>NC_142035.1:74975854-75291380 GCF_982192425.1 Myodes glareolus
CTTTTAGATGGGACAGCCTGGGGACACAGTCCCCACCCAGCTCACTGCTCTGCACCCCTGTGCCTTAGCTCTTGTTTGACCTGCCTGTCTTACCTCTTGAACCTGGAAGAGGACTCCCGACACATGTTCTCCTGCCCCACAGGCCTGTGCACCTGCATCCACAGCATTCCAGCCAGCATCCTAGGATATAAAGGTCCTTGTGGACCAAATAGCAGCCCATGCGTGTACTGTTTCTGTGGGCGAGATAGTCGTAGATTCTAAACCTTTTGCTTGGCTTTATTTCTAGAGGCTTCTGTATGTTTAAGTAGAGAATGATGTGTCTCCCACTTTTAATGCACTTATATCCAAAACACTGTAGTGCACAAATTAATTAATTCCCAGTGCTTGAAGCCAGGTACACCTGTGCAGAGCATGTCTGATGGCTTGGTGGCTGTTTCCTTAGATGGTGGTACCCTTGGCTGCAGTGTCCTCCCCTGTGAAACAGGGATAAGGAGATTGTTGCTTGCAGAATTAGATGAGATACTGTGTGAAAATCATTAGGGCTCAACAGATGCCGGCTGCTGTTATTAGTAAAAAGCCCCTGAGCTCCCTTGCAACAGTTCTGTTTACTCAGCTGTGCTTACATTAAAAGGAAAGGCGGGGTCGTTCAGCTGTGAGCTCGGGTGTATTCTTAAAGTTTTCAGCAAAGTTGAAGAACACGTATTTAATTCCTGCAGCCAGCATGCTGAGTGAGTCCAAGACAGCTGTTTGCTAAAGAAACTGACTCCAGATGCCCTTGGGTTCACGTCACTGATAGGCTGAGAGCCGTGATAGTGCAGGGTTTCACTTCTCTAAACCTGTTTCCTTGACCTCTGCCCACCATCCGCTTCCAGTATTGAGTACATCCTATTCCTTGAGCTCCCTCCTAACGTGAGTTCCTTCTCTCTCCCAACCTCTTACGCAGGTCCCTCTTCCTGGGTACATCGAGGCCTATCCCCGGTCACGTTATCAACAGAGCTCCCCCTCCAGGCTCCCTCGCCAGTATAGCCAACCAACCAATCTTCACCCAAGCCTAGAGCAGGCCCCAGTCCCCTCCACAGCGGCCTCCCAGCAGAGCCTGACAGAAAATGAGCCTCCAGATACTCCATTGACCAACATTTCCACTGCAGCCCTCGTGAAGGCCATCCGGGAGGAAGTGGCCAAGCTGGCCAAGAAGCAGACAGACATGTTTGAGTTCCAGGTCTAATGCCTCAGCCCTGAGGGAATCTGCACTTGAAGACCGTGAGGCAACAAACAGGCTTTGGGTTCCTCTCCACTAACGTGTGGGGTCTCCAGACAATGCATGGGTCTTTCTCATCCTCAGATTCCAAAACCGTCAACAGTGAGGCTGCGGGGAAACAGAAAACTTGTGAACAACTGGATTCTGACTCCTGCGGCCAACTGTGGTTCAGCAAGTCCCTAGCTGGGACCCTGTATTTGATGTTCTGTTGGGCTGTATGTTTGAACTGTGGGTGGGAATTTCCTGGAGGAGCCCTAGTCGTGAGAGGCCCTAGCTAGCCTGCAGGTTCCTATCCAGTGTCCCATTTTAGTAAACCGCCAGAAGGGAGAGACTGCCTCTCTGTCTTCAGCGGCCTCTGCATGTTCTCTTTCTGTGTTAAAGGCAACACGGGAGTGTGATTAACCACCAGACTGTACTCTCTCATTGAGCCATGACCGTGACCGCTTTCAAAATCACCTCTAGTCTGTAAGGGAAATACTGACTCTCCAGCCAAGAAACTTGAGTCTCTTTGCTGTTCAAGGCTCATGTTCAAAGTCAAATGAACTGGATGGAAATCAGTTCCAGTGGCTATGCCTATAAATAGTCCTTTCTGCCCCCCAAAACACATACCTGCTAATTAAAGGCCAAGAGAGAGAGAGATGATGAGCCAGAATGGTGGACTTGTGTGGACAGACTGTTTAAAAGGTGCTGTCATTTTGGAAATAACGTCTCCTGCAAATTGGGATCCAAATGAAAGGGAATCGGTGCTAAGAGGCTTGGGAGCCTGTAAAAGAGAAGCAGTTATTTGTGGAGGTTTTTCTTTGTATTGAAGATGGCCCGAGAACCCGGCCGTCCTGGGGAAATAATAGATACAACAACCTTAACAAGATCTGTCTCCTCCATAGTGGAGTCAAGCACATGCTGCCAGCGGTACAAAGGGAACCATGATTGATTACGGTAGAGACGGGAAAGATGGATCCACGGTCACCCCACCCTGCAACCTCTGCTTCTAGAAGCTTGTAAATGTAGAAAATCTGATTTGAGATGAAATGCAAAACATCTTTTTAAAAGTCTGGAGCTCACCAGTCCTCCGTGGTGGATGAACGCAGGAGGATGTTTGCTGAGATGGCAGGATGCTACCGTGGGATGGTGCTGTCCCATGCTACTCTCCATGGCTTGACACATCAGCCTACAGGGTCCTGGGTGGAAACACTGCCTTGCAGCTTTGGGGTACACTGGTGACTCCTCTGTGCAAATAAGACTGATTTGGGGTACCAGAGGAAAAGGGAACCCTGAGTTTCCTCCCCAATTTTGGGAGTCATGTATGGTGTCAGGGGGCTTATTGGGTGTCTTTTGAAGAATATGGTCCCATCCTGCCTTCACCCATGACCCATCTCGCTTCAGTGTACCTCCGCCCCTCTGAACCCATCTATCCATTGTCTTCATGAGTTTCTTTGGTCTTTACTGAAAGGAGGTTGAGAGAAGAGTAGGATTGGAACTGATTAGACTGGGGGACTCAAACTGTCAAAGCACAGACTTTCCCAAGAAGCTCTTTTTATTTCCCTTTGGCAAACTGTCCTTTCTGGAACGTTCCGAGATCTGTCATGGGATCCCCAAGACAAGTCTCTTGTGGGGGTGACATTAGGTAGTATCCTTTTAGTATGCCGGTTGATCTTTCATAGTGTTAGTTTTTTGTTACTTAATACGAAATCAGCTATAAATAAAAATGTATTTTTGTAATTTCCGTGTGTATATATGGTATATTTCTACCAATGGCCAGTTGTAGTCCAAAACTGAAATCAGCTTGCAGAACACTGTGGACAGTGCAGGATTTTACCGACAGATTAATACAATGCCTAAATCTATCCAGACGGGCATTTGATGCACTTGAATGAACAAAGAGCCAAAGAAACTCAGCCTTTTCATGCAAACTATGTAAGTCTTATACAGTCAGCTACATTGTTCCACTTTATCAATAATATCAATATTTCATCAGTGCAGTGGTACCAACACAGTACTGTGTGGACTTGGTAAATGTTTGGAATATGAGAGAGAAGTTTCTAGACTACAGAATATGAATGCTTCAAAAGACAGTGTCTAGGCTCTGGGTTCCAGGAGTTTCCAGGTCATGAATCTAGGGTTAGCCGTGGTGTGGCTCCAGATTGCCAGGGCAGTGGACTACAGCTCACTGGGATCTTCACAGAACCCTGTGGAATATTTAGTTCATTGGGACAATTAAAATATAGCATGATAAATCAAATACTATTAAACTAGATTCCATGGGTTCAAGAAGTCTGTTGAAGAAAACCTTAAATTATTAAAAAAAATAATAATAATGGGTTCATATTTTTCCACCATGGTTAAAGCCTTCTAGGACAAAGATGTGGTTCCTTCCCTAAAGAGTCTCCTAGGCTTATAGAGGTGTTAGGTTCAAGAACAGGAGACTCTGAGGGGAATCACCATGGGGACGTGAACATGGGAGCCCAGAGGAGGCAGCAGTGAGCTCAGATTGTTAAGAGCTTCCAGATAGGCACAGAAGCCACAGAGGAAGATCCTTGGAAGGAAAAAAATCCACGTCCAGACACATTGAGGGTTGAGCCCAAGCCTGCTGATTCATGTCCCAGCCTGCTCTCCCTTTGACCCTGCTGCCTGTACACTTGTTGGAGACACATTTTTTAACTGTGCCCAGAAATTTAAAAAGTAGGCAAGGGTCAAGTGAGGAACTCCATAATACTCTTTCCAAAAAATGTGAGGGTGGGGGGAACCAATTTATTCCAGAAAGTAGCACCGAAGAAGCAATGTCCTTGAAGGCCAGTGTGGGTAACTTACTTATTCAGCACCATGTGTCAAAAAGGGAGGCAAGGAAGCCCTGACACTCTCACTTCACCGGGTGACCCAGAAAGCCAAGAACATAAAGGTCTCTCGCGTGGCCTGGTACCTCTGATCTGAGGCTTGTGTGGGAACAGGGTGACAGCTGTGAGCTACAGAGCCGGAAGAAACCTTTTGAAGGACACTCCTGTCCCAGGAGAGGTAATGCCATCTACTGTCCCAGGAGAGGTAATGCCGTCTGCTTGTTATTTTAAGAGCCTCCCTCAAAAAAGACATAAACCAAAACATGCAGTTTCTGAATAATGTTGACTCAAGAAAAGAAATAATATTAGCGATTGAGTGTAGGTAGACTAGAAGACATTGTGAAATTCTTACTTCTAAGTAAAAGAAATGCTTCCCTGCCAGGCAAAAATTGAAATGGATCAAGAAATATTGATTTCAGCTGGGAGGTGGTGGCGCACACCTTTAGTCCCAGTACTTGGGAGACAGAGACAGGTGGATCTCTGTGAGTTTGAGGCCAACCTGGTCTACAAGAGCTAGTTCCAGGACAGGCTCCAAAGCTACAGAGAAACCCTATCTCGAAAAAAAAAAAAAAAAAGGAAGGAAGGAAGATTGATTTCATATAAATGAGCCTCATTTTTTCCACATAGCACACAGTGCTCAAAATTCAGTGTATAATGAATGTAAAGGGATTTTTACGTTGGAGAAAAAGCTTTGGCCTTAAACCTGAATTTAGAATCTGGACTTCCCTTTCCAATTACAGTCCAAGACTCTCAAGGTGTAAGTATAATTCAGCTTGTCCCTGACGGGGTCCAAATAGTACAAGTTCCATCCTGCCATCTAGTCCAGCCAGGGGCTGACTGAAAGACAGAGATAAATTACAGAAGCAAAATGCAGACGTGGCAAAAGGCAGGGAAGGCATCAAGCAACGCTTCTTCCTGATAGCTCTTTCCCTGGCACTCTCTCTCCACCTCTGCTTTGCTCTGTTTCTCTCAACACACCTACTTCACCCTCTTGCTTGCCTGGACCAAACCAGCTTCCTCACTAGTGCATATAGAACCAAATGCGGACTTCAGGACCTGCACCATGCTCCCCCCACCTGCCATTGCAGACCACTCTCAGACTAGCATCCCTGAGCCCCCTTTAGGCAAATGCTTGAGAATCTGATTGGTTCAGTTCGCATCTGCCTGTGGATAAGCTACCCTCAGGTCAGGTGCCCATCCGGTCAGCTGTAAGCAAAGAGCCAGAGTTATATCCTACAAGCACGGTCCCTGGGTTGACCCTTTTGGCAGGAGCTCTTGCTAAGGAAGACACATGATCAGGGAGCAGGAACAGGACTCCCTAAAGGAACATGTCCCAAACTGGAACTGACCATACCCCTAAGATATCACCTGTCAGCCAGAACTCAGAGGGCAGTCCTCTGGAAACTGCCCCCACCCCTGGAAAGGCATCTCCCCCTCAGACAGCAGGTGCACAACCCTGAACCCCCTGCCGACTGACTGGACTGCCCCAGCACTTCCCACCCCTAACCACGCTAGTTCCTGAATACCACTGCTGGGCCACAGAAGAGATCTCTGACCAAGCCCCCGTTAACTTAGTGTCATGCTCAGCTCAGCTCAGCAGACAATAAACACTTGTAAATTGAATTGCATGGCCTTAGCTCAGGTGCTGCTAAAGTGGCTCCCAGCCACACATTTGCATGGATGAGAAGACTGATGAGCCTCTCCGTAGAGTCTCCTTGAAACAAAATTGGTTTCAGGTGAAAACAATGCTTCAGAGGCTCTGTCTGACCTTCCGGCTCTGAAAAGTTAGTATCCCGGGAACTGAAAGGGCTCCTGATGGCTTACGTGAACTCTTACAGAATTCTAGGTGGCGGGGAATACTGAAGTGTAGGCGTTTCTAAAAAGGGTGATTTAGGAAATTAATTGTGCCAGAAACAGATTCTCTTAGAAGATGTTGAGTTGCTTTGATTCTGTAGGTTTCCAAAAGAGGGAAATTCTGAGGAATTTGTCCTCAGAGGTCAAACTTTCACTTGAGTTAGAGCCATCCTATTATAAGTCTAGAACATCCTATGATAAATCTAGAGACTAATTGTTTTGTCCTTGCTCAGACTCTTGTAAATGATGGAAGGAGGCCATCCGGTGTACTTTACATAAATTAACCGTGGCCTCACCTTCCTCTCCTTCATCTCTTCTTTGGGTCTAAACCCTTCTCCACCCTCACATAAATGAAGGAGAGAAAAGAAAAGGGAATGTCCAAACGAAAGCAGAGGAGTGGAGTTGGACTGGAAATTTTGAGGTGTAAATATTCTGGAACTGGAGTGACTGACTTTGAACTAGTCTGTAACTCGTCGTGGGTCAGTAATAGCATCTGTCCTTCCTACCTGCCATGGCGGTCGTGAGGAGCATGTGCACTGTGTCTGAACATGGTTTGGAAAGCATATCGGAAAAATTTGCTACAAAAACCATTCGCTTCCCAGTTCGATTTGATCCAGCTCCTGCTACCCACTGAGTTAATTTGTGTTGTCATGTGTTCAATGACCCAACTTCTTATCAAGGAAAAGGAAAAGAATTCTGCAGTTTGTAATTGCCCACATGGAGTTGCTGTTATCATTGTTGGTCGCCTGTGGTTGGGAGGGTATGGAAGTGTTTCCACACGTGCTTTGACTCTGGGTGGGAAAAACCCCAGACCGGGATGCTCTCGAACCACTTTGGATGCACTGGGCAAAGTACTGAACAGGAGCTTTGAATGTAGCTGTTGTTATTTCAATGCTTTGCTTTCTAATTAACTTTGTACGTCCTTTGCCTCTGCCGGGAACAGAGTGTTCATACGCTGTTAGAATTTTTTATTGTAAAATAAAATGACAAAGGCTTTCATACCCCAAAACCTGCCTGCTTCTCATTCCATCTCCTCCAGATGGTGTAAGAGCATCTCTTTCACAACCCATCTACACAACAGTGCCTTCTGGAGGTTAACTACAGAGCAGTGGCAGCCCTCAAGCCCCTTGCGATCTCAAAAGCCACACCTGCTTGGGCATGGGATCATGGGCAAGAAATCAATACTCGCTTTTGTATGATTCCCATATCCTCAGAAGCAACTGGAGGCTCCAGGCAGAAACCAGCGTCTGTTAGGGTGTGCTTAGAACATAAAGAAGTCCCAGTGAGGTCAACGGCTCCTGATGAATCCACAGAGAACTGAGAGCAATGGTCTTAGGAGATGAGCTTCCAATAATTATGTTATCCCACCCTGTGCTATACACAGTAGCCGTGAAGTCTGCCTTGTGTGAGCCCTACCTAGAGACCTGGGGTTCCTGCCAGCTCTGCCCTCTGCCTTTTAATTGGCTGGGAAACTCAACCCAGGGGCTACAGACTCATAGGTGGACCAGCCCCGAGAATGTGACTTAGTCCATGAACAAGGCCAACCATTTTCTCCCACTAGAAAATGCCAAGACACGATGTTATCAGCACATGTCTAAACAGGATGGTCAAGACCCAGATGAGCCGCAATGGGCTAATTCAAAGCGAAGAGCTAAGAAAACAGAAAAATGAATAAGAAGTAGCCTTGAGATAAGGAGATTAGAGGAGAGGTAAGGAAACCCAACAGACGAGCCGATCAACCTTGAATGTTTCTGGGATATCCATGGGCCTAATGATCACAAACCTTTGCCATTCAAACTCAGGCAGCATCTCTGAGCTGCTTTTCACTACCCCACCCTCAGCTTGCTGAAATCCTCTGCAGGTCTTTACAAAAATGCTCAAAGGCTCAAGGGGCAATTTTTAACTCCTCCTGCTGCCACTCTGCAAAGAGGACTAAGATACATTTCCATAACTGAGCCCAAAGCCCCTGACCCATAACACTGGAGAGGATTAACTGTAGAGATCCCACAAAATGCTTGCAATGAGGTGTTCCGTGGGACAGCGGCTACTGCAGGTACTAAACCCATCCAGAAACCGCAGTGGTGAAGGGTTTCCCTTTTCCTTCTTCCTGGATGCTGGTGGCTCTTGACTCATTGAGACAAATGAAAGCATCAAACAAAAGGAAATAGTGGTGCCTACTCTGCCCAAGGAATGACTGTAGACAGTCTCGGAGCTAGAGAAAGCATGTGTATGCCCAAATCCTCCTGGCAGAGCATGGTCAGCAAGCATTCCAAACTTCTGTGTATTTCATTTATGTTGCTGTGGTTAAATACCCCAGCAAAAGCGACCTGCGGGGAAAAAGGACTTATTTTGGCTCACAGTTCCAGAAGGGTTCTGTCCATCATGGCAGGGTAGAAATGGTAACAGAAACATGAGGCTAGCCCATTGCATTATGTCAGCAGACTTAGAAGTAGAGCCATCCTATAAAGCCTTAAAGCTCACCTCCAATGGCGTACTTCCTCCAGCCAGGCTCCATCTCCTTACGATTCCATAATTTCCCCAAACAGTGCCATCATCTGGGAACCAAGTGTTCCAACACATGAACTTATGAAGGACACCTCACATTCCAACTACAACACTGTATACTTGGGCTGGAGAGATGGTTTAACAGTTAAGGTTGCTCTTCCAGAGGTCCTGAGTTCAATTCCCAGCAACTACATAGCAGGGGGCAACTATCTGCAAAATGTTCATAGATGTTAGAAACCAAATGTGTGGGTGTCCCCATGCCCAAGTTCACCTTAGCACCTGAGCCCTGATATGAGGGGATTTGAAGGTTACATCATTGGAGATAATTATGTTCAGATACCTCCTAAACGAAGAAAGCTCCCAGAGAGCCCTTCAGCAGACACCAAACCTGCAGGTGCTTTGGTGTTGGACTTCTCAGATCAGCTGTGAGGAATAATGCCTGCCATCTTTAAGCCACCCACAGTAGCCCAAACAGACCAAGACAGTAGGGAGCAAGGCTCTGCGTCTCTCCAGGACTATGTGGAGGACAGATTATGGTCGATACTGGGCAATTTGTTTTGTCAACATCTTGACAAAAGTTAACGTTTACACAAGCACAAAGCCAAACTTGTACAGAGACCACATGACTCACTGGAGTGAAAATACAGTTTGGCTAGCATGACAGTTTTACTGCCACCCTGCTGTCCAAGGGCCTTTGCTAAACATAGGAGTCAGCTTACGCCCCTCCCTCACTGCATAGCCTAGCCTTTAGCCCTGGGACAGGGGCCTTCCGAGGACACTAACGTCTGTAGAAGCCATGCCCTTTGAGGCTGTGGGATGCCTGTGATAGCAATGCCCACTGAAACCCAGGGTCTTCCAGCAGCTGGATGCCGAGCTGGGATTTGGGGAGATGGCACAAGAGGCTGATTGTAAGTTCACAGGGAAGCCCACTGTGTAAGTCAAATGTGTGGCTTTCAGAAAAAGGACATGGGTAGTCTTAAGACTTATTAAGTCTTAACTCTGCCAGATCGCCCATGTTGCCATGTGTATTAATGTCTAGGGGACTTGGGAACTGGGAATTTCTTTCTCTTTAAGGTTTTGTCTCTCACAGGGGTAGGTTCCAAACTGATCTTCCTGGTGACTGTTTTAGAAGGGGTTAGAACCGATGGCTAACAACAGGATCCAACAACAAGTGAGCAGGCATTAGATCAGGAGGAGGGCCATAGGGCTGTCTTTCCACCAGGGTCACTCATGTGTGGCTATGGCTTTCCTCACACCGACCATTAATCTTTTATTATTTGACTAAAACTCTCCATGAGGTACCTTCCATGTGGCCAGTCTTCTAGTTCTTCCTCGGTTGAGCAAACATTTCCTGAGTGCTAAGTCAGACACTGATGACCAGATGACAGGGCCCCACGGTGAGGAGGTCACAGCTTCTACCCCTTATAGCGTCCATAGTCAAGGACGATTGGCCCTGGGGACACAAAAAAGGGCTTGCCCGTTTTCTACCTCATGAGAGCCAGTCAAATGAAAACCCAAATTTACCTCTGTCTGCAGACATGTAGGTTTGGAACAGGACTTGTATTGCTGTAGTTCTATCTAATGGTGCCACACACTTCTCCTTCCAAATTATCTTTAGCCAATTAGGAAGACACCAGGAGGAGACCCAGGGAGAGAGAACCAATTGCTAACTGCCAAGAATATGCAAGCCCAAGTTTCAGAGCTCTAACCACCTGGTGAAATCAGGGAAGGAATAAGACTCTTGAGGACTGTTTAATACAATCTACATGAAGACCACAGTAGTGATAGAATTCATGGGTGGAGCCACAGAACACAGCTGCCAGTTTGAAGTACCCATATTAATGATATGCCAATCAAAATTCATTGGCTATTGTATGGTGTGGTGGTTTGAATGAGAATGACCCCCATACAGTCATATATTTGGATGCTTGGTCTTAAGCTAGTGGAACTATTTGGGAAGGATTAGGAGGTGTGCCCTTGTTGGAGGTGGTGTGTCACTGAATATGGGCTTTGTGGTTTCAAAAGCCCACACCAGGCCCAGTGTCTCTCTTTTCTGCCTACAACTTGCAAAACAGATGTAAGCTTTTATTCACTGCTCCAACGTCATTTCTGCCTACATGCTCCCTTCCATGATGGTCACGGGCTAAACCTCTGAAACTGTCAGCAAACCTCCAGTTAAATGCTTCCTTTTATAAGTTGCCTTTGTCATGGTGTCTCTTTGCAGCAATAGAGGAGTAACTATGACATATAGGTTTGAGTTTGTGTTCAGTCTCTGAATTATACTCTGTGCAGCAAATCTAAGCAGGTAAGTTACTCCATCTTTCCAGTGCTATCATTCTTTATTGCATTAGTGTGTTTAGCTTTCTGGAAATTGTGTTTGTTTTTATTTTCTTGGCAAATTTACATATGAAATAAAGCACATCCTCCCCATGGTAATTTTCCTTCTGAAGTGTCAGCAGAGATTTGTGCTTACAGCCTTTCTTCTCTCACATTTCTCCAGTCTCCACAGGAAAATATTTTAACAAGCATTTGTGATATCCTCAGAGTATCAAGCATGGCCATTGGACGAACTGGTGTAATTTGCTATTTTAAAAATGATAGAATGTTGCATGAGTTCTAATTGGTCTTAATAATAAAAACCCGGAGCCCAATATTGGGGTAAATACTGAAAGATCTAAGAGATAAAGCAAGTCACAGCCAACTCTGACTTTGCTAACTCCTCAGCAGAAAAGGGATGACCTCTTGTCTCCTCCTGCTTTATATTCCTCTCTCCACGCAGCCTTATCACTTCCTGCCTGTACAGACCTCCAGACCTCTATGGTTAACTAGTGGCCAGTTCTGCCTTCTGATTTTCAGGCAAGCTTTATTTGTTATAGTACAAATAAGATCCCACAACAGAATCCAGGGCTAGAAATATGGCTCAGTGGCAAAAAGCACTGGCTGCTCTCCCAGAGGACCTGAGTTTGATTCCCAGAACTCACATGGCAGCTCACAACTGTCTGTAACTCCAGTTCCAGACGTCCAATGCCCTCTTCTGACCTCTGTGGGTGCCAGGCATGCTCATGGTGCTCAGGCACTCATAAAATTAAAAATAAACCTTAAAGGAGGAAGAAAAGATAGAATCCCTGACTCTGACTTGGAAGGATTAGGTGGAATATTACTCGTCTTTACATTCCAAAGTCAGCATAGGGTACGACTCAACTTATGTATATGAAAGTGCTTACCTGATCAGAGGTTAAACAGGAAAGGGGCTTCAGAAAGTCTAACTCCGCAAACGAGAGGGACTGGGCTAGACTGATGGGATATCATCTAGGAGTGCTTGCTGCCCTTGCAGAGGACCCAAGAGCAGTTCCCAGCATCCATAGGAGGGGGCTCACAACCACCTGTAACTCTGGCTCCAGGGATCCAAAACCCTATTCTGGCCTCGGTAAGTACCTGCATATATGTGGCACACCCACAGAGAAAGGCGCACACATACACATAAATATAAATAAATAATAGATAAAATGAGAGGAAGTAAGGTGGAGTGGAGAGGTTGAGAAGGATGGAGAGATTTTTTTTTTTTTTGATTTGACACTAGGGTTCTTTTTCTTTTCTTTTTTTTTTAAAGTTTATTAAATTATAAAAGTTTCCATTTCCGCCCCTCCTCCCACCACCCTTCCACTTCCCCCACTCCCTCTCCTCCTCCCTCTCCATCCCTAAGAGCAGTCAGGGTTTCCTGCCCTGTGGGAAATTCAAGTTCCTCCCCCCTCCCTCCAGGTCCAGAAAGGTGAGTGTCCAGACAGACTGGATCCGCAAAATCCAGTATATGCAGAGGAAACAAGTCCCAGTGTCATTGTCAATGGCTTTTCAGAAAGACTCCGGGCCAGCCACATTCAGAGAATCCGGCCACATTCAGAGAATCTGGTTGGATCGCATCCTCGTTCAGTCCCTGTCCAACTGGCCTTGGTAAACTCTCATTAGATCCGTCCCCTTGTATCAGTGGGTGATCGCATCCCTCACAGTCCTTATTTCCTTTTTCATTTTCTTCATCCTTCTGCGGGATGGAGAGATTTTTAATGTGATTCAGTGTGTGGGTGGAAATCAATGTCAGCACTGGGGTGTTGAGGGGAGGTTGCAGCTTTGCTGAAGTTCTTTCTACTTACTTTCGAGCTTTGCATTGTTCTGATTTAAAGTTACACATGAGGTGAGGAGCCAACAAAATCTTTTCAGTTCGGGTCTTCAAAGGGTTTTCCTCTAGCTCTGATTCTGTTTCGTGGCCAGCATGATCACACATGACATGTATCACTACTGTGATATTCAGTTTTCATTCTGCAACAAAATGCCTGATGTAATCCATTTACAAGAGAAAAGCTCATTTTCAATCCTGGCTTCAAAGACTCCAGGCTATAGTCAGTTGATCCTATTGCTTGGGCCCTGGTGAGGAAGGGACCCCCATGGCTAGACATAGAATAAACAGGAGAGAAAGGCTCCTACCACACCCTTCTCTGAAATGTCCCTAATGACCTAAAACCATTAAGCCCACCTCTTAAAGTTTCCTCTGCCTTAACACACTGCCTAAGGGGACATTCCAGACCTGAACCACAGCACCCACGTCAGGATCTGGGACCTTCCAGGTCCAGGTTTAAACTTTGCCTTTGTCACATTCTAGCTCTGTGACTTTGGGTCACTTGCATCCTGTCTCTGAGCCTTGTCTCCACTGAGAAGCTTTCTACAGAAGAGGACACCATAGGGAGGGAGATAGAATACACAGCTTACAGCTAACTGCCTGGAAAACTGTAAACACGGTGCTTACCACTATTCACACAACTCTTGCAAGAATATGTCCAACAGTGGGGTGTTAACAGAGGTTTCTGTCCTGCCCAGTTCCTGCAGCCATTTAGTACCAAATAAACACACACAGAGGTCTACATTAAATATAAACTGATTGGCCTAATAGCTCAGAATTCTTATTAACTCTTATAACTTATATTAGCTCATAATTCTTGTCTATGTTAGCCACGTGGCTTGATACCTTTTTCAGCGAGGCAGTCACATCTTGCTTCCTCTGAAGCTGGGTCAAACTGCAGATTGAGCTTTCCTCTCCCACAATTCTCATTGCTCCATCTCTACTTCCTGCTAGCTACTGACCAATCAACATTTTATTAAAATATGATTGACAAGGTAAAAATCATTGTCCCACAGCACTTCCCCCCCCCTTTAAAAACAAAAACAAAAAAAAAGAACTCTGAATCTAATATACTTTGTTTAGCTTTTCTCCTGACTCTTATCCATAACAACTTGTAACCAACATTCTAAACAAAGAAAAATATCCATAGTCCATTTTTGGGGGGAATGCAAAAGGATCCTTGGGCCTTTAAAGATCAGACCAGCACCCATGGATGATTCATTGCATACAATGAATGTTGAGACACTTGACCATGGAACTGAAGCTTGGGTAGGAGAAGCAATTTCCAGTGGTAAGAGAAGACATCAAAATACCAAATGTTTTAATTGTGGTAGAATGGGACATCTGAGAATGAATTGAAGACAAGGGATTCCTAGGAATAATGTCTCCTCTGAGAATGGCAGTAATAGAGGGACTCAGCCTTCAGGTATATGTAGAAGATATGGCAAAGGCCAACATTGGACCAATGAATGTAGGTCAATAAAAGGTAGACAATCAGGAAACGCTGTTGGTGCCTCTTACAGGCCCCCATGATGAACATGGTCGAGTCATTTCCAGTTACTGTGGAGAATGTTTCTCACCAGGAAAATTAAAAAATCCATTGCTTACTGTGAAAAAATAATACTGGTCTGGATGATAGAATAAATGTGGAGGATGAGTCAAAAACTCAAGGAGGACATAGGAAATGTATATTCTGGCAGACTTCTATAAACAATCAAAGACCAAAGCTAAGAGTGTATATAAATGTTCAGCTCCTAGGACTGGCACCCTATCTCAGGTAAAACAAAACATGAGACGGGTTGAGTGCCTAGGGCCAAAAAGACAGAGAGGAAGACTGAGGCCATATGTAGCTAATATTGCAGTGAATTTGTGGAGTTGTGACTTATTGCATCAATGGAATACCCAGATTAACATTCCTGCAGTCCCAAAAACTTATGTTTCTGGGGAAAATATTAGAAGATATTATAGACAATGGTCACCAGCCATTCAGGCTATACAGGAACACAAAGCAATTGATAAATCTTCAGAGGTACTAACAGCCCTGCCTTTAAAATGGTTAATTGAGAAATCAATATTGGTTAACAGTGGCCTCTAGCTGAAGAAAAGCTGCAGGACCAGGTGAGACAGAAAACCTTAGTCAACAGAATGGTGCCCATGTGAACAACTGCATCCACACAAGCCTGGGAGAGCTTGGGAAGTAATTCTAGACAGAAAAGAATAGTTAAGCACGGCTTATTGATAGCAGCATTTTTTCAGGTGAGCTCTGTTTGCTAGAGGCAAATGTGTCTCATTTAAGAGAGACTTCCTGACTCAGCTTTAGCTGCAAAACCTTGCAGCTCTTTTAAGAGGTCCTGCAACAAAACACTTAAATGGTGTTGATAAAAAGCTGACCACATGTTCTTTGGTGGTGGCAGGGATCTTGAAACACCTTAGAGTTGTGGCAATAAACATGGCTCCAGCTGGTACCTCCACCATGAGGCTGAAATCTCAAAAAGCGAAGGAACAGACTGGATTCAGTCGTCAAAGCCACAGTTTTAATCCCAGTCACATTGCTTAGCAAATTAAAGACTAGTATAGTCAGAAAAAGAGAGATATACAGTAAAGATAGATTCAAAGGCAAAGAAAACCTCTAAATGGTTTATAGTGTGTTTAAAAATATATGTAAGCTTGGGAGACAAAGGAAAAGTTCTTAAAATAAGAAAGAGAGTAGTTGGCTGTCGTGACAAACACCTTTAATTCCAACACTTGGGAGGCAGAGGCAGACAGAGCTCTGTGAGTTCAAGGTATGGTGGCACACACCTTTAATCCCAGCACTTGGGAGGCAGAAGCAGGCAGATATCTGTGAGTTCAAGGACAGCCTGGTCTACAGAGTGAATTACAGGACAGCTAAAAATACACAGAGAAACCAAGTCTCCAAAAAAAAGCAAAAATTAAAAATAAAAATAAAAAAGATAGAGTTTAAAATAAAGTCACATAAAGATGGAAAATACACAGAGAATCTGGATGCTATATGTTATTATTCTCTCTTTGAAATGTTTAAATACTGAGAAAGGAGCAACAGCTGCTAAAAGATATTTGGTTATAAATGCTGCTGAATTAATCCAAGATAGGTATTTTGAAAATACTTTGACTTCAAAATTGAAGTCAAAAGGTATGTTACTTTGGAGAAAAGGTTTTGCTTTTGTTTCCATAGGAAATGAGAGGCTGTGTAGTCATTCTGGGTTAAGAAAAATCAGATTTGATCAAGGAAGACCACCTGAGAAATCTGATAGGAGCTGATGGCCTGGATGTCTGAGTTCTACATCCAGAACAGATTCAAGATGCTGCCTGAGATGATCAAGCCTCACATGATAACTTCAGTCATGACTTGATCATAATTCTAAATTTTCTTTAGGTCCCCATAAGATTATCAGCACCCCCAATCAGAAGGAAGTAGCCTAAAAAACTACTCCCACATTCCCAAAAAATGGATTATGGATGTTTGCCTCTGTTTAGAATGTTGGTTAGAAGATGTTATGGATAATGGTATGAATAAAAAGCTAAACAAAGGAGATTCAATTCAGAGTTCTTGTTTAAATATGGGGGAGAGTGCTATGGGACAATCGTCTTTTATCCTGTCACTTGTATTGTTTTTAATAAAATGCTGATGGCCAGTAGTCAGGCAGGAAGTATAGGTGGGGCAATCAGGCAGGAAGTAGAGGTGGGGCAATGAAAATTCTGAAAAAAGGGAAGTTTAAGTCCACAGTCATGACCCAGCCTCAGAGGAAGCAAGATGAGAATGCCTCACCAAAATAGGTACTAAGCCACGTAGCTAACTTAGACAAGAATTATGGGCTAATGTAAGTTAAAAGAATTAGTAAATAAGAAGCCTGAGCTAATGGGCCAATCAGTTTATATTTAATGTAGACCGCTGTGTCATTCTTTGGGACTTTAACGGCTGCAGCACTGGGCGGGACACAAAACCTTAGTCAACAGTGAGAAGTTCCTTATCTTGTCAGAGCTGGCATGTCACCTATGGGTCAGCTTCACTGACCCATCCTCTGTGGAAATCTCTTTTGTCCACCAGAGCGGAGTGTGAGCTCAAGACTCTGGGGAGAGGTGGAGGTACTGTACCAGAAAACCCTGCACCACTCACCACAGTGGGAAGTGAGGGATGGGATGCAAATCTTCCAGATCTCCCCAGCATCCCTATATTCTTCTGCCACCCCTGGGAGTCATTCTTCTGTGCACTCAACTCCCCAGGACATTCCAGAAACCTCATGAAACAGCTGGCTTTGGTACATCAACAGGTCCGGTATGGCATCAAGCACAGTCACTTTGTTCAAAGAACACAGCTCACAGTCCCAGAATCATGTGGCAAGCCAGTGGAAAATGAGATACTATTTGAGAGCACTCTGGGGGCCTTCCCATGTTGCCTGCTCATGGGCAATGTGTTAGGTTTGGTTTTGTTTCTATGATGAATCTCTGACAGCCATAGAGGAAAGATTTCTTTTTGGCTCATGGTTCTCGGGGTTTCAGTCCATGGTCAGCTGGTTCTCTTACTGTGAGCATCAGGAAAGGGTGAACAGCTTGGTTCCTGTAGACAATCATATGGAAATGAGCAAAAAAGGTCAGGGCAAGATATCCTTTAAAGTATACACACACACACACACACACACACACACCTATCCCTATCTCCTCCAACCAGACCCCATCTTACACAGGTCTACCCTTTTTCTCAAATACTCTATTTGAAATTCAAGTTCATCAATGGTTAAATCACTGATGAAAGCAGAGACCTCATGACCCAGTCACTTCCCCTAAATTAACCTTTATACATTGCTCATATGGGAACTCAAGACCTGAGTGCATAAGCGTGTTAGAGGATACTGCACAGCCAACCCATAATACTCGGTGCAGTTGGCAGTAGAGTTCATGTGCCATCGAACTGAGGGAATTCCTGCCCATCCGCACTTTGGAGTCCAGACTTGGTGGTATCATTTATTCATAAAAACATTCTCCATCTTCTTTGGTTGATACAGATTGACAGGAACAAGGGGAATGTTATAGTTTGAAATCAGTCTCCAATAAATTAACTGAGATTTTGAGAACCAAGGCTTTAGGGTGTCTTGGCTCCACCACAGATGTGTGCTTCTTGGTGTGTGTGTGTGTGTGTGTGTGTGGTGTAACCTAGGGTTTGAATATATCTAACTCATGGGTAGGGGTGGGAAATATGAATGAGATGACTCTTTTCATTTGTTTGGGGTTTGGAGGGACAGAGCCTCACTATGTAACCCTGACTGGCCTGGAACTCTCTGTGTATACCAGACTGACCTTAAAATTATAGCCAACTCCGTATCTCTGCCTCTCCAGTGTGCTAGGGTTGGTCACGACTATATGACAACATGCCTGGATTCTCTTTCCTTTTTGCAATAGGCTCTTATAAGTGTCCAGGCTGGTCTTGAACTAACTATGTAGCCCAGCCTGAACTGGGGTATGTGATCCTCCTGCTTCTCAGGCAGCTGGGAGCCTAGGTGTGCACCACCAGGTCTGGCACCATGATATTCTGCAGCAGCAGCCCGAGCAGAGTCAAGTAGGGATACCAGTCAATGAGCCTGGTCTAGTTTCATTTTTTGAAAACTGGACGTTCACCTTGAAATCAAATCTAAAAAGAGCACATTTCCAGCAGGGACAAGTAGAACACTCCCGCAGCAGGCAGCCACCTGCAGCCTCTGGGAGAAGCCAGGTACTACACCTGTGTTTATTTTTGCACTACATGCTTTCAATTGATGTCGCATCTCTGTGTCCCTCAAAGGTTTCTTCCGGATCTTCTTCTAGATGATAATGAGCAGGCAGGTAAATGCCAGCCCTGGGCGTGCGTGCGTGCGTGGGGGGGGAGGGGGTGGCGCGGACTGGGGAGTGTCACACGTCTGGATCTATGCTGCCATCTAGTGGCCACTATGAAAAAATGTAGCATTTGTATTAAAAACCCAGAAACCTGAGACAACAAGGAGCTTGGGCAGAACTCGCAGACACTACCTCAGTTAACTGGCAAGAGTCTGTCATAGTGCATGTTTTCCATATGAGAAAATAACAGAAAGAAGAACACATGAATAAGCAAGTGGGGGAAGTGCTTTGTGTGCTGCTTTAAGTGCCAGGAGAACATGCTAAGGGTGCTAAGAGAACTCAGAACAGGGACACGTAAACTAGACTAGGGGGAAGCATCAGGAGAGGCTTCCTGAAGGAAATGGCATCCAGTTGCTGGGAGAGAGGGCAGCTATTGTGGCTTCTCTCCTCTCTCTTTGCTCAGTGCCCTGGGATGAAGGGCTTGTGTGATTCATAATTTGAGGACTGATAAACTGGGCATATAGAGCCACATGCCACCCTTCATCCTCTTTAAGGAGCTGAGAATGCACAAACAATGCTCTTGGGCCCCATGTTACTCTTCCAGCTAAGTTGTGGGGAAGCTAGCTCCAAAAGGCCACAGAGTTCAGCAGTGAGATGAGAGGTGAAGTGGCATGCACCCTTGCTAGAGGGAGGAGCTTGGTCCTACCTCAACTTGCTGGGCCTTGCTTTGTTAACTCCTATGGGAGGCCTGCCCCTTTCTGAATGGAAATGGAGGGGGTGGGTAGATGGGAGGAGGGGGAGGGAAATGAGAGGTGAGGAGGGAGGGAAACTGTGGTCAGTATGTAAAATAAGTGGAAAAATTTAATTTAATAAAAAAGAAAAGAAAGGAAGGAAGGAAGGAAGAAAGAAAGAAAGAAAGAAAGAAAGAAAGAAAGACAGAAAGACAGAAAGAAAAGAAAGAAGGAAGAAAGAAAGAAACGAATGGCTATGGGGCTGAGTTTTACAGTGACGATTCTTCGTTCCTTTCCCTACGTGTTGCAAACACTCCCTTGTAAGTTTTTTCAGGTTTCTTTCTACAGCTTGTTACCAAAGACCTATGCTATCACCCATAATGCTACTTAAGGAAGCGATTTCCTAACCACATGGAGGACAGGTGATTGTGCAGCTTCGTGCCACGGATTTTCCAGATTCTTACACAATCACGCTCCCTCCAGGTGATGTGGCCATATCACCTTGGATACGCTGACACCTGGTATGGATGGACAGAAGGGCCGGTCAGCAATCAACAACGCTATCTTTGAGAAGCCACCTACAGAGAGGGAGAGCCCTGGGAGTCCGTTGGACGTGTTAGGAAGGAATTCCTTCCCTCAGCTGCCTCCCAGGCACACCCAGCTCCTTGTCCCCGTTTGTGAAGCTGAACTCTAGGGTCAGGTAAAGTCGCTGTTTCTTCCTCCCTGTGTCTCAGAGCTCTTAGAATCATCACCGCCTGTTCCAGCAACTCAACACTGAGGGTCATGTCCCAATGTGGGGCAGTTTCACGGTTATCATCATACATGTTGCCCTAGCTCTTTCCGGCCAGCAATCACCCTGTGACAGATAAGAAGGCAGGTTAAGAGAGGTTAGGTAACATTGCCATGGTTACGCATCTGCTTTGCAATACCCCTGTGGGGAAAAAGTCAAAGTGCCCTAAGACCCAACAGCATGTTCGCCTGCAGTGGAACTGAAAACTTAAAGCAGTTTCTCTCTCTCTCTCTCTCTCTCCCTCTCTCCCTCCCTCCCCCCCCCTCTCTCTCTCTCACACACACACACACACACACACACACACACACCATTCCCAGTAGCCAGGTCTCACGGGTGCTGCATCCTCCTGGTTCCATTACCACCAGGAGAGCACACAAACGGCTAGGATAATAAGGCGATGAGAGATTCCCCTTACACTGCAGGACTCTGTGGCCATGATCAAAGAGTCACCGTATAAGCAGCTGGCTGCAAGTCCTAGTGGGTATCATCTGTCTTGTTCAGAACCGTCACCTTTGGAAGACAAAGGCCTTTGGCCTCTGTGTACAGGTTCCTGCCTCTGCCTCACCCTTGACCTTGCTTTCCCTAAAGCAGAATTTGTTAATCTGGTCAGGTTTCAGGACGTCCCTCCACCGTCCTAACAAGGTTTGTCGCAGCAGAATTCAGGAGCCCTGTGCTGTCCTTCTGCTTCTTGTGTCTCTAGCTGGGCAGGCCCAGGTCAGGCTGCCTTCCCTGTGGGCAGGACCAGCTGCTTCCTTCATGTCTCCTCCACAACTGAGGGGACAAATCAAGCTGGAGGAAAGCAGTTAGCTGCAGCTTGACCTTGATTGCCCCCAAGCAGCTGTCCCTGTAGCTCAACTACAGATAGGCTGTGTTTTTATTCCCCATTTAGCTGGGTATAGGCTAGTAAGTGTTTAACCCCCTTCTCTTCGGGAAAGAGGAAGACAGCCCTGCATTGGTACATATGCCCGTTTCCACAGTGTAAACAGTCTCCCTGTGCATCATTAGGAAGAGATGCAGTTATGCAATATTTCCACCCTACAGACGCAATAGGAGATGAGCTCAAGAGCATAGATAATAGCAAAATAATTAGGAAGTGCAGAATTGTATGTTGTTGATTTTTAAGATTTTTTTCATTTTATGCATATTTGGGAGTGATTGCATCTGGATGCGTGCATTAAGTGCATGTCATGCCCAAAGAGGTCAAAAGAGGGCATCAGACCCCCTGGAACTGCAGTTACAGATGGTTGAAACTGGTGTTAGAAACTGATCCTGGGTCCTCTGCAAGGGCAGCAAATACTCCTAACCACTGAGCTGTCTCTCTAGCCCCATGTGTTACATGAGTTTTAAGTATAGCTCAATTGTAAATTGTTTGGGGGGGGGGGGGTTGTTCATGTTATTAGAAAGAGTCTCGCAGTACTTAGGCAAACTTGGTGTAGAAAGCTTGAAAAGACTCTCTCTGACCAGCTCCAGCATAGCAAATATGGTTCTGGCCTTGTCCTCCCCCATTCCCTCCGCCTTGCTAACGCTAGCCCCCAAGGTCCATTCCTTGATTTGTCCAATCTCTCCTGAGGCTGACTACCAAGGTCCAGCTATCAAAGTATTGCAATCTAGCAATCAAAAGCCCCCTTTGGACCATCTAATGAATATGCCCAATTAAAACTAAGCACCTCATCCCAACACAGGGTTTCTCCTTGTACCTTTATAAAATGTTATTTTCCTGTGGGCCACATCTGTCTCCTCGCTATCCAGAGGCAGGCCTTTGTCCACCCTCTCCCCTTCCCACTCTCCCTTGTCCCTTTTTCCCTTCCCCTTCTCCCTCTTCCTCTATCTCCTGTCTTTCTCCCTCTGGAGCAGATAAATCTTCTCTGTACTAAGAACTTAGTCTTGGGTATCCTGAGTCAACTTTGAGGTTTTCTACTCCTATGCCCACAGTTGACTCTTTTCTACACCTGCCCTGACCAAGGGAGTTACTTCTGTCACAACCCATTTCATCTGCCGGACATCTTCTTTGGAGAAACAGCCTCTTCCGTTCTGTCTTGTCGTCAAGAAGTAATCACGTGATCTCATGTCATGGGGTGCACAGGTGTGTAACAGCAGAATACCGTCAGCCCTGTCCTCACTTGGGAACAAGGGAAAGTTGGGGGAAGGAATCCAGGCAACTCCAGAGTCTGTCAGTATTTACGCTGAAACATCCCCCACTCCATTCTTCTCCCACCCTGGTCTCCCTGCAGGGTTACTGTGGTAGGACTGCCTGTGGCCGTAGATAAGGGCCACACCTTCTGCCATGGGCCCCGGGCACACAGTCCTCTCTGTTGCCACGTCTCCCCTTCATACCTGAGAGGCCTTGGGTTTGAAGGAGCTAGTGGGGTTTCCCACAAGCAGCCCACACCTCCCTAAACACTGTCTCCTTCTTCACTAGGGCTATAACAAAACACAGCACTTGAAGTAGCTCCTACTAACACATATTTACTTCTCACACTTGTGGAGACAGGAAAGTTCCTGGTCAAGATGGTGGCCCATTACCTGCTTGCTGAGGGACTGCTCACTGGCTCTTTTCATTGTGTCCTCACATGAGAAAGAGGTGAGGGAGTTCTTTGGGGTTGCTTTTCTGGTTTTGTTTTTGTTATTTATTTACAAATAAATAGGGATGAGAGAGAATAGGAATATGGGCATGCATTGCCATAGGGAGTGTGTAGTGGTCAAAAGACAACTTTTGGAAATCCGTTTTCTTCCTTAGTGGATTCCAAGGATCAAACTTGAGTCATCCGGCTGTGTGGCAAAAGCTGCTACCCAGAGTCATTTTGCCAGGGATCTCATATAAGGGCTCTAACCCTATTAAAAGAGCCCACTTTCATGACTTAACCCCCTCCCCAAGTCTCCACCTCTTAACAAAGGGTTGCATTTCAGCAAATGAATCTAGAAAGAAACAAAGATCCAGTTATAGCACAGTCCCTTAATTAAACTCTCTTACATTCTTTTGAGGAACTTTGGGGATGACTCAATTTGTAAAGCATTTACTGCATAAACATGGAAAGTTGAGTCCGTCCCCAGAACCTCGACTGAAAAGGCAGTTTTGTTGCTTACCTTTGCAATCTCCAATCCTGGATGGAGCTGGTTGGCAGCCCTCCAACCTAATCCAGAGACCCAGGCCAATGAGAGTTCCTGTCTCAAAAAAAAAAAAAAAAAAAATTAAAAAGGTGGGAGAAATGCCATCTAACTGCCAAAGGAGATTACTGCAACATTACTGGTAGGTGATTCACAGATTAATAGAAATGGGTTAATTTAAGATGTAAGAGTTAGTTAATAAGAAGCCTGAGCAAACAGACCCAGTAGTGTTGCAATTAATATAGTTTTTGTGTGATTATTCAGGTCTGAGTAGCCAAGAAACCAACGAGAAGTCTCTGTCTGCAGAATGGCGTGTCAACGTGGGTCAACTACATCCACATTAAACCTGAGAGAACTTGGGAAGGAATTCAAAACACAAAAGAACAGAATTAAGCACAGCTTCTTGGTAGCCGCATATTTTCAGATAAGCTCTGTTTGCTGACAACAAACAGAGGCATGGCTCCTTTAAAAGATCTCATGACTCAGCTTTAGTGGCAAAAACTCCATGACTTTTTTTAAGGGAAGGCTTCCTGGTTCATGCTGGCAGCATGAACTCTGGCTCTTTTGGGAGATCCTGCACTTAAATGGGGTTTGTGAACAGCACTCTACTAGTTGTTTAATAGAGGCATAGACTTGCTGCATCCCTGGAACTGGGGCAGTGAGCATGGCTCACAGAGCTAGCAGTGAAAGTACCTCTGCTGTGTTGGACTGGGCAGGGTCAAAAAGCAAAGCAGCCTTAGTTAGTTCTATGGTGTGGGAAGCATTTCTGTGTATGTGCTGCTTTTATTGGTTAATGAATAAAGAAACTTCTTTAGCCTGTGATATGGTAGAGTAGAGCTAGGCAGGGAAAACTAAACTGAATGCTGGGAGAAAAAAAGGTGGAGTTAGCAAAACGCCATGGAGCTGCCAGAGGAGAAAAATGCAAGCCACCAGCTGGAACCTTGCCCGTAGGCCACAAGCCTCATGGTAAAATATAAAATAATAGAAATGGGTTAAATTAAGATATAAGAGCTAGCCCATAAGAAGCTAGAGCTAATAAACCAAGCAGTGATTTAATTAATACAGTTTCTGTGTGGTTATTTTGGGGCTGAGCAGCCAGGAACAAGCAAGCAGCTCTCCAACAACAGTCCTAGCCACACTGCTTAGCATTTTAAGAAGTGTTCCTAGTCAGAAAATAATTACAGCTATGCAATAAAGACATATTTAGGCAGACATAAGTCTCTGAATGGGTCATAGTGTGTTTAAAAAATGTACATAGGCCTGGGAGAGAAAGGAAAAAGAATATAGACAGAAAAAGAAGTACAGACAGTCATAGATTAAAGAAGTAAAGATAATAAAAAATACTAAAAAGTAATAGAGTTAAAGAAAACAAGCCATAAAGATGGAAAATACACAGAGAGTCTGGATTATGTATATTATTGTGTTTTCTTTGAATACTTTGACTGTAGAGAGACATTTGATTCTGGGGACTGCTAAGTTAAACCAACACATATATTTTAACGATATCTTGATTTCAAAATTTGAATTTAACAATATATTACTTTGGAAAAGAGGTTCTGATTTTGTTTCCACAGAAGATGAGAAACTGTGGATTTCTTTCCAGATTAATGTAGTTTGATGGAACAAGACCCCTGAAAGGTCTCCGTAAATCCTAAAAGTTCTTCGCCCAATAGATAGCAGGAAGCAGTTTGAAGAAAACAACACCCAAATTCTCAAAATGGTAGTTTATAAATGTTTGGTTTCATTTAACGGAAGATATGATATAGAAATGAATACTTTGTATTGGTATGGATCTTGGTCTATTGATACATATTTAAGTTGATTTTGTTATATTGTGTATATGTATTTCTGTTCTTGTTTAAGGTATTATATGTTTGTGAAGCTCATTTAAAAATGTAATGTATAGTTAAGAAATAAAGATTAATAGATATTCATCTATAATAGTCAAACTGTAGTCATATTAGTTAGGTTTTCTAGATGTACAGAGATAAATTTCAGATGGATAGGTATTCTTCAAATCTTTCAAAGATGTACAGAATATGGCATTTAAAAACGTTTTAAGAACTTAGACGTTTTTCGACAGTTGAGACACACCTACTTCTGGTAGCACCAATTACTTCAGAGAGGTTGATGGCCATTGAAGAAACTCATTATGGAATTTGCCTTCAATGTGACAAGGCTAGCCATTTGGGCAAGAAACTGCTCTTGCCTGAACTTCATACTTAATGGTATGCTATATGAACTGGACATGCAGGACCCACAGTTTTATATCTTATGGAGATCTCTGTATGATTTTCTTTGGGGGCTTGCCAGCTGTGGGGTACTAGGCAGGACAGAAACCCCAACAAGCAGGCCCTCCATGTTACAAAAAGTTTTCTTTTTAAATTATTTTTTTATTGATTTTTATTGAGCTCTACATTTTTCTCTGCTCCCCTCCCTGTCTTTCTCCTCTCCTTCAACCCTCTCCCAAGGTTCCCATGCTTCCAATTTACTCAGGAGATCTTGTCTAAATAAAAGGGTTTTCTATTACATGGCAACAAGTTATGGAAATTATAAGGAAATGTCCTACTTGTTCTTTATATAATCAAACACCATGACCTGCAGGAAGTAAAACAAAGGGCACTCAAAGGAATAAAATCTGTCAGACAGATGTTTTCCACTTCATATAATTTGAAAAATTAAAACACCACATTGACACCTATTCAAGTTTTCAGTGGGCAACTGCTTTGAGTTCAGAAAAGACTGATTTGGTAATCACACATTTACTAGAAGTTATGGCCATCATGGGTATACCTGCACAAATAAAGACAGACAATGGTCCAGCATATGACTCTAAGAAAATGAAACAATTTTTTCTTATTATAATATAAAGCATATTACAGGTATACCAAACAATCCTACAGGTCAGACAGTTATAGAAAGATCAAATCAAACCACAAAGGATATGATAAACAAACAGAAAGGGATGGAAAATAACCCCAGAAATGATTGCATAATGCTTTATTAACCTTGAATTTTCTTAATACTAATGAGAAAGGAACAACAGCAACTGACAGACATCGGATAATAGAAAAAACTTCAGAATTAAATCAGCCGATGTATTCAAGGATGCACTGACCTCAGAATGGAAACCAGGAGATGTGCTACATTGGGGAGGGGTTTCTCTCTTGTTTCCACAGATAAAGATTCAGTTTAGAAAAAAAAAAAACCTCTTGAGACAGAGAAATGACAGTTCATCCACAGAGAAGACAATCATACAGGTGATAAGAAAGCCTCATAAGTGTTAGAGTAGGGTTCTGTTCTTCACTTTGCAGGAAAATACTCATCTTCAAAAAGTCAAGAGACCTTAGACATTTAGATGCCTAAAGAAGAAAAGATAACTATCCAGAAAGGATCACCAAGCAAAGAGAAATCTGACGTATGAGGACAGGTCATCTGCAGGGTAGAATTTCATTACCTGAAAAAATATATATATATATATATATGTATATATATATATCACATCACACATGTATATATACATACACACACACCTTGCAGTATAATGTTAATTGTGACTTACTTAAAAATCAAAACTAGCTTTGGAGTTGAACAATGGCTATCCTTCTCTAAATCCAAGCATGTTGTTAAAAAAAAAAATTCAGAGTTTCTTTCTCATGTCAGAAGCCATCTGATATCAGACAGAAAGAAGAAAGAATTTAGAAAAAAATTTATTTTTCTCCATACCTATTTTTGTCTCTATCATACTCTTCATTGAATATATGTCTATATGAATAATGTTTAAGTTTTCCACAATGAACAATAAATTTTCCTGCAGTAATCTTTGAAGTTTCCAGGAAGAAGATGGGATCCCACAACAATGACTCCACTTGGTTGATATGATGTCATAATCCTGATAGTGCTACTGTAAGATCAGTTTTGGGTACCAGTTGCTTAAGATGGTTCCAACTTGGTTAGCTGAAATGGTGCACCTACAACATTCTGGCCAGAACTCCAAGTAAGAAGTTCAGAAAAACCGTATCAATTACTCAGAGAGTATTTACAATTATACCAGACAATAATCTTGAAACTTAGTTTTACAGGATCCCATAGAAAGAACATCACCCCATGACAGCTGGAAGTAATTCTGGAAGACAATGTCCCCTTCCCCAACAAAGTTTGTCCTCATGGTTAAGGACATCAATTAGGGGTTTATTATAACTGGTATAGGGTTGGAGGTTGGGGTGGAAATTATGTAGGCTCAGGGATCTTCTTTGGAAAAAAAAAGGGGGATATTGGATGGGATAATAGGTAGATTAGTGTGAGCTTACTCACACTAAAAATAATAGTGAGTAATAGAGTAAATACTTGCGAGCTATTATTTATAGACAATTTATATTGGTATAGAGTCTTGTATATTGGTACAAATTCAAATTTTGTTATATTGAATATGCTCCTATTTCTGTTTACAACATTTGTACACTTATGCAAATTTGTTTTGTCATATTGTATGCATGCATGTTTCTACCTCTGTTTAAGACAATCTGTATATTGGTACAGTTTTAGGATATATTTATCATATTGTACTATACATTTCTACCTCTAATCAAGAAACTTATATGTTGTATTAAGGAGCGGTGGGCCACTTCCCGCTGCCCAGCTCCCGGCCACCTGGGTAGCTTATGCCTGAAATAATCACACAGAGATCTGTATTAATTAAATTGCTGCTGGCCCATTATCTCCAGCCCCTTATTGGTTAACTCTCACATCTTGATCTAACCCATTTCTAATAATGTGTATTGTCACTTGACTGTGGCTTACCGGCATGAGTCTAACTAGCGTCCATCTTGGAGAGGAGAGCCATGGCGTCTGCCACACTTCCCTTGTTCCCGGCATTCTGTTCTCTCTACTCTGCTCACCTAATTTTCTGCCCTATCAAAAGGCCAAGGCAGACTCTTTATTTAACCAAAGAAAGTAACACATAGACAGAAGACCCTCCTACACCACTTATACATTGTTCACGTTTTGAGGTTATTGTCCTCATTTGTTGTACAATCATTTAAAGATGGTTTAATATTCATTCTAATATGAAGTCCTGGTCTTTAAGCTACACAGGCATTTAGTATTATAGGTCAATAGTCATCCATGTTTGTCATACTTAAAGTTAATCAAATTTTTTAGATACATAGAGATTATATCCACATAGATAGGTAATCTTCAACCACTTCAAAGAACTGTAGAATATGGCATTTAAATAACTTAGGATTTTGTTGATATGATACATGATTGCTCCCAGTAGCACCAATCTATTCTTGAGAGAATGTTGAAGCTTGTTTTCTTCTTGTCAAAACTGGCCTTTGGGGAAAGAACTGCCCCTGCCTCAACTACTGACAAAATGCACAGTGTCCAGACAGAACAAGCAGGGTAAAACAGTTTTTAAAATTTTTCCTGCTACTGAAAATTGTCTGTCAGTTACTCTAGGCCTTAGCCAAAGTTGGTAGCTCCAATGTTGCAAATGAGACTTTGGGTGATTTCCCAGATAGTGAGTTGTCTCTGTCATTTATTGCACATTTTGGAAGTTGCTTGATTACACTTCCTATCTATTCAAGCAATATTATCTTCCTTCTCAGGTCTTCAATGGGGTTGAAGACTAGATAGTCATAATTACTTTCCTGTCATGGCTTAGCCAAGCCATTTCTAATACAAGATTTAGACTCCTTAAGATAGGATAGCTATTGAAACATTTAGAATGTTTCTTGCTTGATGTTGTTCATGCTGGTTATAATTCTAATTTTTATATATGTTTGATATTTGTTCTTATTGTATGTAGTTTTGTGTTAGGTTAGAAATCTCTTATTTAGACAAAAGAGGGTGGTGCTGTGAGAACTCCTTCAGCCAATGACCTTTAAGATACTGACCTACTCTGGGTGTAGTTTCTTGTACTATAAATACAGACATAAAGCATTCACAGGCCTTTTGACTGCTGGATTCAGACCCAGTTCCCTGCTCATGCAGAGGACTGCTGATCACTGCTTTTTCTGTGAGTCTACCCCTAAATAAATAAATCTTTATTACACTCCATTCTGGGCTAGTGTAGGACTATTTTATTATAAACTGCAACAGATTTCCTTAGTTATGATAAAAGATAAATTAGGTATAAAACTTTAGACTAAAAGATAGAATAGATTATAGAGTATTTTCCTTAATTTGTCAAATGTATATGGACTAAATATTGTAACTATAATTCTTGTTTAATATCTGTTCTGTTATATGTACTGGCTGCTCTTCCAAGGACCTAGGTTTGATTCCCAGCACCCACATGGCAGCTCATAACTGTTTGTATGTTTCTAACTTCAGTTCCAGGGGAGTAAACACATACATACAGGCAGAGTAACCATATGCATTAAAAATATTTTAATAAAATTAAATTTAAAAAAGTACATGGCACCTGAGAATTGACACTTGAGCTTCATCTCTGACATATGCATCTGTATACACCTGGGCACATATAAAGGCATGCACACACATGTACTCACACACAAACCAACTTAAGTTTGGCACTGTTTCCTGCTGACACCATACATTCTGTCCAGGATGTCTACACGGGTCTTTGTGGTCAGAACGAAGGCTCTGGAGCCAGCCCCAAGTCTACACTGTCTACTGTAGCAGAACTGTGGTGGTATTCATTTACTACTCATTGCCTCAACTTTGGGCAACCTATAAAACCAGCCTCTCTGTCTTACAGATCTGAGGATGAGGTTCAATGTCTGTGGATGAGGTTCAATGTCTGAGGATGAGGTTCAATGATCCATTTCAAAAGCTTAAAGCAATGTGTGGTGTCCAGGAAGTACCGGTAGATAACAGAAGGCTCTGATTATACTGCTTTAAAGTATGTAATGTGCCTGGTTTGGGATATAGCTACCATATGTGCAAAAGATCTCCAAACCATGCACCCTGTCTAGAACTGTACACTGATTTTATGGCCTTCCTGTGTTGTGGGTTCTTCTTTGGGTTTTGGAGTTGGAGGGACCTGTGCCATGAGAATAGCACAGTGGCCACCCTTTCTTGATGGCTCTGCTTCCCAGTCACCCATTAAATGCCTGGACTTCCCACAACAGCCTCAGGCACAGATAAATTGGTACTTGAGAGGTGAGCCTATATGTCTTTTCCTGCTGCAGGAAATGGGGCCCATGTTGTTGGCTGTAAATAAAGTCTAACTGTGTCAGCCTCCTGCAGCAGTCTGGGGAGGGCAGGTCCAGGCTATCAGGGGATCCAGAGAGGAAGGTTACAGTATGAATGTATTGGCCGCTGCTGAGTGACAATCAGAACCAAGCATTTGCCCAGCTTACCATCCTTCATGGCCTGCTGTGTCACCTATAAGTCCAGAGCACACGGAGAACAGATGGGAGGAGGTCAGAATTCCTCAGAAGGGGGCTGGAGAGATGACTCAGTGGTTAAGAGCACTGGCTGCTCATCCAGAGGACCCGGGTTCAATTCCCAACACCCACATGGCTATCCACAACTGTCTGTAACTCCAGTTCCAGGGGATCTGACACCCTCAAACAGACATACAAGCAGGCAAAACACTAATGTACATTAAAACAAACAAACAAACAAATAAATAAATAAGAAAGATTAAAAAAGAAAAACAAAATAAAAAAAAATTCCTCAGAAGGAATGCCAAATGTCCTGGCATCGTTACACACAACTTCTATAGCTCCTAGGTTTTTGGGGGGGTGCTGTTTGTGTGTTTATATATATCTGTGTCTGTATAATGTATGTATATGTCTGTATGTATGTATTTATTTGTGCGTTTATATGTATCTGTGTCTGTATAATGCATGTATATGTCTACCTGTATGTATGTATTATTTGTGTATGTGTGTGTGTGTGTGTGTGTGTGTATGTAGTATATGCCCCGGTGTTGTGCTAGGTACACAGAGGAAGATATCAGGTGTCCTGCACTGTGACTCTGTCTCATTCCTTTGAGACAGGATCTTTACTAGGCCCAGCTAGACTGGCTGGCCAAGCAGCCCCAACAATCCTGTTTCCACCTTACTCCCAGCCCTGTGGTTACAGGCACTTGTGGCTGTCCCCAGCTTTTTATGTGGCTCCTTGGAATCCAAACTCTGGTCCTCATGTGTACACACCCACTGGGCCACCACCTGCCCAGCCCCGCTTTTGATTGGTGGTTTTTGTTGTTTGGCTATGCAGTGTCTTGCTATGCCGTCCTGGGGGTGGGGGAGGGGAGGACTGAAAGCATATGGAGTGGATGAGTTGCTAAGACTGAGAAACCAAGGACTTTCACCTGACCCTGCGCCCACACTGTTTGGCAACAGCCACCTGCACTAGGGAGCTGTTCCCCTTAACACTGGGTCCAAGTGCTCGCCAGTCCTACCTGGGTTCCCAGCCAGGGCCCGCAGGCATGCGAATTTGTACCCTCAAGCTGGGGGCTGCTGCACAAATCTGTGTACACGTGTAGGCAACTTCCAGAGTTCCTGTCACCCCACTTACTCACTGCCCAGCGTCTATACCCCACACAGAGGTCAGTCCTGTTGAGATGAGTCTCCGGTGCTTCCCTTTAGATGGATCTCTCTGCTAGATGCTAGATACCCTGTGCTGTTGTGTGAATACTTCTACTCCCTCCAAAATTATCTTGAAAGATTAATTTTCAGTGAACTGTGTGTGGTGGAAAGCAAGGCCTTACAGAGGTGTGTGGGTCACAAGTCCAACCCTCTTTCATCAAATTAAGGCCATTATAAAGCCAGCTTTCAGGACTGAGTTTCCTCTCTTCTTAGGCTTTTTCTGCCATATGAGGGAAGACACACTGTCCTTCCCCTCCAGATGATGCAGCATTCAAAATGCCGCATTGAAAGCAGAGAACAGGTTCCTCACCTGCCAGGGCCTTGACCGTGGGGCTTCCTGTAAGAAACAACTGTCTTCACAATTAGTCTGTGGTGCCTTGACCATGGGGCTTCCTGTGAGAAACAACTGTCTTCACAATTAGTCTGTGGTGTCTTGACCATGGGGCTTCCTGTGAGGAACAACTGTCTTCACAATTAGTCTGTGGTGCCTTGACCATGGGGCTTCCTGTGAGAAACAACTGTCTTCACAATTAGTCTGTGGTGTCTTGACCATGGGGCTTCCTGTGAGGAACAACTGTCTTCACAATTAGTCTGCCGTCTTCTGTTCAAGAAGTCAAAGAAAACCGATCTTTCTTAAGGACTCAAGCAGGCCTTCAAACGTGACCATCCCCTCCGTCTCCAGCACTTTCTGCTGGATTATCCTCCTCAGAACACAGACAGACAGCTATCTTTCCATCTTAATCAAGTCTTCTTACCCCATCCTGCTCTGCTAACTTCTGATCTGTTTTCCTTTGCAGACAAAACCAAGAAGTGACCAGCACCCATCAGCTCCAATCCACCTGCCCCCAGCCTCTCTTAAAATCACCCCATTCAGGCGTGCTCCTACTGGTCAACCAAAACTGCCCCTAAAGCTATCACTAGTACAAACCATGTGCTACTAAGTGTTAGTCTTCTGCTGCCACTTTAAGAACTAACCAGGCCCACCCCAGCCACTTTTGGACCTCCCCCGCAGCCATCTTCTCTCTCTCTCTGGTGCGTGTGTGTATGTGTGTGCGCGCGCGCGCGCGCGTGTGTGCGTGCGTGTGTTTGTCTCGTCTTGTGTGTACGTGTGTCTTTGTTCTCTCTCTGTTTTTCTCTTCTTTAAGCAATAAATGTCTCCCTCTTCTTTAAATAATACTATGTCTTATGAGCCTTTTATCTGTCGTAACCGCCCGCCTGACTCCCCCGGCCACATGGTGCTGCAGGGACTCACGGCCATCCTTGTCGGACTCCGCGAGCTGCCCGGGACATCCCATCATCATATTCTTTCAAAAAGAACAATACTAAGTCTATGAGTGGACACTTTGGCTTTCCTTACTGCCATGTCAGCACTTTCTTATTTACTTACTTACTTACTTACTTACTTAATTTATTTATTTATTGCAGAGTGAGGTTGAATATTTATTCAGGGGGTTATGGAGGGAGAAGGGAGAATGGGGGGCAGAGAGAGAGAGAGAGAGAGAGAGAGAGAGAGAGAGAGAGAGAGAAGAGGAGAAAGAGACGGGGGGGGAGCGGAGAAGTGGGGAGAGAGGCAGAAGCGAAGCTGCCTCTTCAAGAGGAAGACAGAAAAGAGCTGTTTTCTAATTTAAAAATGTGTGTGTGTTTGTGCGCACATGTGCCACACCATGTGTGTGGAAGTGAGACAACAATCACCAGGAGCTGGTTCTCTCCTTCCATCAGTTGCTCCTAGAGACCAAATTCAGGCTGTCAGGCTTGGTGGCGAGTACCTTACCCACTGAGCCACCTTGCCAGCCCCATGCAGCACTGTCTGTCAAGGCAGGTCACTCACCTCCTTGATGCCTTCTTCAGTTGATGCCACACACAACTGACACAGGGGTAATTGCTTTTTATTCCTCAAGGCTTGGCATCTTTTCCTCCACCAAAGTACCTCTAGGCGCAGAATTCTCCCCGAAGCAAAATACCTGGGACCAAAAGTGTCATGGGTTTGTTTGGGGGTCTTTTCTTCTTTCTTCTTCTTCTTCTTCTTCTTTTCCTTCCCCTCCTCCTTCTTTTCTTCTCCTCCTCTCTTCTTCCTCCTTTTCTTCTGATTTTGAGAATTGTGCAATATCTTGGGGATGGGGCCCAAGTTTAAGTACGGAATTCATGTTTTCTTTACAGCTTATCCACATAAGCTGGAGGTAACTCTAGACAATATTTAAATGCTTTTGTGCATGAAATAAAAGTCTCACGATGTGAAACTTAGTCAACTTGGTGGTCAAAGTTTTAGATTTTGGAGCATTTTGGACTTCCGATTGTTGGTCAGGGATGCACTGAAACTTGCTCTATTTTTCCCTACATACACCCCTGTGGAGGTCTCATGTGGTCTCACATCTCCACATCAGTAACTGCTCATTTTGTACTTCAGCAAAGGCCTTGTCCAGAACTCCAGGCTCACACATCCCACAGCTATAGAGGCCTACATTTCACACTCCTCAGGCTAAATTACACACCTCCCCCAGAACCTGACCCACCAGTGGCTGCAGCTCGGCCCAGTGCCTCCAGGAGTGACACACACTCCTGTTCGTGTGTGTCCTGTTGGGTTCTCAACACACACTGCTGGCAGCACTCTCTTCAGCCGGATTACTGATTGCTAAAGGCTCTCCCTGCATTCTTGATTGTACCCCTGCTGTCTGTTCACAGCAGAGCTGCAGGAAGAACCTGTAGCCCCAGGCAGATAGTGTTATACCTTCCCTGCAAGCCCCTAAAGACTATTCTCATCTCACAAGGAACTTTGTGCCTGGCCTCACTACAAGAATGAGTTCTTACTGAACTACATGAGTGAGTTCCTCCGCACTCATTCCTCTCCCTCTTTCCTCACCCCTCCTGCTCTGCGGGCTGACCTACTTGTTAGGGCTTGTTAATGCTGGCATGCTCCCACTGTAAGCCTTTGCACTGGCCCTTCTGCGGGGAACATTCCCCCATAGGGCTATGACCTTCAATCACTTCCCAAGATGGTTTAAATGCTATCTCTTGAAGAAGCCTGGTAGCACACACCTGTAATCCCAGAACCTGGGAGGCAAGTATAGGAAGGCTTGGAGTTCAAGGTCATCCTAGGGTACGTAGTAGCTCCTAGTAGCTCTTTTCAAAGAAACGCTGTCTGAAACCCCATCCTGCCTGCCCTAGGATAGTCTGGCTGTCCTTACTGTCCACTCCTTTTCCTTGTTTGGCATGACATGTTCTGTGACACCATCTTGTAGTGTCATTTAAATTCCCACTTTATCGTTTCCCCACCCCCGATTCCAAGAGCTTAGATGGGGTCTAAGCGTATAATACACACTTGATAAATGCTTCTTGAATGTTGTATGTGAATCTCTTAGAAGGACCATGTCTCTGCTGCTAAGATTACCAGAGTTTTGTGACCCCCCCCAAAAAATATTTTTTTGAAAACAAATACTTCTAAAAATAAAAGATGGGATGGAGGGCAACTAAAGTTCTAATTTCAGTTCTATTCCTCGAAGGCTCTTTCTAGCTGAGAGCCAACATCAGGACCGGTATTTATGGCCTATGCTTTGAGTCTCTCCCATACATGGGCCAGCCTGGTGTGCCTAGCAGTGATAGTGCTGGGTCTGCTCCTTAAACCACAGGAGACTTAGCAGGTCAGACAGCAATCCTACACCCCATGAGAGAGGTCCCCCAACATCAGCAGAGAGGACAGACGCCGTGAGATTTACCATGCAAGTAGGCACTGCATGTGACGTATGTTCCAGGAGCAACAATAACAGTAGTAAAGACAGAACAGAAAATAACCATCTTCGAAATGACAACAAACAGGACACATTATCTAAGCACTAACACCTAAGGAGGTGGCTGCCCAGCTCTGGAGGGCAGCTCCTCAGGAGACGGGGGCCGACTTTCCAGATTGCCTGGTCGTCTTCAGTCCTTGTAATTTTTCATCTTTCAGCGCCTTCAGGAATTTATCTGCAGGAGAGCAAAACAGACTCAGCTGTAGCTGGGAAGGCCTTTGTTTTGTTTCTCAGGGTCTTCCTATGTAGCTCCAGGCTGTCCTGGAACTCCTGACCCCTCTGCCTCAGCCTCCTAAGTACTAGGAGGTGTGCACCACCTCCGCTCAAAGGAGGAATCTTCTAACTTCCAGGGAAAGTTTCTGAGAAGTAATTGTACACAACCCTAAAGTGTCCCAGACATACCTAACTCATAGGAGTGAAAAGACTAACTCTAGGGACGTCTCCTATGCCTATGCAAAAGTGTATCCTACAGGATGAATTGGAGACCATTCCTATGGCTATGCCAACCTAAGTTGGTCTTTTTCCATACTTCCCCTCCCTGTGTGGCAGAAGGCAGCAATTTAACCGATGGCAGAGAACAGGTGAAATGGTCTTTCTAGTGACATCTGTCCTCCTTTAGTAGACAAATTCAAGCCTTAGAACAGATGGTGGGAAAGGACAGCCTTTGACTACTAATGCCTGAACAATTGGTCCTTCTGGAAATGCAGTTAGATTTAACACCCTCGCTGCCCAGTAGAGAGGAATCAGTTCATATTCCAGAGGACTCCTGCTTACACCAATACACTTGGTCAGCTCTGGGGTAGATGCCCAAAACCTGAGTCCTAAGATCAGATGTCAGAGTCCAAGATTCTGTCAGAGGGCTATAAGGCATGGGGCCAATAGAAGGGCAGAGGCCAGGGCTCCTCATTGAATGACTGAGGGCCTTCAAGGTTTGGGCAGTTCCTACCATCTCTTACCACCCACAGACCCCAGTTTAAGATTGAATATTGAAGGTTAAGGTCTCTAGAGATAGGCAGCCTGTGGTGGGTGAAGTTCCAGACTACAGAAATGTGGTACTGTTGTGTAAGGTGAAGTTTAGGAAGGGGGTACTTCAGGTGTCAAGACCCAGAGGGCGAGCCCCTGAAGGGTGAGGTTTAACACTAAAGGACTTGAATAGCTCAGGTGTGTTGAGGCAGGGGTCGGTTGAAATTCAGCACGTGGGGGTCTGGATCTTTGGAGGGCAGATTTTGGAAGTGGGACACTTAGGGCTGGGGACAGTCTGGGGTCACATTCTGGCGACTGATGGACTCTAGCGGACAATTAGGGCACCTAGGGTTGGGCTCGGTTGGCGGTCACGCACAGCGCTGGGAGTCGAAGCCGTCTCCAGTGATGGTGAGCAGCTCCAGCTCCTTAATCCGGATCTCTAGCTCGCACAGCTCCTCGGGGTGGGAGGCGGAGGCGAGCCAGGAGGTCGTGGAGCCGGGGACCAGGGCTGAAGTTGCCGTCTCGGGCCCTGGCGGTGGCGAGTAGAAAAAGCGCAGAGGCTCATAGGGTATAGAGGCCAGGCCGGACGGCCAGGGCGGAGGGCACGGGCGCTCGCTGGGGGGACCCAGGCCAGGCGGCGGCGGCACCGTGGCTGGGGGTGCCAGAGGCAGGGGTCGGATCCCCGCTACCCCCGCCACCCCGGCCGCCGGCGCCCCGCCCGCCTTCAGTGGCACAAAGAGCTTCTTCCAGATGTTAAAGTCGCTCAGCGGAGACGACGAAATGCCCCGGTCATAGAGCGACGGGAAATAAAGGGGCGGAGCCGGCCGCTGGCTCATCTTGGGGTTCTGGCTGCCGCGCCGCCCCTTCGGCATCTTTTGAAAGGTGGCTGCGTGAGAGGAACCCCGCGCCGGGAGACGCGTGCCGAGGCCCCGCGTCTAGGAATTCGGAGATTCCACAGGCCCCGCCCCGACGGAGCGCGGCCCCACCCTTCGCTCTCGCCCCGCCCCGAGAAGGCGGGGCTCTAGAGAGCAGAGGCCCCGCCCCGCGAGCTGGCCGGGCGGAAAGCCAGGTCGGTTCTTGGTCTTTGTTGACCTTTTCCTACTGGCTTCAAAATAACCTTGGCGCACTTTCTTCTCGGCCCTAGACTCCTCCCGGCGCCCTTCAATTCGATTTCTGCTGCTGCTCCCGGAGTTGGCCAAGGCTACGAGAGAAATTCAACCTTCCTCTCCTTTTTCCCAACAACCGGGTTCTAGCATACTTGACTCATTCATTATTTAGGAAACTGAGAAAATGGGTGGCTGACTTGGTCCTCTACAGAGGGGGAAGAGAAATTTTTTTTGATAAATTTAGCGATACTGTGGAAGATTCTGGAAAGGGGAAAATAGTCTGAATTTGTAATGACTCCGAAGCAAACAATTTTATTTTCTTTATGAAGTTTGATTCTCTTTTAGACATGTAAGTTATCAGGAGCTGACAGGCAGTTTAACACCAAAAGGAAATCCTCATGGGGCCACCCAAACGCCACACCCATTCCTGAGAACTGGATGTTCTGCCCAAAGAACAGGTACAGCTCATTTGTATGAAATATTAGTCATTAGTTAAGGGGAAGTCACTTTCCTTGAGAACGTTCTTGTAATGACCACCAGCATGGCTGAATAGGGATGGATGGGGGCCAGGAAAGCCCAGACAGCCTCAGTTTCGTGTGTGTGTGTGTGTGTGTGTGTGTGTGTGTGTGTGTGTGTATGTGTGTGTGTGCATACATACACACACATACATATATATGTATATATAGGGTAGGCAGCAAAGGAGGGAGTCTGATATCCAAACTGGTCATTTTGGGCAAGTAGTTTGACTTGGGGGAGAGGCTGTGTTTGTTTTTTGAGGTAAGGTAGTCCAAGCTGACCTAGACTTTCTTTGTGGACCAGGTTGGCCACACACTTACAGCAGTCCTCCTGTCTGTCTACCGGGTGGAATTAGAGGCAAGCATCACTACACCTAGCGTGGTGCTTGATTTGTAAAGTTATGTGTGTGCATAAATTTATGTGTTTCGTCGGCACTGAGAAGTCCACAGAAGTCAGAAGAGGATGTGGGTGCTGGGAACTGTACCAGGGTCTTGTGCAAGGTAAGTCAGTAAATGCTCTTGGTGAAAGAACCGCCCATCAGAGCGGTTAAGTCAGTTGTGTATAAAATGGAGATGAGAACACCATGAGGGGGCTGCCTTTGAGGTAATAGTTCCTCCTCCTCCTACTGTAAAGAGCAAAGGCTATTTTATTACTTAAACAAGATGAGCCTAAGTTACCAATGAAAAGACCTATATGGTAGGTATGCCTGAGGGCACAGAAATTTACCGCACAGCTCTCCCACTACTGAAATATCTATTTCTGTGCTCCAGCTGCCCGCATCCAGTGGCTTGCAGATGGTCACTAGGGAACAGGGGCACTTTCTGGCTTCTGGCTCACAGGGCAACTTTCCCTGTTCCTCCACCCCCCATGCAGCTGCATGACCTATTGTTTTCTCCTTCCAACTCCAATAAATCGTCCTCAAGTTACCCTGTGCCTTGTTTTTTTAAAAAATTCTTTCATCTGTGATATCAAAAGCCCGTTTTAAAAGGGAACTCTGTGTCCTACCATGGTAAGGCCAAGGTTGCCTGCATGGCCTCTGGTCTCCAAGTTCCTCTTCTAGCAAGTAGGCTGACTCTTACTGGAGGTTGTTTGTGTCATAATCTAAGGGCCATGCTAGTCTAAGAAACACAAAACAGCCCTTTATTGCTAGTCTGAATTATCCTTTGTGCTGGTGTGGATTTGAGGGCTTGGGAAGTCCCACTGCACAATTCCCACTACTTCAAAAAAATGTTCTCAAAAATGCAGTTCCAGCCTTTATGCTTGTTTTTCTAGGTACATGTATCCCCGTGTCCTTGCAGAGGTAGGAAAAATTAAAATTAGTGAAACTGTTGATGAAAGTTAACAATTAAACAGCTTAATGAAACTAAACTCTGAGAGCTAGGCTGGCGGTGGAGTAAGGCGTAAGAAGCCTGGCAGATGAGATATTCATTGGAGTAAACCTGATCAACCAGATCAATCAGGCGTGCTAAGCTTGGTCCGCTTCCTCCAGCCAAGCTCCACCTCCCAGAGTTTCCAGAACTTCTTAAAATAGCACCACCAGCTGAAGACCAAGCGGCCCAAAGCTGAGCTTTGGGGGGGGGGGGGGGCGGGGAGAATTTCACACTGAAACCTTAACAAAACTGAAAGCTTGGGAATTACATTTGGGAGGTGCAAAGTCCAGGGCAAATTGCGGGACTGGGACTTGGGAGCAGAGCAGGATCAACTGTGCGGCCTTCAGTGTAGCCACTAGAGAGGAGATGCTGCTGCCTGGTGCCCGCTGTCCGCGACTATGCCAATCACAGTCCTTTTCCTTTGCTTCCTTCGCCCACAGAGACTGGAGGAAGTAAATACTAGCTTTCCCCATTCCTCTTGCAGCTCACGTAGTTACGAGGACCAGGCAGAATATATGAGCAAGAAGACACCTGCGAGTTTTGTAAGACAGATTTTAATTTCCTGGTAAGGAAAACTGAAACGCATGGCCTTGAACTTGGATGCAGGAAGCTCTACGGTGACTTTGTGTTTGGGAGGGAAAGATGAGGCCCCCACTAATATAGCAGCTCAGACGGTGCCGACCAATTGGACCAAAGCTAGTAGCTGCTTATCTCGGGATTGTGGATGCAACAACGAAACAGTTAGGTTATATTTGATTACATTAGTTGGGTTGTCTGCTGCTTGTAGCTGAACACCTGAGAGTCACAGTTTCAACAACAACAAATTTATTTTGTTTTACAAGTCCTTTGCAGAACTTCACTTGGGTGAACCTCCAGAAGAAAACATGCCTGTTGTTTATGCTTTGGTCATAGGAACTTTTATTAATAGTTTCCCAAGACTGAAAGGATAGATGTAATTTCCCAAAAGGTAATTGAAGTGTCTGTTACTAGAAGGGAGGGAACACAGACCGGTGAGCCAAATCCCCCATGGCAGTAGGTCCCATCATTGTAACTGCCAGTGGATGCCCAGACGTTTGTCCTGTTCACTGCCTTCCTCCCACAGTGCAGGGCTTTGCTCTCATGCCAACGTTTCTCACAGTAACTGTCTCAGTGAAGTAGTTTTGGTTGCAACAGTTAGAAACTTGATCGAGTTAAAAACTCAGAACAGAGAAGAAGGGATTAATAAGGGGAGGACTAACTGAATCCCAAGGCAGAGCTGCTTAAACCCCATACCCTAGCCAGGGAAACGGGTGCCACCTGTGATCTCTCTGTCATCTTTATACCCTTGGTGGGTTTGGGTAGAGGCGATACTATTCATATTGAAAACTGAGAATTATGGGAGCAGCTATACTGGTCATGCCTCACACAAGTTCTTAGGTTGTAGCCAGGACTCGTATAGGCCTGAAAGTCAAGTTTACTCCAGAGGCTAAGGTAGGAATAGCAAAGGTTTAAGGCCTGCCTGGGCAATTTGACAAAAACCTATCTCAAAATAAAGGGCTGGAGTTGTAGCTGATTGTAGAGCACTTGGAAGCACGCACAATGTTCTGGGTTCAGTTCCTCATACTGTGAAAAGAGAAGTGCTCACGTAACCATTGTTGGGGTAATCTTTTTGTACACTATGTGCAAGCGCGACTCTGTTTAACCTCACCTGCCTAAGGCGTCTTCTGATTGGTTTGATTAACCTAGGCAGGAGGGGATAGCTGGGACTTCGAGGCCTAGATAAGAACTCTGGGAAAGAATGTGAGGCCGAAGATTCCCCTGCCTGACGTGAAGGAAGTCAGATGTACAGTACTGAGAAAAGGTAATAAGCCAGGTGACAAAACATAGCTTAATATAAATGGGTTAATTTAAGTTTTACGAGCTAGTTGGGAGCAAGTTTAAGCTTTCATAATTAATAAAAAGTCTCAGTGTCATTACTCAGGAGCTGACGATCCAAAGAAATCACTGCATTCCTCGTCGAAAAGTCATTATGTGCCAGGTCTTATCGGGTTCAGAGTGGTTGAGTTTATGAGTTACAACACAGAACTCCAGGTCTGGCCCAGCGTAAGTCACCACCATCCGTCACACCCACACCTACCTTTCCCAACAACCAGATGAATGGGGATTTACTGGGTCAAGCATAGCAGGGCTAAGAACCACAATGCCTCCACCCACCCTCAGGGAAGTTAATCACAGAGAGGAAAGGACCACTCCAGACTAGGAAGCTTGAGCCCCCGGTTTAGAAGGATCATCCCCTGCAGGCCCTAAGCCATCCTTCCCTTTGCCAGAGGCTCTACACAGTGACTGGGGCGGAAGTAATACTGTTTGGATGGATCACTGTAGGCACTGATCAGGAAATAAGGCTCTCAGTGGTCATTCCTCTTACTCCCATGTAAGATGAGTATATATGAGCAGGGGCCGTAGATGAGATAAGTAAGATTATTCATCTAAGAACTTTTATTCCAATAATGTAAGAAATTGGAAAGGAGCCCTCTGGTCAGTTCCTCTTTCCTGATTTAAGCATGGGGTGATTTGCTGTAAGCCTGAGGCCTCTGGAGCCCTAACAGCCCTGTTCTCTGCTGTGTTAGGCAGCTTTCGTGATTGTGGTGGAATGCCCGAGAGAAACACCTTATGAAAGAAGAAAGTTTATTGTGGCTTCCAGTTTCAGAGGCTTCGTGGCCGGCTGGCTCCATTGCTTTTCGATCTGTGACAAAGCAAACCGTCAGGGCACCGAGTGTGTGGCAGAGCCAAGCAGTTTACCACATGAGCTCCAGGAAGCAGAGAGAGGAAAGAGATGAGGATCCAGTATCCCCTTCAGAGGCATGCCCCTCAGTAGCCTCGTTTCCTTCTGCCAAGTTCCACCTCCTAAAGATTCTATCTCTTCCCAATCCATCAGCTGGGGGCTAAAGTTTTCACGAATGTGATTTTGGGTAGTGCTCCATAGTACCCCAATAATTTTAACCTGCATCCTGCTTACCACACACTTCACAAATGCATTCCTCTTCAGATCCAAGGTATGTGTAGAAAGCCCAAGCTAGTGTTGCTTTTGTTTTAACCTTTAAACCAATGACCAGGACTAGGAATAAGTTGCTCGCCTACTGTGCATGAAGTTCTTGGTTCCGTCTCTAGCCCCTCATAAACTGGGTAGTGTAGCACAATTAATAAAAACCCAGAGACATAAATTGGGGTTCAACCTGAAGGTCAGAAAAGCCAAAGAGCCAGCCATTGGCTCTTTTACCTCTACCTCCGTCTGAAATGGTGATCCAGGAATCGCAGAATGAAACTGTGTCTATGAGCTGTCTCCTCCAGTCTTATGTTCCTCTCTAGAGCTGTGATTAAAGGTGTGCACCGCCCACCCTGGTTTCTATGGCAAACTAGTTTGGCTACTGGGATTAAAGGTGTGTGTCACCACTGCCTGGTCTGTAAGGCTGATTACGCTCTGATCTTCAGGCAAGCTTTATTTATTAAAATACAAATGAAGTATCACTACAGGGTGGGGTGGCACACATTTGCAATCCTAGCACTTGATGGCAGAAGCAGGGAGATCCCAGGATATCAAGGTTATCTTCAGCTTTGAGACCAAAGATAGTCTGGGATATGCATATCTTCCAAGTACTAACCCACATACGTAACTGCTGCTATATTAAAATATCTGCAGTGGGCATTTACAAACAGAACGTGACATAAGGATGGTGTCTGGAAATGATGTTTCTAGAAAGGCTTACACTGATGTGGAACCGTTCAATGAAAGACAGGCACTTAAGTTTTCTTTGGTAAACAAAGGCAGGAATTGATTTCTTCAAAGTGTCAAGGTCTGTAGTAATTTGAAATGTATTGGCTCCCATAGGCTCATAGGGAGAGGCACTATTAGGAGGTGTGGCTTTGTTGGAGTAGATGTGGTCTTGTTGGAGGAAGTGTGTCACTGTGGAGGTTGGCTTTGAAGTCTCATATATGCTCGATACAACCAGTATGACAGTTCACTTCCTGTTGCCTTCTGATTAAGATATATCTAGCACCATGTCTTCCTGCGTGTGACCATGCTCCGTCATGACGATAATGGACTGAACCTCTGAACTAGAAGCTGCTACCTCAATTAGATGCTTTCTTTATAAGAGTTGCTGTGATCATGGTGTCTCTCCACAGCAATAGAAACCCTAAGACAGGGTCCTATGCCAGGTTTCTTTCCAAAGTCATTCTGAGGTACATCAAGATTGTGCACTCAAGGAGGATAGAGGGAGGGTAACCACAGAGTTCAATGTGAATATGTCACCTCATTGCCTTTTGTGGCCTGAGCAATTCAGCTAAGTTCTCTGTAAGGAGCCGTCAGGACATCGCCATTGTGAAATAGTGCTGGCGGTCCTGCAGCTTGGAGGTAAACAGATCCTTTTGATGTTGCGTGGGGCTGAGTACCCCTTGGCCTGCATTTACATAACTGAGCCTTGTTCCCTAGCCAATCCCGAAGCCCGGGGCTTCAGTGGAATGGTATTCACCAATCAGGACAGTATCCTACTCCCTCCACCTTAGAAAAGCAGCTGCCTCTGGGCTTTCGCTTTCTCTTGCTCCACGCTATCCCTTCAACCGAGAAGCTCCAATAAAGTGTGATTTGGGAAGAATCCTCAACTCGTGGTCGTTCTTGCTTGCTGGTCAAGCAGCGCGCCACACTTCTCCAAATACAGTTCCAACTCTATTTTAGCATTGTATGTGTAGAAGTGCCTGTTGCCTGTGCAGACGAGGAGAGTGCATCAGATCCCCTGGAACTGGAGTTCCAATTGTGAGCTGCCATGTGGGTGCTGGGAATCGACTCTGGGTCCTCTGGAAGGGTGTCAGGTGCTCTTAAACACCAAGCCATCTCTCCAGTCCCTGTAGTTCTAACTCCTGTGCATGAGAGATGGTGATGCTGAAGACAGGTTTAAGGCCCAGAGCTGACAAGCCCTGCACCTGAGGTTGCCCTTATCACAATGTCAGGTGAGCACCACCTTAGCCAACACCGCCTGCTCAGCACAGGCAGCTCTTAGCGAGAGAGCCAGCCAGCATCAGTTCAGATGGGTTTGCAAGCCACAGAAAGCAGTGTGTGCTAAAAGGCTTTGAAGACCAATAAAAGACTGACCTTGAGCAACCTACATCACCTGGCCCTACTAAGAATGAAGATGTACACATGTGTACATCTGGTTCATTCTCTTGGGAAGTCTCAGATTCAAACCAGCTAGAACAGAGTCGGGCAGGCTCTTATTTGGTCAGGATGCACATACCATGTTAAAGCACGGGCTGACGGCCAAGATACAGGAGCCATTTCCCCCACGCCTTACTGCTTAGTGCTTTGAACCCACAGCACACCTCCTACAGACAGCCCAGTGAAGTTGTTTCTGCCCAGCACTGAATGGTATGACCGTTTCTGTGAAACCCAATGATGACCGCTCTCTACTTAGATCATCTCAGCCGTGCCGCCTGTGGGGGCCAGACACCAGCCCATCAGCACAACTCTGTGCAGAAAGAAATAGTACCCCCTCCTTCTCCTTATCCAGCAGAACCCAGATTCTGTTTTCAAAAACCTGCCTCTTGGGGGCCAGTGAGATGACTTAGCAGGTAAAAGAGCTAGGCTCCAAAGCTCCCAGCTCTCACGATAGGTGAGAAGTGACTCTGCGTTCTCTTCTGACCCCTCACCTCCACATGCATGCTACACACACACACACACACACACACACACACTCTCTCTCTCTCTCTCTCTCTCTCTATCTCTCTGATGGGGTGGGAGGGAGAGAGAAACACAAATGTAACCTTTTTTTTTTGAGACAGGGTTTTGCTGTGTAGTCCTGGCTGTCCTGGAACTCACTATGTAGACCAGGCTGGGGGCTGGGCTCAAACTCACATCTGCCTGCCTCCTGCCTCCTGAGTGCTGGGAATAAAGGCGCATGCCATCAGTGCCTGGCTTAGAAATTTGAACTTTTTTAAAAGAAAAAACAACAGCTACTGTTGCTTACCTCCTGTTACCACACCCTGGGGGTGGGGTAAGATGGTGCAGACTCTGGGGAATTAGGCCAGTAGCAAAGCAGACTTGTTTATTGTGGGTGTCAGGCAGACCTTCATACTCCCTCCCAGGACCCAGGGGTCAGTGTCATCCGACCGCTGTATTGTCTCTCCTTCATTGGCTCTGGCCATCTGATGTCATGGCATCATCAGTCTTTGGGCTCCACGGCAGGCTCCCAGTTGACTCAAGGGGAAGTTACCAATGCACCTGCTGGACTGGCCTCGAGATTTCCTACTGGGCAGTCAGAACCAGTTTTAGCCGGCTTCAGCCTCCTTCTATAAGTTATCTCCACCCCCCCCCCCCATGAACTCTTTTCATTAGGTGTAGATACGTGGCCCAAGACGCCAGTCGGACAGTCTTACACTGGAATCTAGATCTTGAATAGACTTCTAGAATAGTAAAATTCCTAGCTTTTTGGAATCTTGGATGCATCTCGTCTACAAAAGACACGCCCACAAAAATCGAAGTAACCTATTTTTTTGTCGAAATAATTCAATTTCAGTTATTGCTCCTCTGAACTCATATGAAACTTGCTGCTTTCCTCAGCCAGTTGCTGAGGGGAAAATCCTTTTGAGGAAACAGTCATAGCTGATAATTAGACTTGGCAGAGAGAGACACAAAGCTGTAAAGAAAAACACTGAGCCAGCGGAGGAGGACACCGCTAACCCAGGCTACAGGAGGCGGAAGTGCCCAGCGGTGCTTTCTTTCTGTGGCTACCCTGAGCACATCGTATGGGCTGTTTGTCACCTTTCTGCTTATCACACTCCTCCATCGGCTGAGATTTGATGTTCAGAACAGCATCATTATTGCATAGCTGTCCGAAATAATAAATCCTACTTATGATTTGTCTAACAGATTATATAATCAAGAGAATTCTCTCTCTTTTTAATTTAACATTTTTTTTTCAAGACAGGGTTTCACTATAGCTTTGGAGCCTATCCTGGAACTAGCTCTTGCAGACCAGGCTGGCCTCGAACTCACAAAGATCCACCCGCCTCTGCCTCCTGAGTGCTGGGATTAATTAACATCCTTTTTTAAGAAACAGTTTTTGAGGTTAATAAAGAAATTCCTTCTTCCCCAAAGGTCAGGCGATGGCATTGAATACAGCTAAGATCCCAAGATCAGATGTGGTGAAATCTACGGATCTTGTTGAGCCACTCTTCAGCACATGAAGGGAATGACCTTCTCCTTCTTTAGGAAGGAGGCTTCCAAGGCTGGTGAGTAAAGCAACGCTGCTGTTCCTGATACCGTCTAATGAACATCTCAAATGCCAGCCCCACACTCTGCTCCACTGTAACCATTCTTTGTGCATGCACAAATGTCTTCCTGCTAGGAGACATTTAAAGTAAACGCACCCCTCTGTCATACAGCACAGGCTGTTTATTTATTTCATTATGTGGAGCAAAATCAAGATAATTTGCTTTTCTTTCTTTTTTTTTAAATATTTATTTATTTATTATGTATACAATATTCTGTCTGTGTGTATGTCTGCAGGCCAGAAAAGGGCACCAGACCTCATTACAGATGGTTGTGAGCCACCATGTGGTTGCTGGGATTTGAACTCAGGACCTTTGGAAGAGCAGACAATGCTCTTAACCACTGAGCCATCTCTCCAGCCCCCGATAATTTGCTTTTCTAAGAAAAAATGAGAGGAAATAACTAATACAACATTATTAAAAGCAATTACATTTTTCTAATAAAAGTTAGGAAAGCCCATGCAAAATTTAGAGATGCAGAAAACCTCAAACTGTAGTCACTGGTACTTCTACAAAAAGAACAGACAGACTTTTTGTGTTTCCTTCTTCAGTTTTTTTGTTACTGTTTTTTATTTTACTTTTCTTTCTTTCTTTTTTTGAGGCATAGTCTTACTATATAGTTCTGGGTGGCCTGGAATTCAGTATGGTCAGGCTGGCCTTGAACTTATGGCAATCCCCCTGCCTCTCCAGTGTCGAGATAATAGGCTTGAGCTGGGAGTATGGCTGCAGGGTACAGCACTTGCCTATAGCCTGCTCAAGGATCTGGGTTTCATTCCCAGTATTGTTTTTTCTTTTTCAACAAACAAACAACATCACTGATCCTGACTGACAGCTCACATCTGGAACACTCACACACCAACTCAGGATCTGCAAAGGCTATGAGAGTATTTTATGAGTGTGACAGACTGATGAAAAGAATCCCCCTGGCTCACTCACCCCTACAGGTACTGACTGCACTTCTCAGCTATCTTCTAGGAACCAGAGAGATATCCCTGAGGGTTGCCAAAAGCCCACTTAAGCAGAAATAGAAAGCCAGTCCTCCCAAGAGCAGAGAAAGATTTGTATAACCTATGGGAATTGGATCTACGAACTTCCCCCTTAAACTTCAAGTGGTTTTCCCTGTGGGCAGGGTGGTCCTCACACTGCTTAGTCCCTTCCTCTTATCCACAATATTCAAGTGAACTTTATTCTTTCCCAAAAGGCTATAATGGAAAAAAAAAAAAACAGCTTTGGAGTGCTGCAGCAGCAGCAAGAAGATAAGAGAACAGAGGCGCTTCGGAGCTCAGGGATGACTTAGAAACACAGCTTCCAGATGGCTGCCAGAACCGAGGTTCCCAGCAACGCAGTCTTCCCAGATAAGGAGGTTGCCGCATCGTTGCTTCCTTCTTTGAGCTTTTTGTTACACATGTCCCGCTGGCAGCATCTGTACTCTACATTTGCGAGCTCAAATCGGGTCAAAATGAACATGGAATTGCAATCCGAAAATTTCCAGCACTGCTGATAGACTTGCATTCCTGTGGAGAGACACGCATACACTAAGAAGCCACACAGGTGCAGTTCTGAGCCTGCCATTCTGTCTTGGCACGCAGTCTATGGAAGAGAGAGGTTTGGGCAGAAACAGGCATCCCAACTGGGGCGTAAAGGGAAACCAGACAGTGATGGCACACCTCCAAATGGAGAATTTCCACAAATCTGAAGTCTTGTCAGTGTGTGAATTTGTGTGTGTGGGGAGGAGTTATAGGCAGTTCTATTTCTATTTATGAGGGAAACTTGATGATATTTACTAAGAACTTAAATGGATGTTGCTTCTGGTCAATCAATTCTACTTTTACAGTGAAGGAAAAGAGACAATACTATTTGTAAAGCAAGCACTTAAAAAAAACACAATCTATTGATGAATCTGTTTACTACACAGTGATGGAGAGAGAGAAATACTACTTCATACCTATAAGGAGGGCAAAGATCAAGAAAAATGAATGAAATAAAACATATTGAATGAAAAAATTTCAACATCATCAAAAAAGCAAAAACGGAATAATCATAGTTCTCACTGGGAGGATTACTACATTTTATACCTTAGCAGTGAAAGTGTGGAAGACTGCCCTCCTCCCCTCCCCCGTGGAATCAAATACTTTGAACATGGGGCCTAGAATTCTGGCCATATTCCAGGAGTTTACATAACAATTATCAGGTACTCCTATTTTAAAACAAGGTACCTTTGATTGGTCCTTAATTGGAAGATTTTTTTTTTCTTCCTGGGAGAAAATACTGCTGAAGGCAGTTTTTATATATATATATATTGTATACAATATTCTGTCTGCGTGTATGTCTGGGCACCAGACCTCATTATAGATGGTTGTGAGCCACCATGTGGTTGCCGGGAATTGAACTCAGGACCTCTGGAAGAGCAGGCAGTGCTCTTAACCTCTGAGCCATCTCTCCAGCCTGGCAGTTTTTATTCTTATCTCTTGGAAAGGGTTTATCTCACACACCAGACCACCCTGCGATGGCCACTGCTCCATACAGTTGCTCATACATTGCTCACACACAGTTACCGAGCTTAGAGCTGCGGCCACGAACAAAGGACAGCTGCGGCTTCTTCCCTGTCTACCATTTCCTAAGTTCTCTGTGGAGACTCTAGTTTAGTCAACTTAGAAAAGCAGATGATATGGGCTTGTGCACATTATGCTCCTTCTCTGGCTCGCAGACACCTCGTTCTTTGAGACCCCTCTCCAGCACCTGCAGTACCCTCTCGAGTGACTAATTCTCCTGATCAGTCATGTGGAGTCCGACAGAGGTCTGCTATATTTGGGACAGACAAACAGACCACAGTCAAAGTTCTAATCAAACCCTTTCTTCATCTTGCATCCCTAATTAGGCTCCCAGAAGTTTGGGAGGCAAGCACACTATGGTCATTAAGAAGCCTGAGTTTTGGAATCAGATAAAATCTCCAAATTCAAATCCTATGTTGATTGCCTGTTGTGTTATCTGAGCCTCCACTTTCTCATCTGTCACACAGGAAGACTGCCCCAAGGGTCATGTGAGAAAGGCCGTATTTGTAAAAAGTACATAGGAAATGCTTGGTGTGCAGCATCGTGGCCAGCCGGTGGTGGCCAACAGCAGAGGTTACTTGCTGAGTACAAATGAGTAGGATTTAGGTCCAGTTTCCCAGGTTCTCGGCCCTGACCACACTTTAACGGGAAACCCAGGGGCCCTTACCGGACACAGCGATGAGACAGGAATCCAGGTTAGGTGAACAAGTGGTATTTGCTTTGCACGAGGAAACCGGGTCTAAACAGCTGTAGCACCTGAGGCTAACACCTAGAGTCAGAAAGAAAGAAAGACTGTTGGGTTCTGTTAAAGCAACAATGACTTAGGCAGACCTTACCAGTGAGCACAGGTTTGGAGCAACTTGTTTTAATCTTTTGTTTATTTGGAGTTTTTGTTTGTTTGTTTGTTTGTTTTGTTTTGTTTTTTGTTTTTCAAGACAGGGTCTCTCAAGGCAGCCCTGGCTGTCCAAGAATTTGCTCTGTAGACCAAGCTGACCTTGAACTCACAGAGATCCACCTGCCTCTGCCTCCTGAGTGTGCAGCCGCCATCACCACCACCACCTGGCTTTCTGTTTTAATCAAGATTGTGACAATTTCATACTTGCATAAAATATATTATAAGCACATTCTTCATACTCTCCTCTTGCCTCTCCCCAGAGAGTTCCTCCCCACTTTCACTATGACTGACTTTCATTGTGGTGGTGGTGGTGGTCTTTTTCTACAGGACTGCCTGAGGCTCAGCCATGGTTAGGATGGACACAGTAACCATCTAAACTGGAAAGTTTGTGACTTTGGGGGGGGGGAAACAAAGAAAAAGCAACTCAGCAAGTCCATTTCTTTCTTTTTTTTTCCCCCAAAAAGAGTATGGCAGAGTGCAAATCAGGCTAGCAAAGGCCCTCCTCAAAACACTTCCATCTTTTGCCCCAATGTAGGCTGGTGGGAACTCAACTTCACAATGTGACACAATTGGTCAATCCAGCACAAAGGGGCAAGAAGGAGATTGGGGAAATGAGGTCCCTTGTCAGCTGATAGGTTTCCAAGCCTTTTGAAGGTCCCCCTCTGCCTTTAGACCCTGCCACACCTCTGACATTAAATAAATCACATTTGAGACCGTGCAATACTGTGAACCAAGGTTCCTAAAAAAAAGCTGGAGGCTTAACTGAGTCTTCTTTGGAGCTGGTTAACTGAGTTTCAAGGAAGGTGATGAGTTTGGAATGTGAAGTCCAGAATCAAACTGATGGAGGAGGGTTATCTGTCTATTGTGTTATTTTCATTGGTCAATAAAGAGACTGCCTTGGCCCCTTGATAGGACAGAAAATTAGGTAGGCGGAGTAAACAGAACAAAATGCTGGGAAGAGGACTATGAGGCAGAAGCCATGGAGCCAGCCACCAGGTCAGACATGCTGAATCTTTCCCGGTAAGCCACACCTCGTGGGGCTATACAGATTATTAGAAATGGGTTAATATCAAGATATGAGAGTTAGTCAGTAACTAACTCTCTAGAGATAATGGGCCAGGCAGTGCTTAAATGAATACAATTGGTGTGTTGTTATTTCTGGGACTAAGCTAGCCATGCAGGAGCCGGGCGGGATGAAAAGCAGGCCTGCCCGTAGCCTGGTCTACAGAGTTATTCCAGGACAAAGATATACAGAGAGCCTGTCTCATCAAACTCCTTGGAGTCTTCGTTAGTCCTTTTAGCCATTTATGGCCCCACTCTGTCCTTGACCAACCAGTTTGTGACGGAAGGTAAATTGTTTGGAATGTACAGACTGAACACTGGATTCTAGCCAACCAGAAGGCTATAAATACAGCCAGAGAACATCTAAAGTCTCTAACAGAGGTCCCCACTTCGCTTTAACCCATCTTCCTAATGTTTCTACCAGTTTACTCCAATAGCATCTTGATTTATGACTTTTTTGGTTCTGTTACTACAAAATCTCATCAAACTGCTTCCATGTTGGAATGGAATTTGGGGTAACCTCATGGTCACTCATATTTGCCTCCAAAATAAACTATCTCTTATCCCCTTTGAGATGAATATAGTGATTCCAAGGACAGCTCAAACTACATGGTACCCCCTCCAAAAAAATCAAACAAAAACTCCATCTAGCTGTACATCTAGCGGGGAAGCTTCCTCCTAGCCTTGCACTGGAAGGCGATAGTCTGCATGGAAAGACAGTGGATGGAAACTGTCCAAAGGATTCCTCACCATCCCATGAGGGTCTCACAAGCAGAACTGTATTCTGTGTGTGGATGGATAATCAGTACTTGTTGATGCGAAGAGACGTTTTCAAAGGCAAAAAATCTCTTCGGATTACTACTTTCAGTTGAACATTTACAACTAACTGATTTGGAGATGGGGACTACCAAACCATCAACAAAATGTTATCCCCCAAAAAGCATTATTCCACTCATTAGCAGACAGATATTATACACTGATAGGCAGCTATTACGTTGTGGATTTTTGTCAGTCAAAATTTTGTAGAAATTTGTTTTCTCCTTTTTATTTATGTGAGTTTGCAGAGTGTATTAGATTCTTTGCCTCCCGGCGTGTAAAGTCTAAAGTATTTGTAATCTGGCCCCTTAGAAAACAATGTTTAGTGACCTCTGGAATAGCAAATCATCACTGAACTGCTTCCTGCTAGGACGGACCCAGGGTCAGAAGTATACAAACAACACAAGACAACAGTGTACATCACTCTGGGTTGGGTGACCAGTCATAGCAGAGACATTAAGCCTGGTTCCCTAACCCAAAGACAGAAAAACAGCCAGTGCTGCTGCTCTAGTTCTGACTGCTGGGAGCTAAGAGTCGGCTTCTCTGACTCACTTCTTCAATTTTATACCATGATGACAGAGATGAGAGTCTGCGTATGTGAAAATAGCGAGGCAAGAATCAGAAAGGAATCCTCTCAGTTCGGGTGGGTGTGGATGTATGCCCTTCCCCCTTGCCGGAGAGAATGGTCTTCCTGTCAATGGCTTCTACCATGACGTCAACATTTTGTGGCACCCACCCTCTTACAATCCCATGGAAGGATGTGTGGTTATGTCATGATGAAACCCAGTGTGGTCAACCTTTAGTTCTAAGGCCAATGCTTCCGTTTAGAAACAACAGATGTTTCTAAAAGTTGAGCTCTTCATTTGGGAGTCTGGCAAGGAAGCAAGCTCTCTGCAGGACAGCTTAAGCCTTCGCAGGTGTGATGGGGGCATTTGATCTGACAAGGTTCCAGTTCAACCCCCCGAAACATCAGCAACAACAAAACAAAACTTACCCCTTCTCTGCACTGTTTGTAGATGACAAGCCCAGTGCCTGGAGAGAGAGGTCAAGTGACTACAGAAGGACACCCAGCCACAGAGCGACAGAGCCAAAGTGGGGCCTCAAGCCTGCAGGCAGGACTCCAGCAAACATTTCTGCAGTGTCAGCCTGGGAAGCGTAAGGATGTCACTTCTCAACAGTCCCTTCCTTGTTGTGACAGAGATGTACACGCACGAGAAGCGAAGAAGGGGAGAGGGAGGATGTTGGACTGGCCTGGTTATTTGAGGGCGAGTTTATAAGCCCACCCACAGAAGTGGCTAGAGCCCGGGTTCACGTGGCTGAGTGACAACCCTTTAGGTGGAAAGGACAAGGCCAATGCCATGCTGGGAACTTCCGTAGGGCAGACATATCCCTGGCCAGCACATTCAATCAGTGTTCCGATGGCTGCGCACCTATATACCAGGCCCTTCTTAAGACTTCAGGAGAGAGAACTAAGGGGAAGATACTAACAGACATGACGAATGTCACATGACGACATCTCAGCAACAGAGCTTAGACTCTAACCCAGACTATCAGCCCAGAGACTTTCCACCTTGGCTGAGCTGGGGAAGTAAACAATGTAGACTGTAAGAGAGGACAGGGCGTAAGTCAATGGATGGCGGCTGCTGAGCCAGGACAGGGGGAGTTGACCCTCTGGGCCACTTCTTGCCCTAGTTCCAGGAGAGAGTTAACCTGTGCTAACTGTTGTAATAATAGAAAAACCTGTACTACCTCATTTTCTTCATTACAAAAGGTTAAATGTCATTTCTTGCCTTTGACACAGGCTTATTACCAAGAAAATTCTCCTGAGGGCTTCCTAAAGGTCTCTTAGACAATAGCAATTAAAAACCCAGCTTTCTCAGCAGGAGGTGGGGGGTAGTGCACACCTTTAATTCAAGGTCAGCCTGGTGTACAGAGCTAGTTCAAGAACAGCCAGGACTATACAAAGAAATCCTGTCTCAAAAAAACAAAAACAAACAACAAGAAAAAGCTTTTAATCTTTCTCCCCCTTTCTCCTCTACCTTTACCGTCACACCCAAATTCTCTGAGGAAAGGAATGAGGTATATCCTCGCTCCCCTGACTGCGCAAACGACTGTGTCAGGCTACTTACTGTAACGGCAGGAAATGCAGCAGGAAGAGCAATTAGGAATGAAACATGATGTGGCAGAGGTGGGCCAGGAGGCGGAGATGGAATGTGGGGTGCGCTTCCATTCTCTCCACTGCGCAGTCAACAGTCTCACTGACCCCTTGCAGACTGGGCAGGAACAAACGCGGCGCTCTGCAGAGTTCCTGATATACCCACAGTCGGGGTGCGCCAAGCACACTCCAGCCCTGCAGGAACCTTCTGCTTGCGCCTTGTGCACTCGCTCGCGAGTGCGCGCTCTCTCTCTCTCTCTCCCTTATCAAGACAGGGTTTCTCTGTGTAACAGCCCTAGCTGTCCAGGAACTAGCTCTGTAGACCAGGCTGGCCTCGAACTCACAGAGATCCACCTGCCTCTGCCCCTCAAGGGCTGGGATTAAAGACGTGCGCCACCACTGCCCAGCCGGAACTTCTGTTTTCCAGTGCTCATTGTGTTGCTGGGCTTTCCATCTCAGTCCCCTCCCTCCCGACCCCACTCCCAAAGCCAACAATGGCTAGGACGTTGTAAGAATATGACGCGGGCAGAAAATAACCCTCGATCTTTATAATAACACAAAGTGGGGGTTTCCACTCTTACAGAAGCATAAAAACAGCTTTCTTCAGAAGCCAGGAGAAGGGCGCCCAGACATGGATGGTCTTTACGCATCCTACAGTGGCCCACGGTGAGTGAAAACCAGGAATTCCAGTGACAGATTGGGGGTCACATTTTGACATACTGCTTCTGGATATTATTTCATGCATTCAAAATCCTGGGTGAGCATTATTTCATAAGTTCGTAACCCTTTGGGGGCCTCAATTTTGTCATTTGTAAAACGGCGATAAGTACATAATCTGCTAAATTGGCAAGAGGGTTAGGTGAGTAAATGCATGTCGAATGCTTAGAGTGAAGACAGGCATGCGCATGTGTAAGATTTAGTTTATTTAGCTGCTGCAACCATCATGACCACTATCTCGGTGGCACAGGAAAATGGTGCTGTGCGTGTGTGGGGGGTGGGGAGGACAGCACCCAGAAGGCTGATCTCGCAGCTCCAGAGAGCAAAAAGGCCTTGAGCACACTGATAAGCTTTGGAAAAACAGGAAGGTCAAACACCGAGCTTGTGGCAGCTGCTCTTCCTGGAATGCCAGGAATGATGCAGTTTTACAACCTGGTGATCCCTGGCTATCTGCTGAGGCAGGCTCTGCCGCACCTCCCAGGATTTATGATTTTACTTATCCAAGATCTTAAGTCTTGACCATTGCTTTTAGACCATAAAATCCACTCTTATGAGTGAGGTCACTTGTGTTTTACTTACGACAGCCTAAGTGACTTCTGTGTTATCTGAGGGCTAGGCCAATCCTACCACCCACAGGTGTTGTTTACCTCAGCGAAGCTCCCTAGACCCTAAATCTTGGGCACAATCTCTGAGTAAACAGCACCCATTCTTGCGAAAGAAGCCAGATGGACTTTGCGAGGAATCTCAGTGTAAATTTTATCTTAAATGGTTGTGTGCTTGGGACTGAGTTAATTGTTACCTGAATGCTTTTTTGCCAAAATTGTGCTGTGCTTAAATATGACTAAAGTAAACTGCTCCGGGCCAGACTTTAGAAGTCTTGATCCAGCACCGGTACAATAAAATCAGGCTGAGCCCAGTTTCACTCTTGTTTCTGCGTGACAAAAGCCACATCCTCCACATCAGAGACAGCCTGGCTGCAGACTCGTGCTGTGAAACCTTCGCCCTTTGAGACCTGTAAGGTGCCTCCACTTTACCTACCTCCTCAGGGTCCCTATTACTTGCTGTCTGTCTGTATATCTATCCATGGCATTAATAACTCTAATAAAGTTTTGTCCAAAAGACAAAAGGTGCTCCCCTTCTACCCCACACCTGAGAGCTTTCAAAAAGGACTCGTGTAGCATTTTAAGGATGGCAGATGCTGGAATCCCAGAGAAATATGTAGTGGGCCAGGGAAATACCTGGTCTCCACTCCTGTTTAAAAAGAAAACAACCAAACAAACAGCTCTGTAAGCCAGGATGGGCTTTAACTCAGGCAGACACCCCACGAAAGGCACCCCAAAGCATCAGAGTTGTCACAAGTACAAGAACCAAAGCCAGGCCTTGATGAGGGACTGGAGGCCAGCGGCAGCAATTCAGACTCCCCGAGGCCCAAGAGAAAGAAGCATCATGGGCAAGGGCAAGTCTAGAGGGTCTGGCTCACTCACCTGTGGAGCAGAGGACAGCCAGAAGCGGCAGGAGTGCGAGGAGTCGCCTTTGAACTGGCATCATGCCCGGCCACCAAATCTGGAACAAACAAGGGTTGTCACTGACTGACAGATACCTTCCAGCTATTTCCAAAAACCACAAACTGGAGTCCAAGGGGGTCTTGGGGAAAGCACAGAACAGGCACAGAACTTCCACTGGGGCAAGGTGCATTAACTCAGGGCAGTGCTGAGTGAGGCTGTGATGGTCCTCTCCTCTTGCTTCAAGACCTCTGCTTGTGAAGAAATGTCCGTCTTGGGGGGAAGAACAGCTATGGAGGAGTCAAAGGCTGGGGCAGGAACTCCACCCCACCCACATCATCGAACCCTTAAGAAACTAACTTAGGTCATATAAGTCAGTGTTTCCGTCCACACAGGAAATAAACCTATCCTCCTCTGGGCCAAGGATGCTTATGTAGCATGCATAAGGCCCTGAGTTTGATACTCAGTACTGTAAAACGAAGAAGATACTACCCTCTCCATAAGGGTCGTTCAGTCGAATGAAAATGTGAGACAATTGATTCACGTGGTAACTACCCTGCCCATGCTGCTGGTTTTGCGGGAGTGCCCGTTCCCTAGGGCAGGCCACAAGGTGAGAGAGTCTAAGCCTCTGGAAGGCATCAGAAAGCATAAGCAGCAAAGCCTGTGTCTGCATGGGGGCTGAGCCGCCTCTGCTCAGTGTCTCTCCACTGCAGGGAAGGAAGCAGCTCCTGGGTAAGGCTAATGACTAAGACCTCCCAGGTGGCTGGGACCTAGCAACAGGTGAAAGGGCAAGTGTGGAAATGCCTGGGACATTCCTTTCGCCCAATAAGGAAGCCAAGGAACAGGAGGTTTCAAACCTTCCTACATGCCAAGTTTTGGGAGCAGATTTAAGAAGTGTCACGATCCTCCTGTCTATCTTGGGACCTACCTTGGCAGGGAGGTGGCAAGTCACTGAAACCACGGGGCCCTCCGCGCTTTTCTTCTGAGACCACAGGCCATGGCTCAGGCCTGGCAGACAGAGGGGGTTTGTCGTAGGGTAAACCACCTTTGTTTTTGAAGGCAGTCTGCTGACCAAGGCCAGGGGAAGATCGAGAAACTAAAACAGGCAATTTCTACATTGTCCATGATAGAAACTGGACAGAGCCACCATGGGGTATGTGTATTTTCAAGAGCAAACAGGGCCTGGGCCTTTCCTTCCTGGTGGAATACCTATTTCGTCAGTGTGCTGTCAGCTTCCTGCCTGGTTACTCATGCTGGGAGAATTCTGAGTGTAAAGGATGGTTTATTGACTCAGGTTAGGCAGGACTTGGGGCATGGAAAACTACTGCAAAGGAGCAGAGAGTGTTGACCGGAAGTACTCAAATAGGTAACAGAGCCTCGGACGCCTTCTGAAAAGTGAGGACCAGCTGTGTCAGGCAATGGCATTAGGAGAGGAGGGAAGATGGTCCTACATCCCAAAGGCACTGGGAAGATATAAACTTAGAGCTTCTAACACCAGAAAACGTCCTGTGAAAAGGTACCCAACATAAACAACCCTGGGGAATACACACTAATGACAGAAGTTACAAAAGAAACCCACACTAGTTCAGAATTATATATAATAAAGGGTTGTTTATTTACGGGTAGACTCACAGATCACGGTCCTAGATCACAGTCCTCTGCACGAACAGGGAACAAGAACCGAATCCAGCAGCCAGAAGCCGCATTTATAGTATACAAGACCAAGTGGCAGGTCAGAAAGTGGAAGAGCCATTGGCTTGAAGCTGGGCTGGAAACGCCTTCGATGTTGACAGTAACAGTTAAGTGAGATATAAATCCTCTCCTCCTCCTGATCCTTTACTTTTCTCACCCCCCCCCAAGTACATTCTATAATGAACCAAATATTGTTTTTATACTCTGAAACCACAGGCAAATTTGCACACTACACGTTTCCTTTTTAATATAGTCACAGATCATCATCTGTATTTTAGTAACTCCATTTCAGAATTCCCCCCCCCCCAGAAAAAAACTCAATAAAAACTCTCTACAGTTATCTGCAGAAAAGATCAAGGAAGCACTGTCAGCCCACAAAAGCAAACACTATTTACAGGCTCTGCCCAGAGAACTCAACAAACCTTTCCTAAGCAAACCTTGATTTTTTTGGTAGTAGTGGGTTTGCTCCTATGAACTACTGTAGCAACTTTAAGATTCCAAGTGACATTTTGTTCTTCCAAAGAACATACTCCTGATTAATCTTCAAAGACAAGAACCAATGGCAAGTCTTTCTCCTTCGAGCACAGACTTGGTTCTTAGAAACAGCTCATGGTGGCGCACACCTTTAATCCCAGCACTTGGGAGGCAGAGGGAGGTGGATCTCTGAGTTTCGAGGACAGCCTGGTCTATGTAGAGAGTTCTAGGCCAGCCAGGGTTCACACAGTGAGAGCCTGTCTCAAAACAATAAAAAAGAAAGAAAAGACAGAAGCAGCCCAAAGCAGCCCATTCTGAATAAAATCCACAGAAGAAAGCTGGAGAGTCTGTTGGGGAACAGCATTTGAGGCTGTAGAAAACAAAACTGCAGAGAGCCTGAGACAGCAGGAACACTGTCCTGGGTAGTAAGCTCATTAATTTGGTTCTAAGGTGATGTCTTTAAATTTTTGTTTGTTTGTTTTGTTCCATCAAAAGAAAAAGTCCTGTTGTGAAAACATTGGTCAAAAGAGTAAAAACTTAGGGTCATGCATGTCCGTAAGGAGATATGTAGATTATGATGCTGTCCCATGCTGCAGAATCAGGAACTAAGATACAAGCCAGTTGTGGCTACAGGGCTGAGGATATAGCTCAACTGTAGGGTACAGATACAAAGGGGAGGAAAAGCTATAACTGTATTACTTTTCCCTTAAAAAGTATGCACACACATACACACCTAATAATAAGATGATTCTAATACCACGTTAACTTTTCTGAACATTTTAGAATGTGTGTTTATTGACAGAGTGATAAAATTAGGGGCTGTTTGCTTATACCTAGTTTTTTTAAACAACAAACAGAAAAAGCAATGATTATTTTAAATATACACATATGTGCTTCCTGTGTAGTTTCTTTTTATTTAGCTATTACTTTACCCAATCAGATATAAAACATATATATAGTTATATATATATATATATATATATACTAGCTTTCAAAATTGGCTACTTGAGACAAAGAACATTTCGTGTGTGTGTGTGTGTGTGTGCATGTGTGCACAATGCATGTATATAGGCTCCAATGTCTAGTCAGAAAACAGTTATTTAATCGTTTTCATATAATTGTGAAAGATGAGGACCAAATGATTGTCCAGTTTTCCTAAAAAGTGACACCATATCTTAATACCAATTTGTCTCCAATTCATAAAACATCAAAACAATTAAATCCCTTATTTCAGTTTTTAATTTGTAAAGAGGTTAAAAATCATTTTCCATGAGAATAAAATATAAAAATAAGACTTCAACAGGGCCTGCTACCACAGGTCAGGGATCTTAGCTACTTGGGGGCTCAGACAGGAAGAGCACAAATTCAAAGCCTGTCTGGACTAGAGTTGAAGGACAACAATACATTAGCAAAACCTTAGCTCAAAAATTTAAACAATCAAAAAACAAAAACAAAAACAAAACAAAAACCCAAACCCACAAAACAAAAAACAAACTAACAAAAAACCAAAACATTTTTAAGAACTAAGGATATATCTTCCAGTGGCAGAGTGCTTGCTGGACATGTCACATATGAGACCTGAAACTGGAGACCCTGAATTCAACCCAGTACACACACACACACACACACACACACACACACACACACACTTTAAAAATTCAATGCAGACTAGAATGTCATGTAGCACTTTAAAAGACAAACACGTAGACTAATAAACAATCCTGGAATTTTCTCTGTCCTGGAAATTAATTATACTTTAAGTCAAGGCACTATAGTCAAAGCACTATACCTCTGAATTTCTTCCAGTGTACCAGAACAGAAAAACACACAGCCGTTGGAGCCAGGGGAAATGAAAGAGAAACCAGGGCTGTTCTGCACAGTTTTCAACAGAGAGGGGAGGTTGTTCTACCTGTTTCCTAAGACAGGGTCCCTGGAAAGCTCTTTGCCAACTGAGCTACATCCTAGCCTGCATTCTAGATTTCCTAAACACACCATCCCTTACCTGCCTTGCTGATGTAGGATGTCCTTCTGTAGAGGTATTGCTTTTATTGGTTACTGAATAAAGCTGTTCTGGTCCAAGGCTTAGCAGAGGGAACTCCAAACAGAGATAAAGAGAGAGTAGGCGGAGTCAGGGACATGCTAGGCAGCTGCTGAAAGAACCTTACCAGTAGGCCACGGGTTCATGGTGATATACAGATACAAGAGTTAGCCAGGAATATGCTTGACCAAACAGTGCTGAAATTAATATAGTTTCTGTGTGATTATTCGGGTCCGAGTGGCCGGGAAACAAAAAGCAGTCTCCGCCAACATCTTGGCCACATGCAGGTACCGCACAGGATCAGCGCATCGGAGAGCAATTCCTCTAATGTGCTCTGTACCTCGGGGATGCTCATGCAGTGGAAGTCACAGAGCAGATACTGCAAGATCCTTCAGAAGATGGTAAGAGGCTATAAACAAACAAAGCAAACAGGACTGCGAGAAGGCTCAGCAGAGAAAGGTGCCTGCTGCCAAGCCTCCCGATCTCAGTTCAGTCTCCACAGTCCATACGGTGGAAAGAGAAACCCAGCTCCAGAAAGTCATCCTCTGACCTTTCCTAAAGGTGCCATGGCACATTAATACAACAAAGAGATCAATGTAGCTTTAAAACTTTTAAAGAGGCAAAATCTAAAGATTGCTATAGTAAACCTTTTCATTCTATAACAAATCCAACCTGACAATTACTTATGCATCGCCAGCCAGGGGAACTCAAAAGGGACAACAAGCTTAAGTGAGTGGCTGAAAACACTTTGGGTAGCAGATACTTTTGCTCTATTGGTAGACAGAAAATGCAGTGTGACTGTAGTAATAACACACACACACACACACACACACACACACACACACACACACACAGACAGACTCTAGCTTCCCAAATACAAGTTTAAAGAAATATACACTTACTCATTTAATTACATGGATACAGACATGTAAGAATCAGGCGAAGCACTTTTCACATGACATAATTATTTATGATGAACTTACAGTCAAGTGAGCTGATGTGTGGTGCGCTAGGCTACATAAAAGAGGGCTTAAACACTGGTTCTCAGTTTCTTGGACCATGTAGCTCATGCAGAGAATGAGAAGATCACTGGACCTAGAGTCTGGGTGGGCCTAGTCTACAGCCCGATGAGGGTGGGGGGTAGAGGGGGGGAGCACTGTTCACAGTCCCCAAGTGCTGCATATGTTCCTAGAGGCCACACTGAGAACCAAGGGTTGAAAGTGACTCTCTCAGCAGGGCTGTAAAATGAGCTGTTAGTGTTAATTAAATAATTAGAAGTGTCTTCTGTTCTGCAGGCCCATACGATTACAACACTTGATGCGACTTGTAACCAAACACAAGCCATTAGGCTTGATTGCTAGTTAACTTCTGTTTGGGGGCAAATATTAGAGGCCAGCACTAGTGCTCCTGAGAAAACACTCCTTACAGCAGTAACAAGGTCTATGTAACACTTCTTGCACTGAGGCAACCAGAGTGAAGGGGAGCTAGTTTACAAGGAAGCAGCCTCAGGCGCCAAGTAACATCTCCCCATAAAAACATCCAGACCTTAACTCTAAGACCTGTGACTACAGGCATGCTCTCCTGGTGACCTTCACTGACCCTAAGATTCTGCACATTATTGTCAATGTCCCAGTGTAATCACAGGGTCCTCAGAAGGGAGAGGAAGGGAGCAGAAGCTGTCAGACACTGGAAAGCAGAGGCAGGTAGAACATGAAGAGTGTGGGAAACATCTTACTGTTGCTAACTCTGCTCTGTTGGCTGCGGCATGCTCATGGCCTCTAGAAGCTAAGAATGCTCCGCAACTAACACCTCTCAAGGAAATCAGATCGGGGTTCTCCAGTCACAAAGGCCTCCAGAAGCGAAGGAAGCCTGCCACCTTGTAGCTCAGTGTTGACCCTAACCAGACTCCAGGTATAGGTGAAGGAACTGTAAGGTTTGTGTTGTCTTAAGCTATTTTTTATTCACTTGGCAGCCATAGAAACTATTATAAAGCACATGATGGCATGTGCCTATAGTCCCAGCTACTTGGTTGGCTGAGGTGGGAAGATGACATGAATCCAAGAGTTTTGATCCATTTGGTCAATAAAGCAAGACTCTGAATCCAAACAAACAAAAAGAACAAAAGCCCTAAGCCTGCTATAAGCAGCAGACTCATTACTGGAAAATAGTGAGACAGCATTTTAAACATAGATTTCAGCCTGGAACCATGAACACAGATGGAGATTGTAATTCAGCTTCCAAAATAAATGCAGCAAAAAAACCAAACCAACCAAACAACAACAAAAACACCAGGAGATTCTCTCCTCCCACCCCTTTCCTTTTACAAACTAAGAAAGGAACCCAGAAGCACCACCACCACTGAGCCACACCGATTAGAGATTTCAACATCAGCAGTTTCCATAGGATTCACAGACAGTGGAGGCGCTGGGTGCAGTTGTAACACTTGGGAGACTGGGGCTGATGTACTTTAAGGCTAAGTATGTTATATAAAATAAACATTATCATTTTATAGCAAGTTCATAGAGAGCCAGAGGGATGGAATTACCTGTCCCAAGACAACAGGATAGTCACAAAGTCACTTTGGATACATCTTGCTTATACTTATCAACGCCTGGGAACTAAGTGGCTTAGTGTTAGCAGTCTCAAAGGCCTAAAGATTTTGTGTCCTTACAAGCTTGGACACGCAGTAGCTAAGCATGAAACAGACACCCAAAGATCCTTTACTCAGTAATTACATCAGCAGCTAGGGACAAAGAGCAAACCACCATCACAATGGGAAGGCCCCTCCCAGCCACCTAGAGGCCCTGGGTAAGCACCCTAGTGCTCTTAAAATTGCACAGGATTTCAGCTTCACCTACAGTGGCCTCCCTCTCTTAACAACCTGTTCCAGGACCTCAAATCCCTGGCTCATCCCGGTATTCCCAACCCTAAAATCCGTTTGATTTGGGTTTTTCTCTTCCAACCCACCCAGTGAAATGGAAGGTTTTCCATTTATAATAAAGTACATGACAAAAATTTCAGTTTGTTTGGTGCATGAGGCAACTCCCTCTTAGTCTCCCCAGACTGTTAAAAGCAATGTTGTGAGCGTCCTCATTGACATTCTGACGTCTGTGTGTCAGCTCTGAAGTAGTGGCTTTTAAAAGATGGCCCTGGAGTTGAAATCTCCTTAACAATTGCCGTTTTTCATATTCCCGGAGGCCAACCTGAGCTTTTCCGTGAGCGACCTTAGTGTTTAGTACCACCCTGAGAAGTAAGGCCTTCTTCCCCTTTACTGATGAGAAAACAAGGTTAAATAGCTTGCTTCGGACTAGCTACGAACAAAAACAAATGGCACTCACTGACTAAGGTTCTTTACAAAGTCCGCCCTCAGCACCAAAAATATCCCCCATGCACTAAAAATATCTGCAAAAGCAGTTTTAAATTTGGACCCTGACCAGAAGAAAGGCAGTAAGTCATCGGGGCTGGAGCAGCGCGGTGAGAGGGTGGAGGTGGAGGGGCGTCCCCGGGGCAGACGCCGAGCGAATGCCGAGCTCCTGAACCGTGCGTGGAAAGCAGAGTAGAGGCTTTCGGGAACCGGCCTGCGGCAGTGTATCTTTATTATAATAAAGAAGGCCGGCGGAGCTACAAGCCGGGGAAAGGCCTCCCCAGAGAGAAGAAACAAGGAGAGCTTACTGCGCCCTCAGCCCCTGAACGCATGCGCTCCCGAAGTACCCCCCATCTCTCACCCCAGGTCCTGCTGCAGCCGACACTGCGCCCTTGCTTACCTGCCACCTCGCGGTTCGCTAGACCCTGCCACCGCGGTTCCTTAGTGCCGGAGGTTTTTCTGCGTCGCAAGCACCTGATCTCGGGCTCCGCCAGTCGGCGGAACAGCTACCGAGCTCCTCTGGCCACTCCCAAGAACTGATGGCCACACCCCCAGCCGCAATTCAGTCTTTGCCTCCGATAGAGGGCGCTTGGCGGCTAGCTAGTACTAGACCCTCAAAACCCAAGCAACGGGAAGGGCCTGTGTCTGTCTCCCTCTGATTCTTTACCCCAAAAGGCTTCTGATTTTCCCCATCTGAAAAAAGTCACTCCCCAAAATGTTTTTGTGGTCTTGTTTGCTAGCGCCCAGAGCTTTCTCTTTGCCCATCGTGGGTATCTTTAGCTTCGGAGTGTTTTGTTTGGAATCAAGACAAAATTCTGTCCAGCATTTGAAAACTTCTGTGAACTGACCAGGGACCAGAACTACCGCTTAGACCTTCCCGTGCAGTTGTAATATGAAGTTCCCACTTACCAATTGGAAAGGGTCACATCCAGTAAAGAAGCAACAGGAACAATAACTGAAAAAAATAGAGTAAACATTCCAAGAGGAATCTCCCCTAGGAGGAACTCGAGAATCGGTCTGGGAAGCTGTGACACCTCAGGCCTGCTTTGGAAAGGGAAGCATATATGAGACTAAAATCCAAGTTAGGCCATAGGGGTGGGGGAATGGAGGATGTGAGAAAGGAAACAATGATCCAGTTAAAGAGATTTTAGGGGTTTTTTTCTAAATTTATTTTATTTTATGTGCATTGGTGTTTTTGCCATGGGTGTTGGGTTCCCTGGAACTGGTGTTACAGGCAGTTGTGAGTTGCCATGTGGGTGCTGGGAATTGAACCCAGGTCCTCTGGAAGAACAACCACTGCTTTTAACCACTGAGCCATCTCTTCAGCCCCTTAGTTTGTTTGTTTTAAAGCCTTTCAGTCCTCAGCAATAGTGAGTAAATTTTCATTTTTTGTGTGGGTTTTTTTTTTCATTCTTTTTTCCCCCAGTCATATCTATTCCACCAAAACATGGCCCATTCTCCTCAGCATGTGGTGGGTTCTCTCTGTGTCTGCCATATCCTAAAGAGCAAAAAGGGCTGGGACTCCACTCTTCCCCTAGCCTATCAACAATTACAGAGACTGAGCTTCAATCCCTGCTATAGAAGAAGCACATGGACACCTATAGAGCAAAAAATAATAAATAAAAAAATTTAAAAAAAAATGAAAGAGGGGAAGCACCAGGTAGGACACCCCCCAAACACATATCAAAATCCAATCCTTCTTAAAGTAGGTCATCTTCCCAGGTCTGGGCTCTTCTCTACTCTAGAAACTAGTAAGGCTTACTGGTAAACAAATCCTTCCAAATCTTTCCAAGGGAATGTTGCTGAAATCCTTCCCATTTAGGTGGTAGGGGTGGGGGTGATCATGAGTGACACCAATGCTCTTCCTAAAGTCTTAACGACAAACCTAGGCAGTATCCCCAAAGTCCACTCTGATGAACCTGTGAGTTCATTCAGTTTTCTTGCACAGCATAGGCCACACTGGAAAGTCAGAGATGGTGTCTTTCCCTCAGACACATAGAGGGCCCCCTGCCCTAGTCTTCCCAAGTTTGAATAGTTTAGCCCCTTCCTGAAGCCACATGCTGTTAGGGTGGCATTGCCTAACAGGTGAAATGGAGCAGCTGGGAGTGAAACCACAGATACTGAGTCTCTTGCAGGAACAATCATAAAGCCGTTGGCGTGTGCCTTTTATCATGATCCTTTGCCGAGTTCCAGGATCAGCAGGACCCAGGTCCTGGTTTTCCTCTATGCACAGCTTTGATAGTGTGCCTGTGTCCAAAGGTCTTTGTCTTGTATACGTTGCCTATTATATCTCCTATGATCTATTCTTTTAGAATTCAATGTTCCTAAGTTCTAAAATACCAAGCATTTTGATACCAATTTCTGGACTTAATTTTTGAAATTCTTCTTCCCTACCTCCTAAGAATTTAGGGTTCTCCAGTGTGCTGGCTAATTTTATGTTAACTTGACACAGGCTAGAGTCATCCAAGAGGAGGGAACCCTAATTGAGAAAATGCCTCCACCACCGCCCGGTAATAACCAAACTATTTAAGCTACTGTTAAATTAGGTATGTCTCACCCGGAGGGTCAGACAAATATGTGGAGAATGTGTTCTCGAGAGGCCTGCAGGTGGGCTTTGCTCCACTAGAGTTTGGTTAGGGGAACACTGATGTCAATGGTTAAATTTCTTTTAGTTTGAGAGTCTAGAAGAATGGCTCTCTAGACTGCTTTTCTAGAGGACCTAGTTTCAATTCTCGGAACCCAAGGGACCCCCAGTGACCTCTTGTGGCCTCTAGGGACAGCAGGCACACAGGTGGTACACAGATATACACAAAAAGCAAAACACCCTTACGCATTAAAATTTCTTCTAAGAATTTCAGCAATGTAGTTAACAGAGGCTTATCAACTAATCACACTTTAGTGTGACCTGGAGGTTTATTGTATAGCTAGTTCCTATTAATAAAACCATAGCCTCCTGGAGGGAGCAGGGCGCCTCATGAAACACATGGCCTTCATTGCCGCAGATTGCTCCAACAGTCTGTCACACTCGTTCTTCCATTGCAGCTGCGGTGCAGCGGCCGACTGAACAAGCAACAGCCATCAGTGGCTTTTCTCCCACTTCAAGGTCCTTGATCACCTTTAATTTCATTTCTGGGTCAGTCACTTGATGACAACTTACTGTCAATATCTTGTTTCATGAGGAGGTACAAGACTCTGAAATTTATGACTGAAGACCCCTTCCAGAGGTTCGATAAGCCGTACATACTTATTAGAAGAGTCTCTTCAAACATGTAGCTACGCTTTCATGAGTCCTCATCCAGGATGTTCTCAGTTGCAGCTGTCAATCACCCGTATTCCTGTTAGTAATCCTGAGAAACTTACGGGCCCATCAAGCTGGGCTCGGATGGAATCTTCTTTCACTATTATTGTCCTCTCTCCAAGAAAAAAAAAATGTAACAAAGTCTGTTGAATATACCAAGGCAGCAAATTCTGAAGGCACAAAAGAATGGCAAGGGAGCATGGGACCAGCTTTGACATGGTAACTCTGACATGGTTTTTAATTACTGCTTTATTGGGAATGTCCTTTTTGAAGTGGGTTGATGTTAGGGTCTGATGTTCATCGTCTATGTCCCCTTCTTGTGCATTATGTTGAAACTAATCCACAAAGCAGCTTTATGAAGATGGGAGATGGTGGGTTGATTCAGTTACGAGGACTATCTTCATGAGTGAGACTAGTGCCCTTCAAAGGACTTAAAGACTTCTCATCCTACAGGACTAGATTTTATTTTTAAAGACAGTTTTATTCTGTAGCCCAGGCTGGTCTCAAACTCACTATGATCCTCCTGCTTCAGTCAGCCTTTCAAATTGGAAACGGTATGTGTCATCAGTGCCTGGCTACCTTTTTTACTGTAACACAATCAAAGGTGTTTCATTGCTGGGGCAGTGGTGGCGCACGCCTTCAATCTGAGCACTCGAGAAGGCAGAGGCAGACAGACCTTTGTGAGTTCAAGGCCAGCCTGGGCTACAGAGCGAGTTCCCAAACAGCCAGGACTATACAGAGAAACCCTGTCTTGAAAAAAAAAAAAAGCAAAACAAACACAAAAGGCATTTTGTTATCAAAGCCTAAATGAAACAACTGACCATTTTTAAAACGGGGTAGCCTGAACAGTATTTGGCAGCCTGATAATAGTTATGTATCACTTAACAATGGTGATATAGTTCAAAAAATGATCATCAGGTGACTGTGTGGCCAGGGATTTCCTCACTGTGCAAACACCAGGGAATGTATTTTCTATAAACCTAGATAGGAGAGTTTTGCTCTGGCAGCTACTGCCCTCCACAATCAGCTTTCCTAGCTTTTAAAACTTAGTCAATGACTCAGCTACCTTCACACCTGAGTTTGCAGGTTCACCACTCACTTCTGCATTTTATAACAATTGCCAAATCATTTTAGACCACCCACAGCTCTCAGTAACTCCGATATCCCGGTCAGGTCCAGTCTTCTCTTTCAACATTGCACACATAGCCTGCTTTGACTGTGGTCATCATGGTGTTAAGAACACACTGTGTCAAGTCAGGTCATTACAAAGTTCTCCAGATCTGATGCTGACCTTGAATTTTTCTAATCCATTGCCTTTGATGAAGCACGTGTTCCAACAGCTTATGTCACACATCTGTTCCTGTTCTGAGGGTACAGCTATGGTGGAACTTAGTAAGGAACAGCCGTCAGTGATCTCCCCTCCCTTTATAGTCCTTGATCACTTTTAATTTCATTTCTGGGTAAGTCACTTGGTGACAACTTACTGTCAACATCTTGTATGCTTTGGGGCCATAAGAAATAAAACATGAGATTTAATCAAGCACAAGAGAAAATGACACATTCAACAGATGTGGTGTACACCAGATGAGGTTACTGTTGGCTTCTGTTGTTGAAACACCAGGAGATTGTAGCGTTTTATGAAAAATAAGTAGGAAAATGACTCAAAATATTCTGACGTGTCATTGTAAAGCAGCAAGTTTGCTCATGGTCCCTAAGAGCGGGCACTTAGCCTTGAATATGGCTCTCTCTTCCTAAATTGTCTCCATGAGAGAACTGTTTAAAGGGAAAGTTGATGGAGAACAAAGAGAGCATAATCAAAGTCAGCAGACAACTCAGAACGGATGTACTGCACTCTGCTGCAAGCCAACAAATACCATTACCATCTTCTGTCTTAATACTAAGTTTTTGGGAAATAGGCACTTACACAAAATTGTTTTTAAAGTATGAGTTTTTGACACTTGAAGGATTTCATTCCAAACTCTCAATTATGTAATTACAAAAAACAATTTTCATGTTTCAGGAAAATATCCTTAACCCTAACATAAAATTCAGATCACTTACCACAAAGTTAGACAAATGTATATAAAGAAACAAAATAGAAAGCGTATTTACAAATTTATACTCTGTGAGACATTGTGAAGAATCTTTAGCAACATTCCACATACTTTTACAAACAAACTACATTTAAAATGAAGAATCTGTAAATAATGTGAGAAAGGTCATAGCGTGAGAACTTTAACTTTAAAGTAGAAAGTTATGTTGAAGACATTAAATTAAAGTTAATGATGAAAATTTGCAACTCAAGGCTTGTGTGACAAAGACTAAATTTAAGGATAGACTGTCTGAGAGAGCAAACTATTCCCATTCAAGTTGTCAGTTAGTTCCCTGTGAGTATAAAATATTAACAGCCATGAAGAGGATGAGGCTAATTACAAATTGTGTTAGTTTCTAAACAACTAAAGGGTCTTTTCACAGTTAGCCATACAGTTTCTTTCTACGCTTGTCTGTGGATTTCTGCCACGTGTAAAATCCTCATCCAAAACAATTTTTCCTTCACTACTGTGTTTTTTTAAGTAGAAAATATTTTTTTTTTTTTTTTTTTTTTTTTTTTTTTTTTTTATATTTATTTGTTTATTATGTATACAGTATTCTGTCTGCAGGCCAGAAGAGGACACCAGGCTTCATTACAGATGGTTGTGAGCCACCATATGGTTGCTGGGAATTGAACTCAGGACCTTTGGAAGAGCAGGCAATGCTCTTAACCGCTGAGCCATCTCTCCAGCCCCAAGTAGAAAATATTTTTAAACAAAGAAACATCTGTTCTTTAGTTACAGAACCACTCTCCCACTTCCTCCTGGAAGAGAAAACAAGATTCCCATTTCTTCCTCTACCTACGAAACAAACCAAAGCAATCCAACTCCTAACGTAGTGACATGTACAACCTAGGTCTGGTACAGAATTTCATGCTAGTTCTGCTATATGCTGAGCACAATTATTTACATTATTGACAACTCTATTTAACAGAATAGTCATCTCAGCATTTCCTTCCACACCAGCTAAAAGAGACGTGAGCAGCGGCGTCTGCGGACGGGAACGTCAAAGACCCTCCTCCGTCTCTCCTCCCCTTGAACCTCATCTGACTCATTCTCATCCTCATCCGATTCATCTGATTCATCCATCTCTGCTGAGTCATTTTCTTCCTCCTCCTCAGCTTCCTCTTCCATCTCTTCATACTCATCAGGACCCATTTCCTTAAAAAAAGAAAAATCTTTTGATGAGAAGAATGTCTACCATTTCTTATAATTCTATAGCCTAGAATACAGATAACTAGACATGTTGGGCACAAGTCTTTACAAACCGGAAATATTCAATCTCATAATGCAAGATTCTAGACTGTATATTGTACCACATGTTAAATAATGCTCAATATGGTTTGAATGGTAACTACATTAAGACAGTACCTATCCTTTACATAGTAGCTGGTAATTTATACATGAAGGCAAGTATACTATTCCTAATAACCCACAATAAAGTTTTAAAGAACACATAGTAATGTGTTTATTCTTTATAAATCTGTTAACAGAAAAAAAGATGTGAAAATATTAATCAGATATGACCTCTACTGCTAATTTTTAAGCACTGTTCTTAAAATATTTTTATTAAGTTCCAAAGACACATCATCCTAAAGATCAGTAGCACTTTTGAAAAAGGAATATTTTTATTTTTTTCAGTTGCTTATAACAGCATCAGTCACTCTTTATCTCCTAGCTCCTGTGGCTGGGTGTCTGAGAAGCACTCAATGGAACACTTCTGGCGTCAAGTCTCTCATGATGCTACAGTTGAATGATGACTAGAACCAAGCTTCACCAAGGACTTCTTCCCTCATAAGTCTGGTACCTGGACTGAGATGATCCAAATAGTTGGAGCCTGAAGAGGGTGCACCTCCTTCCATCGTGGAGCTGGATCTCTACATGCCTTCTCCAGCATGGCGGCTTCATAGGAACTGGACTTCTCATACTAGGTCTCATCACACCAAAGGCACGTGCTCCGGGAGAAAGAACTAAGCTCAAGGCATTTCCCTTTTCTAACTCAGACTCAGCCAGTGTCACTGCTGATTCCCAAGACAAGCGCAGTCCTAAGATCAGTCAATGCTGCAGGAAAAGGGAGACCTGGAGGCCCTGGGACAGACTCCTGTGATGATAGACACGCAATGTCAAACGTCTTTGGAATGCCATTCTGTTTAAGCAGGCATCCCTAATCAAGCGTGGCTTTAACTTGGCTTCTCTTATACACACCTGAAGACTCAATTGTTGTTATACTGGCTAGAATTTGAACAGCCAGAGCTCAGCTGGTAATCTGAATACTGAGAAACTTAGCACATAATGTCAGTAAAAATCCTTCCACCATGACTTTTATGGCATTAATATCATTAAGCACTGCTATGCCCCCCCCCCCTTTTTTAAAGACAGGCTCTCATGTAGCCTAGACTGGCTACTCTGATCTTGTTTGTAACTGCTATCTCCCTTGTTCTCTGCACTCAAGCCTCCTTGTGTCAAACATACTAAGCCCACAGTTGCCTAAGAACCCTCACTGCCAGCACTTCTTTGGCTGAATAGTCAAATCGACTTGTTCTCTTCACTCCTATTATTTATTTATTTTTGTAAAAAATATTTATTTATTTATTATGTATACATAATTCTGTCCGTGTGTATGCCTGAATGCCAGAAGAGGGCACCAGACCTCATTACAGATGGTTGTGAGCCACCATGTGGTTGCTGGGAATTGAACTCAGGACCTTTGGTAGAGCAGGCAATGCTCTTAACCACTGAGTCATCTCTCCAGCCCTCTTCACTCCTTTTATATCTCTACTTACTTGTCACTAAGTAACAATGTGCCTTTCCTGACACATCTTACACTAGAACCTGACAGGGCACTCTTTTTAGCCCCTGATTTTCTCCACCACACTTGTTACTTGACACAAGAGCACATGTTAGCTTATTTCTTCCAATTAGAATATAAAATCCAAGACAGAGATTTTGGCTGTATTGTTTACTACAGTATTCAGACACATGAACAAACAAATGAAAAATGTAGGAGAAAGAATTGTGTCATTTAGGATTTATTATAACACAACAGTAACAATCAGAAAATATACACAAAGAAATATGGCATTTCATTATTTTTTAAATCTACGGAATGAAGATTTCAAAATTTTGTAGGAAATACAAAAGGAGGGATAGGGAAGGCTTTGGAAATTTTAAAACATGATCATCAGGTAGTATAATTATTAAATTAATGAAGAAAACAAGAACTGTTAAAGGAATCAAATGTGATTAGAGAGAAATACTCAGATGAAAGTGTACTAAACAAACAGCACATAAGAGAGGATCAGAGAAGAACGGACACAAGGAATGTCCATAGTGCCCTAAAGCACAATAAATACCCCATCCAGGGATGTCATTGAACTATGTAAAGTGTATTTACAGTGGCAAATATAAAGGAAAAGAAATTATGAACCCTAATGACTAATCAGACTGGTAGAGGACAAAAAAGCAAAACACAATTCAACTTCCATATCAAGGAAGAAAACAGAAATAAGGTCAAAAAATACAACCCCACTATCTTTTTTAGTTTAAGTCACAATTCTCATTTTTGACTGTTCATCTTTGAGAAAGATATTTTCTGTGAGGCAGGGCATCTACATTTTCTTGTAGTTAAGCAGAAACTAAAACTCTAAATAAATACAATTGAGAGGGTTGAACATGTAAAGGGTTTATTTACTGTAATTTTAAAAGAAACTGATACTACTATAAACGCTCTCTTCTAATTTCTAATATGGTAAATACTGACACATCCATGTAAACGAGTTCTTAGGAGTCGTCAATGATGCTTACACATCTAAGGAGGTGATGAGACGCAAAGGCTTGAGAACCACTGTCCTTAAGTAAAACCCATACCTTTACATTCACTGAAATAATATTAAAAACAGGAAACAAAAGGATCAAGCTGACCATTTTGACTACCTGTCCAAACATACCTCAGTGCTCTTCCTCTTAGGACAGGAATGTTATTACAGATGGTAACTGCAGAATTACTTCCATAAACAGACAACAGTCCTAAGCACTGGCACACAGTTCTATAACTTCAAAATGCATGAGGCAATCTGACGAGAATGAAGCACGAAATGGACAAAGCCATAATATTGATTGAATATTTCAACAATAATCTCTTCAATAGCTGAGGCAACAAACATGAAAGAGAGCAATATACAGATGACTTGACAAACTGTCAATCAATCAATCAGCTTGGCCTGTCATTTATAGGATAAATTCTTACATGGCAGAATATACATTCATTTCAAATACACAAAGATCACCAAAATAGAGAATTTCTTCACATAATTTTGGGCCATAAAACATTAAAAAATATTGGCAATACACAGTAAGTTCTCTAATCACAGTAATATTAGAAATCAACAAGCAAAAGACAACTGAAAATTTTCCAAATACTTGAAAATTAACATATTTCTATGCAGTCATAAGTCAAAGTTACAACGGGAATCTGAGAATATTTTGAACTAAATATTAACCAAAACTAACATCAAAATTTGTGCAATACAGCTAAAACAATGCTTAGAGACATCTAAACTTCTACCTTTAAAAGCTGCAATAAAAGTGAATTAAACCCAAAGTAGGCAAAATAAAGACAACTGCACCAATCACTGAGATAGAAAAAGGCAAACAGTACAGAAACTCCATCAAAACTAAAGCTGTTTCTTTTTGAATGATCAATAGAAAAGATGTGATAAAAAAATGTAAATCACCAATATTAAGAATAAAAGAGGATATATTTGACTACAGCTCATGTAGCCATTAAAAGGATATCAAGGGAATATTGTGAATAACCTTATGCTAATAAATTCAACATTTAGGTGAAATGACTAAATTCCTTGAAAGACACAAATTATCTAAACTGAAACAAGAAATAGAAAATGTACATATTACAGAAATTAAGTCCATGTTTTGTAATTTCCCCACAAAGCAAATTCCAGTCCCAGACAGCTTCACTGATGAATATCAACCACTTAGGGATAAGATGGTACCAAGCTCATATAGATTCTAACCAAAACTGGAAGTCTGGTCTGGTGTAGGCATGGTGGCACACATCTAGCACTTGGGAGGCTGAGGCAAAAAAACAATGAGTTTGAGGCCAGTCTGGGTTACATAATGAGACCCTGTCTCAAGTCCTCCTCATCCCCTCCACCCGCCCATCACAGAGAGTAGCAAGTACTGGTAACATGTTTCTAGCATTCTCCCATTGGGAAGGAAGTTAAAGGTTCACTTATAAATCTGGACTAGTACAGGTCCTTTACATTGAAAGAGAATGGATCCTCTTTCAGTAAGGTTAGTAGCTTGTCCCTTTTTCTAGGACTATCTCAAACTCACCCATTCCAGGAGCTAGGAAGGCATTTCTAAGCACCTAGTGTCTACAACTCAGTGGACTCTGAATATACTATTCCCAAGCTCTCACACAGGACTTCACACACTTTGCGTATTATTTTACAGTCTATAAGTTAGGGTTACTGTTGTACCTTAAGAAAAGATTTATAAAATATGCCTGATTGACTTGAAAAGTAATCACAGAGGACTGCTAAAAGTATATTTCTACCCAATAAATCCTCAGTGAAGAGCTCTACAGGATACTAGTTTATTTTATTAAATTGAGAATCTTAGCAAAAAATACTGTAGGAAATTGTTTTCCAATTCGTAACCACAAAAATCAGTATTAATTGGTCTCGTTTGGTCTTTCACATCATCTGACACACACAGGCCACATAGCTATTGTTGACAACAGTGGAAAAGCTTAATCTGCCAAACAAGTGATAATAGTTTCTCTGGCTGAAAAGTAAGGAGGAGCTAAAATAAATTTATTGGTTATCTCCCTTCATATATTAATACAACCCTAAGATACTTCCTCAAAATGTCCACTTCTTTTTTGGGGGGGGGGAGGGCGGCGGGACATTATTTATGAACTACTCATCTACCTAAACAAAGATGGTCCTTAGAATACAAAGTCATGCAATTCAGCACTAGAAAAAAATTTAACTTACCAGTCGGGCTATAGACACCCTGAATGTTGGACATGACATGTGGAATCGGGGGATGGCAACATTAAAGACCTTGTCCTTAAAGTAGAGAAAATGGAAGGTATAATAGCCTTCCATGTAGCCGGATGTGGTGGAAAACGTGGTGCAGCTTGTGTACTCATATATCCGACCTGGGCTAATGATTGGAAATTCTCCTGCAGAGAAAACAGTAACAATAAGCCAAAGTACAAAAAGCTCTTCTTAAAGTAAATATGTTTTCAAGATGTTGTACAAGTAGCTTGAAAGTAAGCTGCACAATTAGGAAAAAACTCTAAAAGTAAAATAAAACAAAGTATTGGCAGTGATGAGATCATGAGGGCTTAATTCTCTTGATTTCCATTTTAATCAGATTTTTTTCGGCTGAGGACTTTTTGCATGTGGAAGGCAGAGGACAACTTGTGAGAAATGTTTCCTTTCCACTGTGGGTCCCAGAGATGGAACTCAGGTCATCACCTTTGTCTGCAGAGCCATGTCGCCCGCCCTTAATATTTTTTTATTTCCCAAATTCTCTACAAGGTAGCAGGTGGGGAATATCAAGTAAAACAAAATTTCAAAGGCACACATTTTTTTCAAAGTTGACATAATCTTTAAAACACAAATAATAGAAAAGTGTCACAGTTGAAGTCCGGTGGTGATGGCGCATGCCTTTAATCCCAGCACTCGGGAAGCAGAGGCAGGCAGATCTCTGTGAGTTCGAGGCCAGCCTGGTCCACAAGAGCTAGTTCCAGGACAGGCTCCAAAGCTACAGAGAAACTCTGTCTCGAAAACACACACACACACACACACACAGGTTACAAAGGTTCCAAGGTGCATCCCTAAATGTTCTGTTCAGTCTGGATAAATGTCAGTTACTAACAAGGGTCTTCACACCAACAAATGGCAAAAAGAATTAAAGCTGTAATAGAATCCCTTAACACTAAGTTCTCTCTTTTTAAGATTTTATTTTATATTTCAGCCAGCTGTGGTGGCACACACCTTTAATCTCAGCACTCAGAAGGTAGAAGCAGGTAGATCTCTGAGTTCAAGTCCAGTCTGGTAAATGGAGTTCTAGGCCACCCAGAGCTACAGTAAAACCCTGTCTCCAAAAATAAACGCATAAATAAAAATAATAAAACTGTATATTTTAATTATGTGTTTATGTATGTGGGTGTACATGTGTGCATAAGAGTATAATTGCTCACAGAGACCAGACCAGAAGGCATCGGATCCCTGGAGCTGGAATTACAGGTGGTTGTGAATCACCTAACGTGCATGCTAGGAACTGAACTTGGTTCTTCCCTGGAAGAGCAGCATCAAAAGGAAAATTAAATCTGTGCTATTAACTTTATCATTCACCTCCAAATTATATAAAGAATACTGATATGAAATTTATTTTACTGTACTATACCACCTAACACACAGAACAAATAATAACATTTAAAAAAAACAAAACCAAAGACCACAAGAATAATAATCAAAGAATCCTAGCTGACCCATGGAAAGCAAAACCGATCCCTGTATAACTGAATTTGCTATGGTTTTAGAAAAGTTGAAATTTCAGTGACTAAAATGATAGGCTAACGACCCCCACAGACAAAATCTATGGGTACACAGTCTAAACTTTCTTTGAAGCAAATGACTTACCAACTACTCCAGGTCCTTGAACTTCTTCCACATCCCCTTTAGCATTTGTTATCCTCCAGTAGCGACTGTCCAGCTGACAGGCCTTTTCCGGAAGTGCCTCCCTTGACATTTCAATCCTGGAGAAAAGAGCAGAACATAGATGCATTTGTTTTACTACAGTATTTGAGTTAATACTATAAAAGACTTTCAAGGGAAATTAACAAATCTAACCCAAAGTCCATGTAAGTTAGCCATAAGTTCTCAAAGACGGTGCTTTAACTAGGCTAATTCTCCCCATGGAAATGCTTTCACTTAATTTATTTAAGTATTTTCAGTAACAACCAACAATAGAATGGGCCACAAAAATACATACAAACACTGTGGTAGCAATCATCTTTGGCTGCTCAAATAAATATCCATTGGGCACACACTTTCTAGACACAGTGTCATGAAAAACTTCTAAAGAACTCAGACATTCACTCATACAAATCTATGCAACACAATTCTTTTTTTTCCCCCATTAGTTTCTAAAAAGCTCAAAGTATGGCTCCATCTACTGGGATTACACTTCAACTCTATTTCTAGATACTATCATTTCTTTCTCTAGGAATCTGTGCCTCTAATTTTCATGTGGAATACCCTGCAGTACCAAATGCAGGGCAGGAAGGCGTTTCTATTTTAAACAAGTCTTAATTCTAAGCAGGATCTAAATAAAAACAAACATCTAAACTACACTTGTAGCAATGGGTTATTTTTCTGCTTAAGCAAGAATATTTCTAAGTACAGGGAATTTAAAGCATTTGTTGTTTTGTATTTAATTAAATCAAGCATTTAATATTATATACGACACACATGAAATACTCCATAAATATTTATTGCACTTTAAGGTTGAATATAGATAGGCCACATGAAACTTTATAAGCATGGTTTCCTGTTTGGCAATGTGACAACTTCTAGATTACATTATAAATCTAAAATAGAGTTTTGACAATTACAACTTAGTAGTTCAGTTCCCGCAGCAACTGTAACAGTAATTTATATTCAGGACACATACAAAAAAACCACCTCCCACAAGTTGACCTCTGGAAACCATCCACACATGCATACACAATAAGTTAAAAATTTAAGTGTACTTTAGATCTAGGGAGATGGCTCAGTGGGCATAAACATAGGACTGGTGTTTGGGGTCCTAGAACCTACTTAAAATACTGGGTAGGTGTGGTTGCCCGCCTATAATCCCCATGCACAGGAGGCAGACAGCATCCCCAAAACAAGATAGGTAACTCATCTAGTTATATTGACAAGCTCTAGGATAACAGCAAGACCTGCTTCAAATACTAAGGTCGATCGTGACAGAGGAAACTCCTGATATCAAGCATAGGCTTCTGCATACACATGAACCCACACATATGCAAATAGACACACATACACACACACAAAAATACAATTTTAAGAATAAATAAAAACTTTTTTTTGGGGGGGGGTGTTTCAAGACAAGATTTCTCTGTAGCTTTGGAATCTGTCCTGGAACTAGCTCTTGTAGTCCAGGTTGGACTCGAACTCAGAGAGATCCCCTACCGCTGCCTCCCGAGTGCTGGGATTAAAGGCTTGTGTCACCTTTTTTTTTTTTTTTTTTTTTAAAAAAAAACTCTTAAATGTACTTTATGGCTGGGAATTGCAGCTCAGTGACAGAGTACTTGCTGATCATATACAGGGCTTTTGGCTTAATCCATAGGACCATAAAACAGAATACCACCACCACGAAACCACTCCCCCCAAAGAAAAAAACAAAAACTCATTTTATAGACCACATGCAAATGGGGCAAATACAAAACTGCCAAAAGATATCTGCATTTTAACTGAAAGGCGAGTCTTATGGTTCAGATATAAAATAGTTCCAAGGGCTCACGTGTTGAAGATTTATTTCCTGGCTATTATGAAGTGAACAGCTTTGTACTGTGGCACTATTCAACACTTCTATGATACTCTGCCTTATCACACTCTGACCCAGAAATGACAGAACCAAGTGGCCATGAACTGAAATCCTGAGCCAAAATAACCCAAAAACTCTTGGATGTTTTGTCACAGAAACAAACTGGCAACTCCAACAGTCCCATTTAAAATTCTCACCTGATTCGGTATGTGAAGAAATAGTGTGGGGGGTGTACAGAGCTGAGCTCTGGCAGAAATGAAGTGGACACTGAAACCGTAATGTCTCCAGTTGTTGCTACACATTCTGGGTCATGAATATATCTAGCAAAAGAGGAAATTAAACATGGTTAAACCAACTAGCTTCAATTCTCAAATAGTTTAAAGATAATTTACAATACTTTCCTTATACTTTAAAAATTTAAGTCATATTGATACAATCCCGTAGAACTTGAATTTCATAATACTGTAAAACCTTAGTGACTCTGGTTCAGTACAGACGGCAATCAAAGATCTGTGTCAGGGACTCAAACCGTGGATCAGTGATCAGCTTAGAAACTAACAAGGGCTTCTCTTGGTTTTCTTTCTTTTTTTTAAAAAAAAAGATTTATTTATTAATTATTTATATAATATTCTGCCTCCATGTATGCCTGCATGCTAGAGGAGGGCGCCAGATCTCACTACAGATGGTTGTGAGCCACCATATGGTTGCTGGGAATTGAACTCAGGACCTCTGGAAGAGCAGTCAGTGCTCTCAACCACTGAGCCATCTCTCCAGCCCCTTCTCTTGGTTTTCAATGCTACCAAAGTTTGGGAATCGTTTAAACCTAACCATACTTGTTAAATGATGACTATGAGAGATGAAAATACATAAGAATGTAAGGATCTTCAGCCTCTTATGCATAATTAGTAATTCTTGCCCCTAATGGAGAAACCCATGGCATACACTTAAACTACTGCTTCTGTATAAACTAGTATAACCTGTTACCACCTCTAACACTAACTGCTAACATCTGAATGTTCCAGTTAGAGAAAATAAATGTTTGCCAAGAGTAAGTTGTTTACTTGCTATTCATAATAAACCTATTAATTGGCTAACTTTCTTATTTTGCAAAGAGAAACCATGTAGTTACTGTCATGCTACTAAATCACATTTAGTTTTTCCTCTTGATCTTTCCTTTCAGAGAAACCTCAACTCCTGATAGATCTGCAATAGTTAGCCTTTTCTGATTTATAGTCATTTCAATCCCAAAAGCCCCAACTAAAATACCTGAAAATCTGGTCTCTGATGATGGGAAAACCACCTGATACAACATTGTTGACATAGGATGTAAACCAGTCAGTAAAAGTAGCACCTATAAACCAAGAAGCGGGGAATGAGCAAATGGGAAAAATCTACAGAGGAAACAGCAACTGTAATTTCACTAGACTTGAGGTATAATATCAGAACTAGAAGCGTTTACAGGTATTATCTACTAGTACTCTATTGTCCATTCTGCCTTCCCAATTCTTAGTTACTGTGAGTGTGGTACATGCCAAGTAGGTGCATCTGTATGTGCCTGGACATCCACATCACATCCCTGCTCCACCACTCTTCACCTTATTCCTGAGACAGAGCCTTTCACTGAACCTAGAGCTAAACTGGTATCCAGCCAGCAAGGTCCAGTAATCCTCCTGTCTCTGCCCCATAAAATGCTAGGATTACAGGCATGGGCACACCCAACTTTTACATGGGTACTGGGACTTGAACTCAGACTCTTTTACTTGCACACTAAGTACTCTTAAACAAACGAGCTAACTCTCCAGCCCTTCTGTTCTCAATTCTATCTATAGTATGTCCTTTGCGTCTCACCATCACTATCCCTAGCCTCTGCATAATTGTTAGGGAATTCTACAGCTATTTCCACCCATTTATACACACACACACACTCAAAATAATTGTTTTTTTTTGAGTTTTGTTTTGGTACAGTGATAAAAACTATTTGTTTACTAACTTTTAAAGCATACAGAACAAAGGAAATTACATCTAGGAAAAAAGCATTAAGGAAAGGTTATCAGGCACCTCCTCTCAATCATCAGGGTTCATCTTATACATATTCTGATATACACTCAAAATACTGGCACAAGCCAGGCTCAGTCTAGACATCTTCCAGAGACATGACTTTGTAGAATTCTCAGCATCAGGTCAATATCAAAGTGGTCAAGATGCTCACTACTACAGATGCAGTTGCAGTGGTCCTCCAGATTCTCAGTGACTAACTCAAAGCAGAAAACATTTACATTAACACATCCATATTATTGGTCCATCTTATACTAAAAGGATTCATACCAAGTATTTATATGAACTAAGTTTAAACATTCTAGGTAATACAACATGATCAAACTTTCATTTTTTTTTTATTTTTGGTTAGGACAGCTAAATGCCTAGCAATCTATAGTATTTAATGTTGTTCACTGAATTGTTTTGTAATCTGGTTTCAATTAACCCAGTTCTTTATGAGTAGCAGATGCTCAATTTATATCACTAATTATGCTTTTTAATTATCAGACTTCATATTTGTTGCAATGGTTGTGTATTCTGTTTTAAAGCAGACAAACAGAATGAAAGAAAGAAACTCAGAACCTAAAAGTAACTCTCCTTATTGGTCAGGAGGCCTTTAACTCACAAATTGATGATCACTGTGTGGCTAGGGCTGTGATGGTCATCTCTGAAAATATGCTATACCAAGATGTCAATGAAGATAATGAACACAAACAACCTGATGATGCTTAGCTTAGAAATAGGAGGCCATTCGTGTCAGAATAAGTTGAAAGCTAAGGCCTAAATCTAAAAACTTACATAACTTGGATAAGGGCGAGACCACTTTAGATAGTGTGAAACATATCACAAACCCGGACCATGTCACAGTACGGGAAAAAAAAAAAAAGACACTTGCTTTCTGCTTTAGGTTTCAATGAGAAGATAAATTCAGTGCCCAAGTTTATTTATTCACGTAGGAAGCTTCTGCTGGTGAGCAGAGTCTCAGTAGGACAGATGGCATGAACAGTAAAAGGTGAGCTGCACTTACACATAAAGAGTTCCCCAAAATTATTAAGAACTATCTTCCCAGCCAAGGCAAACAAGTGCCAAGGAGTTTGTGAAGCTGTAATTTACACTCATCTTGAAGAAGAATACTTCTCAGGTCTCTACCGTGACTTGTTAATTAGCAGCAAATAAGAAAAAACTATAATCAATTTAAATAATTTTCCCTCAAATTATATACTAATACACTCTGTGGAAAGCCCATGGATATGTTATAGGAATTAATCCTAGTTAGTTCAAACTATCAACCTGACACAGCCTAGAGCAGCAGTTCTCAACCTGTGGGTCATGGTCCCTTTGAGTTCAAAGGCCGTTTCATGGGGGTCACATATCAATGTCCTGCATATCAGATATTTACATTATGATTCATGACAGTAGCAAAATTACAGTTATGAAGTAGCAATTACATAATTTTATGGTTGGGGGATCACCACAAGGAACTGTATTAGACGGTCGCAGTATTAGGAAGGTTGAGAACCACTGGCCTAGGGTCACCTGAGAAGGGAGTCTCCATTTGAGGCACTGCCCAGATCAGACTGGCCTGTGAGGGATTCTCTGGATTACTGACGTAAGAGGGTCTGGTCCATGTGCACAGCTCCATTTCCGAGGTAGATGGTTGTGGCTAAACATAGGGCTGTGAGTGAGCCAGATGGCAAGCAGCCCTCCTCCATGGCCTCTGCTTCAGTTCCTGCCATGAGTTTCTGCCCTAGCCCTAGCTTCCATTAGTGACAGACTGTGACCTGTAAGCTCAAACAAACCCTTTCCTCCCCAAGTTGCTCTCTGTCAGGATATCCTACCAGCAACAGTAAGGTAATACAGAACCTATATCGCTTAGCTAAAGAAAATTAACAACTTAAGACTGTACAGGATATGTCTTTTTTTTTTTTGTAAATGAAATGCAAAGAAAACACAAGGGCTGCCCCTACAAGAAAACACAGACATAGAACTTTATAACCCAGAAAGTACTAAGAGGCAGAGGTATAAAGTTACACCTATGCTAGCTGCTCAAGTAACTCAGTCTTACCAATTCATTTTCTTTTTTAACCAATAGAAAAAAGGGAAAAGAGGCTTTTCTGTTTCTCTTACCTATGATAAACATGTCAATAGCAGCAGGATTCCGAGCCACTTGGTCCTACATAGGGGGAAAAACAAAAACTGATACAAATACATTTATTCTTGTTCCTTACCTAGATCTCTGGGAACAAAGCAAAATAGATAAAAAGAAATTCATTGTTCTAATCAATACTCAGATAATCCTTATTGTTGTGAGTTAACTGTCTTCCAGGTCAAGCAATCACCATTCTGGAGAGGTCAGTTACACTCCCACCACACACATGCAAAAGATCATCCCAGCTGTTTTGGCTGTTTATACCCCATTTCCACAGAAAAGCCCAGTCTCCAGCTGTTCCCTAATACCTGGTACAGAAGACTAGGGCTGAGAGTCCATCGGTACAGCTATGGGGAAGTCCCCATACCTGCTGGGTAAAGCTTTTGAGGTGCAGCCAGTTCATGGAGGGGTACCCACAATGCCTATAAGTAGTCCCTCACTATAAATACAGTCACTGGTTCCCCAGAGTGAACTCTGGTGGGCCCATGCCTCAGTTTTGTCACTGGGACCTTAGGAGGAAGGGTAGAGAGGACTTATGTCTCTCCTTAAGGAATTTTAGCAACACCTGTCAGTTCCGACTATTATAATTTCTAGCTTGGACTTACTCTATAAAATGTTTGGAGGCACCTCTCAATAAAATGAAAACATAGAGTGCTATTACTATTAAGACAACTTAGGAAACTATCCTTCAAGAACATAATTAGTAAGTAGAAGTGATAAAGTAGATTGCTTGTTATCCTAGAAGAAAGAGCTTTCAATTCAGAGTCAAGAGACCTGAACAATTCTAGGATGCTCAAAAGATAATTTTACATTTTACAATCAAGGACTCTGATAATAAGTTCCTTAACGTGAATCACAACTTTCCATCTAAACATGTCACAGTCGGCACTATTTGTCCAATGGCAAATCTTCCTTTTGGTTATCCATATCACCATGTGATGATTAATAATAATATATATTATTATATTTGGTATAATATAATATATTGATTTTAATTTTAATTAAAGCAAATATTTAATTTGATTTAATATTTTATTATATTATTATAATTTTATATTATTATATTATTATATTATTTATTTTATTATAATAAAATGTATAATGCTCCAGCTTATTTTATGTCCCTAAATGTAGCCAATTCATACATTTATTGTCAGAACACGTTAAAGCCATAGTCAAGCACACTCCCCACTTACTGGACATTGGTAGAACACTTCATTTTTATTTCGGCCCTCTGCAGCTTCCACAGCTATGTACTGACTCAAGCCCGTATGTATGCAAAAGGTTAAAGGGAGACAGTATTTCAGTCCTTGTCTCTGCTGAAATCCTCCGGCAGCAGTATCAACATCTAGTAAATCTTCAGAGCGGTAGTGATTTGACAGCGCCATACTTCCGAGCAACCTGAGGAGAACGCAGACACAAAGCTGTCAACAGCAGAGCAACAGAAACATACTGGGCCGTGGGGTTTGGGTTTCATCTTCTCGGTGAATGATTTCACACTAAAAAGTTTTGTTTTGTTTTGGTTCTTCCAATGCATCCTTGGCCAGCCTGGTACTTACCACACTCTGTTCAGAGTGAGCTTGGATTATTTGACTCGTGTCCCCCATTCAACACATTCAGCTTCACAAATTCACTATTTTTTCTTCTTTTTTGAGACAGGGTTTCTCTGTGTGTAGTTCTGGTTGTCCTAGAACTCACACTGTATATTGTAGAATATTATTTTAAGATGTGTTACATTTGTTTATGCTGTGGAATGTTTAATAATGCAAAGATGTGTTGCATTCTTTTGTCACATTTGTTTAACTCTGTGATGCTGTGTTACTTTGTCTAAAACACCTGATTGGTCTAATAAAGAGCTGAATGGCCAATAGAGAGACAGGAGAAAGGACAGGCAGGGTTGGCAGGCAGAAAAAATAAATAGGAGGTGAAATCTGGGAAGTAAGGATTGAGGAGCGAGGAAGATACCAGGGGCCAGCCGCACAGATACACTGCAAGCTATGGGGAAAGAAGTAAAGAAAGGTATATAGAAGTAGAGAAAGATAAAAGCCCAGAGGCAAGATAGATGGGATAATTTACATTAAGAAAAGCTGGCTAGAAATTAGCAAAGCTAAGGCCAGACATTTATAAGAAAGAATTAGCCTCTGTATTTATTGGGGAGCTGGGTGGCGGGCCCCCAAAGAGTTAAAAAAAAACACTGTAGACCAGGCTGGCCTCTAACTCAGAGATCTGCCTACCTCTGCTTCCTGAGTGCTGGGATTAAAGGCATGCACCACCACTGCCTGGCTCAAATTCATTCTTTAAATCAGAATATTCTTATTTATATTTAAAAATTAAATGTCTAAAGTACTTAAACATCAGTGATTTTAGAAGAATTATAACTTTACTGCCTTTAAGGAACTTGGTGTGGTGGTTCATTCTGTAACCCCACACTAAGACTAAGGCAGAAAGACGAATGAAATAATGAGACTAGGGCTAGATAGGGAATTTTTGGACAGCACACACTAGAAAATAGTCTCAGGCTGGGCAGTGGTGGCGCACACCTTTAATCCCAGCACTCAGGAGGCAGAGGCAGGCGGATCTCTGTGAGTTTGAGGCCAGCCTGGTCTATAGAGAGTTCCAGGGCAGGCTCCATAGCTTCTGAGAAACCCTGTCTTGAAAAGCCAAGAGAGAGAGAGAGAGAATGAGTGTAGGTGCCAGAGTCATTGGGAGTCCCTGGAGTTTGAGTTACTGGCCGTTGGGAGTAGCCCAATGTGGGTGCTATGAACTGGGGACCTGTGCAAGAGTAGTACTCACCCTTAATCACTGAGACATCTCTCCAGCCCCCTAAACTGGCCTGTTTATGCCCCATCCCTGCTATTTCATTTCTGAGTAGTACTCTGTGTTATCGGGAGGATCCCCTTGGAGAATGCCAGGGGATATCAACTATAGTTGAGAGAACTTGCATCAAGTTCCTAAAACATTTTGCCTAACTTGTAACAGGGTAATAAACACATAAAGTGTATACTCACAAATATAGGCACATGTATCTCTCTCCTGTGTCCCACAGCTCCCATCCCCAACCAGTTCTCACTTTAATCATAAATATGTGTTGTCAGGCATAACGCTTCTATGTGACACATTTATTCTGGTAAAATTTAATTTAACCTATATTATCTTATGGATTGCTATAAAGAAGAGGGAACCCCCCTCTCGACAATACATACATTCATAATATATAAACATACATTTTCTTATATATAAGATAACTAAAGAAAACTGTGAACAGAATGTGTAATGTCAATGTCTGAGAATGACTCAAACATCAGACATCTTACCCTGGAACCACTAACTTCTGCCCATTGTGAATCCGGTATGAACAGCGATAATCATCAGGGAGCTTGCAGCCAATCTGAGCTTCCACAGCATCCAGGTCTTCCTCACGTGCACCTTCTGCAAAAGCACACCAGAATCAGAACTGTGTGTGCACAATGAGACTTCAATCTCATTGAAACTCAGTAGGCCAGTTGCCAACCCAGGAAACAATCTTATAGTAAGTGAATTCTGTTCAACATATATTGACAAAATATAGGACAATGAATTGAAAATTAATTTTAAACACTGAATAAAGTCCTCAGTTTCCTCTTAACAGGTAAAACACTAGCACAAAGTAAAATGAAAAGGGGAGCCACCAACAAAGTAGCCAGAGGTGGTGGTATGTCTGTATCTCCTGGAGTGAGAGTTCAAGGGGAATTCCAAAAAAGAAAAAGCAGAAAATAATCAAATAAAAACACAAGAGGTCAATTAGGCATCTAAAATCACCTTGATTTTAAGCAATTACCAATTCTAAAACAAGTGGCCAAAGAGATGAGTCCAGGTTTAGGCAATACTATAGGTCTGATAGATTAAAAAAAGAAAGTGGAAGCATCCAGTATTCACGAAGTAGAAAAGGCCCTGTTCAAATAAATAAACACGGTTTTGCTAGGTTACAGAAAGCTACTCCGAAGAAAAAGTGAACTGGAAACAAACCAGTCCTCATGGACAAAAAGCCCAGTTTTTCCAACTTTCAACCCTAGACCAGGGTAATGTGATCAACCCCCCCGATGGTCTGCAGAAAAAGCAGAAGGAAATCTCTAGAAGAAAAATGATCACCTCAAGACCCAAATAGTGCTGTGCAGTCACTCAAAAGAGCTAAGCTTCAATACAAACAAGAACTTACACAAGAGCAGACAGAGTGCTGGCACATAAGAAATAGTCTAAAAATTAAAATCACAAATCAACACTAAGGGGCTCAGTATGGACTAACATGTATAGGGACCTGAACTGGAGCCCAAATACCCCCCCCATCACAGGGACAGGGGGAGGGAGATGATCAGAACTAAAGCTCTTTCAATGCCCAAGAAGTGGTGAATATTAAATTGTATTAGCCTTCAATGAATCAAAAATGCATATTTTAATCTTTATTGTAATCACTAAAAAGGAAAAAAGAAAAAGCAAAGAAATTAAACATAATTAAAATTGCAAAAAAGAGTGAACATTATTTAAATGACATGTAAATAAATAATCTAATGAAAGGACAGACCAGGTAAAGAACAAGGGCTCAAGAATGCAGTGCAGTGGTAGAGAGCACAAGCTTAGGTGTTAGGCCTTGCCAGGCAGTGGTGGCGCACGCCTTTGATCCCAGCACTCTGGAGGCAGAGGCAGGTGGATCTCAGGTGGATCTCTCTGAGTTTAAGGTCAGCCTGGTCTCCAGAGAGTTCAGGACAGTTGAGGCTACACAAAGAAACCTTGTCTGTGGGAAGGGGGATGTGTTATGCCTCAGTTTCAATTTCAGCACTGAAGTAATAAAAAAACAATTCTACTCAAGAGACTCATCTTAATTCAGACACAGGGAACAAAAAGCTAGGATGGCTGTACTCAGAACACACAAGACAGGCCTTGTCAAACAGCTTTACTATAACTAATGGAGAACCTTCATAGTAATAACAGGTTAAATTCACTATGTAGGAGTCAATTTTATATACCTAAGTAAAACAGCATGCGTTTGTGCACAAACACACATACATATATGTATACATACATCTCCCCCCTCTTAAACCTTGGAGTACACTGCAAGGGGGCAGCAGGCTAAGCAGGGAAGTACCACCTACAGCCCTAAATATATTCTAATATCAGAGCTAAAATGGCAAAAATGGTTTACAAGCAGTGAATTAATTCTCCAATGCTGCAATGGGTATTAGCAGCTTAAAACAATATTCACTTGTTTGCCTATTTTGCAAATAATTGTGAAGTGAGGACAGTTCGGGCAAGGCTCCTTGCCTAAGCCCCTCTCCCGCACAGGTACACACCTTGCCCCTCCTCTGTCGGCTCAGCTGAGGATGAGTACACTGAGCTCATCCCCCTAGGACACCAGCCAAGAACTCATCTGTATCTACAGATCAAACATTCTAGTAAACTCAACCTCTATTTAAATCACATTGTTGAAATCCTGGTGTTATTGAGGTGCTAGCTCATCCTACCCATCTTTTGCTTCAAATCCTCTAAGCTCACTTATTTGCAGAATTCAGCAACCTGCAGTTTTTTCAAAGAAACCTCAGAGCCCCTTGACACTTCCTATTAGGTTGTTTTCTCCTCAACATACCAGTCTGCTTACTCAAAGTAAAAATCATATTATGAATCTGCCTTCTCAAAGGCCCAGATGCGTTTTAATGTAGGCCCATTCAAGATCATTTTCCTTTTAATTGACATCCAAATGCAATTCATTTGGGACCTTAACTATACCTGCAAAATCTCTTCACCTTTCTTAAAAAATAGAGAAGTTACTGTGAATAATTGAAATACATTAAAAAATGGGAATCAAAATAACTTATTATATTCTTGACTATACTCAAGGAGAAATAACTGTACCATGCATGTATACCATAAGCTGAAAATCTTAGGCTACTTCATAACAGTGCCTACCACAGAAGGAAATTTCAGCAAACCTCCCAGTAACTAATAAAAACAAAAAGACAGATGCTGGAGAGATGGCTCAGTGTTTAATAGCACTGGCTCATCTTACACAGGACCTAGGTTCAATTTCCAGAACCCACATGGCGGCTCATAATCATCTGTAATTTCTTTTCCAGAGACTCCGATGTCCTCTTCTGGCCTCCAAGGATACCAGGCACAGCATATGGTGCATAGATGTACACAGATAAAATGCCCACACACATAAAATATAATATTTTTTCATCTTTAAAAATGGGTAGGATGAGCAAAAAATGGGCAGTATCGGCCCACATCTTTAATCCCAGCACTCAGGAGGCAGAGACAGGTGGGTCTCTGTGAATTTGAGGCCAGCCTGGTCTATCGAGCTAATTCCAGGACAGCAAAGGCTACAGGGAAACCTTGTCTCGAAAAACAAACAAACAAAAACCATTAAATTTGAAGCCAGGTGGTGCATGCCTTTAAGCCCAGTGCTTGGAAGGCAGAGGTAGGTGAATCTGTGAGTTCAAGGACAGCCTGGATTACAAAATGAGTTTCAGGAAAGCCAGGGCTGTTACACAGAGAAATCCTGTCCCAAAAACTAAAAAACCAAACAAACGAAAAAAAACATCATAGTTAACAAAAAGAGATAAGGAAATACATGATTACAATACCAGAAAATCAAAATTGGACATCAAACACGCCACCCAAACTCTCTTCATATCCTTTCTCCGATGTGAAATGAAGGTACTAGTAATTAACCAGGGTTTGGTAAATTATAGCTAAGACGCTAAATTCTTTTTATCGGAATCCAGCCACTCCATTTTTGTTTCTGTATTATCTTTGGCTGTTTTTCAGAAACAACAGACTAACAGCAGGGCTAAACACAGAATACAGGTCTCTATGAGAGACCATGGGTCCCACAAACTCTAAAAAATTTCTGTTTGCTCCTTTAAAGGATTAAACTCCCAACTCAATTCTAAGCCAATACACAAGGAAAATATGGTTTGAAAATACACAATTAAGAACATCAATATAATACAATCTCAAGATACTCTATAAGATTACCTCATGTCCAATGCCTAGTTACCTGCTAATTTTCCTTTTACCTGACACCTTTATAACCTTAAAATTGAACAAGAGTTGTGACACTTGAGGTCAGCAGCTAGGTTCTTAACTTAGTTGTGAAACTCATAAGCCTGAAATTCCTAGCATTTCCAGTACTGTAGATATTCTAGGCTTTAACCTTATTCCAAACTCATGACACACCCTGAGAACTGGCACCTTGCAGTAAAGCAGAAGTGGCCAAGGAATCTGACAGCTAAATACAGAACAGACACAAGGAGCCTAGGAATAACAAAGGACAAGAGAAAAAAAGCTGTCAGTCTGTCCTAAAGAACAATCATGCTACAGTCTCACGGTCCAAGTGCACTAACATAGAGTGACCTTTTAAGAAGACCTTGGATATGCTAAACAAAATGGGCTAAGTTCTCTCCCTTCAACCACAACTAAAGATTACACTTCCAAAGTGAGGCCAGGCAGTGGTGGCTCACACCTTTGATCCCAGAACCCTGCAGAGACAGGCAGACCTCTATTCTGGTCTGCAGAATGAGTTCCAGGACAGTCAGGGCCACACAAAGATAACCTGTCTCAGAAAAACAAACAAGCAAAAACAACAAAAATACTTAGTTTTGTGTCTACCTTTGTGCTATTATAAACTACCACCTATTTTACAGATCACCACTGCACACTTATTTTCAGATTATGTCCTCCTGAAGTAGTTTATGCTCATGTCAGGTGAATGTTGCTACTCATTTCTTCTTAGAGGATAAGCTGTTAAGATATTAACGGGGGACTCCAGCGTTCTACCCTACTCCTTCTACTAAGACCACTTAGTCTGCCTTCTAACCCAGATTTAAGCATTTTTTTCATGAAATCATGGTTTGTCTGAAAGTAACATTTCCATGAGAAATTACAGTGGAAATGTAAAAGAATAAAAGAATGATAATTTAGAAAGGCTGGTTCTAATGAGAAAGAGTGAAAAAGAACAGATTCTAGTTTTAGCTTAGCAAAACTACAGCAAACTCCTGGTTCCACTTAGTGAATAAGTCTGAAAAAACATAAAGTGGAAAGCAGATTACAGTGCTTGCCTGAAGATCAGAGTGCAGAGCTAAGTCACTACTCAGCCAAGCAATGGTTACACACCTTTAATCCCAGGACTAGGGAGACAGAGGCAAATGGATCTCTGTGAGTTCAAGGCCACCCTGAGCTACACAAGATTGAGTCTGTCTAAAAGAGAAACAGAGCTCACACAAAGGTGATCCCTGCATTTGGGATCACATGCCTTTAGAACCCCAGCACTAGGAGGTGGAGACAGGAGCAATATGGCTGGGCAGAGAGGGGAATATAAAGGGGAAGAGACAGGAACCCAGTAGTGTGGAGTCTGAGGTTGGTGCAGAGTACTGTAGGATCACCCTTTTTGTCTGAAGATTTGGTAGAGGTAAAAGGTCTCTCTAGTGGCTGGCTGCTTTGCTTTTCTGATCTTCAGACTGAACCTCAATTATCTGTTTCTGGGTTTTTATTATTCATGCTACACAGATAAGCAGTTATAAATGTATTTTATACGGATTAATTAACAAATCCAACAGAAATAACTTGTTACTAGTTCTAGTCATAATTAGGCAATAGAATAGAAAGAACATAGATTCTGGGGTCAAATAGACTTCAGTTCAAATCTTGGTTTGACTACTTTGTAAAACTCTGCGAAAAGAAAAATGTCTGGATTCTTGTGATACTCTAACATACTTAAAGACCCAGGTTCTTTCCTAACATGCTAGACATCAAAGAAGAAAAGGTACTGACAAAAGATTTCAATTAAAAAACTAATCTTGGTTTGGAGAAATGATTCCATGAATTAAACATGTCTTGTCACATAAGCATGACGACTGAAGTTTGGATTCCCAGAAACTACATAAAAGTTGAGCAGGGGAGGCAGCATTTGGAAGGCAGAGGCAAGAATACCTAGGTAAGCAGGCTACCTAGACTAGCTCAGTCACTGAACTCAGTAAGTAAAGTGGAGAGCAATCCAGAGAGACATGTGATGTCCTCTGCCTTCCAAATAGGAATGTGAGAGCACATGTGAACATACACACACACATGCACACTAAACACATACACACAAAACAATAATAATCATCATCTTTAGGGCTGGGGTTACATTTCCATGGTAGAATACTTGCCTAAAGTGCAATCACCTCAATCACCAATATTGCAAAAATAAAAATAAATCATAATGGTTACTCTCAAGCAATTTTAGCATTGTTTCTTTATATAAAACAGCCATAAAGATAAAGTAGCTCAGCTTTTATTTAATATCCATATGGGTTCCCAGGTTAACCAAAAAAGGGCAAGATTCTTGTAACAACATCAGCACTATACTTCCTTGTCTATTAACAAAATGTGTATGGTGAACTAACTAAGAGGTTGGATTAGCCCAGGTACACACAGATCCAAAGCTATTTCAATTAGTCCGGCTATACTAACTAAATGTGAATGGGGGACCCTGTACTCCTAGTACCTTTCAGAGATAAAACCATCCGAGGACACCTGGGCTCCAAGTACTTCTTGAGGTCATCCCAGGCCTTTTTAATAGCAGCATAATGGTTAATGTATCTTCCTACATCTGAGTAAGCATCTATGAAGAGAGATTTCCAGCACTTATTCTTCCGGGATTTCTCTTCCCTAAATAGATTTAAAAAACAAAACAACACACACACACAAGATTAAGAAAGCTTTTAAAATGATTTTTAACATACCTTTTTTCTTTTCCTCTGCTTTTTGAGACAGGGTCATACATAGTAAAGGCTGGCCTTCAAATAGCTATGCACCTAAGGATAGCCTTGAACTTCTGATTTACAAATGTGAACCATAAACTCAGCTTAGCACATAATTTTTGATACTTACCAACACACCTTTATTGGAAGTTTGTATTAACTCTGCCTTTTTATTTTCTTAACTTATTTTAGCTATAAAGATAACGAGAAGTGATACACCAAAAACTTTAATAATTACTACTATTATGTCATAGTAGGGTTATTTATGAATCACTACTTTCTACTTAATTTTCCTCCAAGTCTCCCAGTTCTTAACAAAATATGTGAATAGTATATCAGTATAAGTTTCAACTTACTCCTAAAAATACATCAGTTAAAAAACAAACTTTTCTGAGACAGTCTCAGTAGTTCTGGCTGACATGAACTATGCTTCCCTGATCTCTAGGTTACAGGTGTGTGCTACGGAACCTGGACTCAATTATAAAATATAAAAAGCACAAGTAGGGGCTGGGGAGATGGCTCAGTGGTTAAGAGCACTGACTGCTCTTCCAGAGGACCTGAGTTCAATACCTAGCAACCACATGGTGGCTTACAACCACCTATAATGAGATCTGGTGCCCTCTTCTGGCCTACAGGTAGGATACTGTATAAATAAATAAATAAATAAGTAAATCTTTAAAAAAAAAAAGCACAAGTGGTTGTCCCATTTTTGAGAATATTTAGAACCTAATAGCATAATATTGCTCTAGCACATCTACATTGATCAGCCAGAGAATCTTAAATCAAAACAAATACATGATTCAATATCTTTCTTTGCTTTAATTATATAAACATTTATTGCATACTTGCTTACTAAGAACATTAAAAAATACACTTTTTTACCCTTAAAAAAGTGGATAGTCTAATCATGAACAAAGAATAAAATGTTAACTTAAGAAGGATAAGCAATCACAAAGGGTACTGATCTTTTCCTACAGAAGATGCAGAGCCACTGAGGGCTTAAGGGGAAGTTGAAAGGGGAGAGTTGAGGCTGTGGTTTGGGGTGCTATGGTAGATTTAAGGTAGAAAACCAGGACCATTCCAGACCATTCCAGAAGACTTAGCGAGGTTCTGAAGCAGTCCCGGAGAGAGGCCATAGACTGAAGAACGCTGTGATAACCAGGTGGGATGAGTGTGGGGAGACCGGAAGAGCTAAGCTAGGGATTCAGGTGAATGCAGGGAGAAAGAAGACCTAGGATGACTCCTGACTCTGGCCTGGGTTCATGGGTGAGTGCTACAATGAAGACTAGAAATGGAGAATTAAAGGTTTAGATATAAAGAAAAGAATAAATCAGAGAGCAGAGGGTCATTTTGGTTTTTTGAAACAGTATATGTAGTTCATGTTAGCCTCAAACTCAGAATCCTCTCCGACAGTTTCACAAGTGCTAGACTCCAGATATATACCACCTGACTCCAGGTAAATGTTTTGTTTGGTTTCAGTTTGGTTGGGGGAAGGGATGCAAGGAGGGCATAAGCATCTTTTTATTAATATGTATGATTACCATAAATATATACAGCTATCAACAAACGTAGATGACAGTGAGATTTAGGAGAAGTAGAAGGAAAGGCAGAGATACCTAACATATTTCTTCAATTGTGGGAAGTCAGGACCGCTAAAGTTGGTAGAGAACTATAGGTTCTAAGTGTATATATGTATGCATATATGTGTATATATGTAATATTTAATATAGTTAATATATATTTAATATATAATATACTTTGGTTTTTCAAGGCAGGGTTTCTCTAAGTAACCCTGGCTGTCCTGGAATTGACTTTTTACACCAGTCTGGCCTTGAACTAAGTATATTATTGAAGCTAAAAGCATTAGTTCTACCAAGGGAAAAGTTAGTAACAGTGGTCAAGCATTGGAAGGAGGAATTCTAAGTATCAATATATCCTCATTTTTTACTTTGGGGCATCACCAGATATGTGTAAAATTTGTAAATCAAGGACCCGAGGTATAAGAATTTGGAAATATAGAAACAGTTTCCATAAATAACTTCTAAAGGCTTAGGACTAAAGACTGTCTTTTGTTTTGTTTTGTTTTGTTTTGAGACAGGGTTTCTCAAGATTTTTAAAAAGAAATCAGAAGCTCAGTTTTTACTGAGCTGAGTGCTGGGTATTGTACCCAGGACCTCACCCATGCTAGGCAAGCATTCTGCTCCAGTGCCAAGCGTGGTAGCTCACCCTGTGATGCCAGCAAAGAGGCTGAAGCATAAGGACTGCAACAAGGTCAAGGACAGCCCGGACAAGAGAATGCGTCCCTGTCTCCAGCAACAATGAAAAATTTACTCTTAAAACAAAACAAAAAACCTACATCATAGCCTATACCCATGGTCACAGAATACTTACTCAGTTATCAGCCAGTATTTTTTGCAATGTCTTCTCCACAATGGATCATGAGTTGAAAGTTGGCTAAGTCTTCGACTGACATAGCAACAACTGGCAGGAAACAGATTCAATTAGTATAAAAGAAGGAAAAATTAAAAACACAGATTAAAATAGTCATTGTTAAATTTTGTTTGATTCTCTTTCTTTTTCCTACTTCCACTTACTACCTATATAGCTGCAATGCAGTATCTTTGAAAATCTATTTAATGTGTGAGTTAATATAATTGCCCTGTGAGCAATAAGGAGAAAGTAGCATACTATCTCATATTCAAACTAAATTCCCGATAGAGTAATACAGTTTAATACAACAGCCAAGCACATATGTATCCAAACCATTAGGGCCTGGCAACAGGTTGGACACTTGGCAAAGTTGGAGTGTACTGGGCAAGAAAGAAGCTGCAGTATGCTGGATGAGTCTGTAGACAAAAATAGTATTCAACGCCACTCATTTCCACAAACATTTATGGAGGAGTCATGTCACTTCAGCTTAAAATTCTGATTACTACCTAAAGCTCTGAATTGAAATCTGTTCTTACAAGAGGCTACATGATCTCACCAGCCGCCCTTCACGCAGCCTGCCTGTTAGTCATTACCACCTTCAGCATAAATGGCTTTCTCGTTTTTCTAGTTGAACAGGCCACACTATTATTTACAGACTCCGAGGACAGAACTGCGCTCTGCCACACTTCAGATCTCCCACTGAGTTAGTACCTCAGCCTCCACGTTCCAACAGTACCACATATGTATTCCTTCCTAACAACTGCCCCCTCTTATAATTATGCACAGTTTCCATCTTGTCTACGATGAAAATGTATTTAAACTACATCTTTAAAAGATCATATTTCCAATTCACTATTGTATGCCTACATTTAACTGACACATGGCAGGCACTCCAAAATATTGATTGAACGAATGAATACAAAAATAAACAATCCTTCCACGCTAGAAGTGCATGCAGTTATGGGAAACTGTAGCTGAAGGAAGATGGTGAGAGAGTAAGGTTGCCACGCTGAGCAGAGTGAGTGCTCCAGACAAGAAGCAGAGCTTACACAACAATGTGCATGTGTGTGGTATGCCGCCTGATGTCTGCTCTAGCTAGAGCGGACTGTGCAAATATGATAATGGAGGAAGGCCTGAGAGGCCTTAGATAAGAAGCTGGGTGATAAGGGCCTTAAACACTGCAAAAGTTCTGGGTACAGTCTGCAAACAGGGCTATTAACGGGCTTTTAAGAATGACAGCCAGGTTTGCCTTCGGAAGATAACTCTGGCAGCAATCACAGATAGAAGGCTGTCAAGATCAGTTATAGCTGGAGAGTATTTCAGATGAATCAATTTGCGTTGGACAGCATTTCCTACAGAAAAACTTTCTCTGCTTTAGTACAGGCTGAGTAGGGGAGAATGTGTTTTCTGGACAAACAAAAGTGTGAGCAGGTACGGGTGGAGGCCGTAACTGAAAATCCAGGACATACCTCTGCCACCACTTAGTTGGCCAACCAACCTGTAACTCCAGAAGTCCACACAAAGCGCCAGGACCCAGTGATCAATCAAAAAACAAAACTATATCTTCCCCATAGGAGAGGGCCTTTTTACCTCCTCTGCAAACACACGGAAGCACAAGAAACCCTGGCCATGCTGTTAAGGATGTAAACAATCCTAACATGGGGGTGGAGAGATATGGAGTGAGGTAGAGAGGGGAGCGAAGCTGCGCCATTTCTTCCTCCAACGTAAACAGTCCCGTTCTCTGAAAGAATTGAGTTTTGAGCCACCCTCACCAGCATGCCGGGTGTTTCTTTTTGGAGCAAACGTTGGTAATCTGGGAAACCCTGAGGTAACCGCAGTCAACCTGTAAGGCCTCACCGGAAGTCGGTGACAAAACACAAAATCCAACCACCCACTGTAAAAAGGAAAACTGACAGCCAAAAAAGGCGCACACACAAGAGAAAGTGCACGCTGCCGGGGACCACGGTGGCACCAGAGGGAGTCAGAAGGTCGCAGACCTCCTCGCGCGCGTTCTACCTGCCCACGGGGGCTCTGGTCATCCTGGACCCCAGACACGACAGGGATGCTCGTGGGCCGGGATAGTGGCCTTTCCACGGCGCCAGACGAGGTCCCCAAGGGCCAGCAAGGGTCCGCGGCGTGCGACACCAGGGAGCCACCTCTCTCCAGGGCAAACCGGCCTAGCCAAGGCTGAGCGAGAGGGCACGAAGTCCCCGGGGACCTGGGCAGGAGTGGGGCCTGAATGCCCAGCACCCTCCTCCGCGTCTACCCCAGTCCCCGCCGTGGCTCTGCAGGATAACGGCTGCCCTGCAGTCACCCGCTGGTGCGGAGGAAGCCCGCGTCCAGCCAGCGACCCTGGGCCTCCTTCCCTCCCTCTTTCGCCGCTTCCTTCCACGTTCCCACCCGTGCCATGAGCGCCGCCCCATTTACTTGATCAGGTCCCTGTAGTCGACGAAGGATAAGATGAGCAGAAGGGGGTCGGTGGGCAGCGACTCCAGGGTCAGCGGCGCCGTTTCGGCCTCTACGGCAGCCATCTTGCCCGGCCCGCTGCAGCCTGGCACCACCCCGGCCCCGGCCCCGGCCCCGCCCCCGCCGCCCGAACCGTTCCGCGGCGCTTGCACAGGTTAGTTATGTAACTGTCGCCCGGCCCCGCGGCCTGTGCCCCGCCCACCTCGCGGCCTGTGCCCCACCCACTCCGCGGCCTGTCTGCCCCGCCCACCCCGCGGCCTGTCTGCCCCGCTGGGCGCTGCTGGCTGGCGCTGTGTCTCATCTGCTGCGGCGCGTTTCTCTTCCCATCCCATCTCCTCCTAAGCTGAAGCTTAGCCAGAACCCAGTTGGTCGTTCCCGAGTCTTCTCTCTCTTCCTGCCATTTTTTATGTGCTATCCTCCAAGCCCCTCCCTAAACCTGACACTAATCATCCCGGGCCTTTGGGTGCCAAACCCATTACTTCATTTCCAATCCAAGATCTTCAATTGCCTGACTCCCCTGCCCCACCCCCATCCGCACTCTGCTTTGAGGCTCTGAGCCTTTCCACTTCTACCGAAGGAATGGCAGAGAAAGAGACACAAGGAAAGGCACACCAACTTCAAAATAATTGGGAGGTTAGCATGCTACCACTGCCCACAAAGCAAAATGAACCTAAACATGTAAATAATCGGCCCGGCGGTGATGGCGCACTCTTTTAATCACAACACACGAGAGGCAGAGACAGGCAGATTTCTGTGGGTTCGAGGCCAGTCTACAAGAGCTAGTTTCAGTACAGGCTCCAAAGCTACAGGGAAACTGGGGGTGGGGGGGGGGTGGGGGGGAGAGAACAACAGAAAAAAGAAAAGAAAAAAAAATAATCCCTGGGTAAATTCCTTATCTAGATACCCAACAAATGTTAATTTTCAAAGCCTTTACCCACATCCCGTAAAAAGTTTCTACCAACTACTTAGGGTAAAATTATCAAATATGAATCTTTTCCATCAAGTACTAGGAAATTCATGTTTAGGACAAGAAATTTAATTATTTTTTATCCCCAACTTGTAAGACTTCTCTACAAATGTTTTAATCCTCTCCCCTAGTAAAACCTTCCAGTAATTTGAGTCAGGTGGTGGCAACTGCCCTAACACACCTTTAATCCCTTCATTGCTGAGTTCAAGGCAAGCCTGGTCTACTAGAGCTAGTTCCAGGACAGCCAGAGAAACCTTGTCTCAGAGGAAAGAAACAAAACAAAACAAAACACTTTCCAGTAATTTGATGACCTGGAGCAGTGACCCCCTCCCACCTCCATTTTTTTTTTTTAATTTCATACTAGTCAATTGAATTGAGGCAATGAGGAAATTTCCACCAATGGGGAAAGTCACAGTCACTACCTGAATTAGCATAAAACCCCATAACCAGATACCCTGCCTGAGTCCGAGGTGCTGGCTCTTCTGAGCACACCCTCTTTATCAAGAGGAAACTTGTGCAGACACATTAGCTGGAGTGGTGGGCTCTGTCTTTGAGAACTCAGCCTTATTTCTAACTTTAGCCCAGAGGATATGCTCTCTCCTGCCCCTCTGATGAGTTTCAAATTTTCAGCCTGAGAGTAAAATGTATGGCAACGGAATTTTTTAATTTGTATTCTATAAATTCAGATTGAGTACCACAAGCGTGAGGGGCTGAACTGACTGGGACCGCTGCAGGACGGGAAGGTGCAATTCTTCAGCTTTGTAAAGCTGATAACAAGGTGGGCGTGAGAGAAGGGGTGGGGTGGCGGAGGGCGGAGCGAATTCTCCTCTATGTTGGTTTCACTGGGGCTGTGTGGTAGGGAGACTTGAGAGATCCAAAAGACCTGGATTTCGCGTACCAGGCACTTCCGTCACTAGTAACGAGATGGAGCATTAGCTAGCTACCTGTATCTAAATTCTGTGAACTGGTCCCCCTCTCTGAGAACCACCCCTACTATCGTGGGTTAAAGATAATAACCTCTGCTAATAAATGTTGATTTCCCACGCTTGTGAGTACAACAGTCACCACATTTCCTTGGTGACTGTAAATAACCTAAAGGAAGTTTCCCTTCTTAAAATTACACTTAGTTTTGTACTATGTGTGCATTTGAGTGTGGAAAGGTATGTGTGTGAGCAAACATGGAGGTCAGAGGACACCTTGCTGGAATCCCTTCTCTCCTTCCACCATTTTCTTCCTGGGCTTGTCAGGCTTGGTAGCAAGTGCTTTCATTCCCTAAGCAGATTCACCTCTGGAGAAAATTTCTCTCACATACTTAGAAAAGTGGATATAATCTCCCTCAGCCCCCTACAAAAGTGCATTTTCTCAATTCGTTAATGCTTTTATGACCCCTCCCTCTGCCCAGAAAAGCAAAACATTCACTGCCTATATTCCTATACATCCAAATTTCTTTATGTACAAACTTTATATAAATGTTTATTGCCTTGGATCCTCTAAGAACTGTAAGCTCTGGGTCTGGAGAGATACTGGAGGTTAAGGGTGTTCATTGCTTTTGCAGAAGGCCCAGGTTAGGTTTCCAGCACTCACCTGAGGCCTCACAGCCTCCTGTAATTCTAGTTCCAGAGACTAATGATCTCTTCTCACCTCCGTGGGCTCTCGCATTCACACATACCTACATATAAAATCAAATATTTTTGTAAACCACAAACTCTAGGCTTTATCCAACCTTGTAAATTGGTGCACTGATCTATCATTCACCAAGTGAAAGTTTAAGTTCAGATTGATTGAAGGTATAACAGTTATCTTCTGTTTTTTCTCCTTTTCCTCTCCTTTTCTTTTTTATGATTTATCTTTTATTTTATGTGCATTGGTGTGAAGGTGTCAGGTCCCCTGGAACTGGATTTTCAGACAGTTGTGAGCCACCATGTGGGTGCTGGGAATTGAACCTGGGTTCTCTGGAAGAGCAGTCAGTGCTCTTAACCGCTGAGCCATTTCTCCAGCCCCTTCCTTTTCTTTCCTAAAACAGGGGCTCCCTATATAGCCTAAGTTGGCCTCGAGTTTATATTCATCTTCCTGCCTCAGCATCCTGAGTGCTGAAGTTATAGATTCGAACACTGTGCCTAGCTCAAAACAGTCACTTCTCGGATGAGCTGCTTGTTTTAAATACAATAACTGGTGGGGGTTTCTAAAACCCTGCATCTGCTCCTATTGTCCTTCTAGCCTTGGACTTAGTCTGAGCTATAATCAAATGCAACTGACCAAAAGCATGAAGTTATCCTACATCAGAACCAGGACTGAGAGAGGGGTACTTGTTTGGAACACAAAATTTCATAGCTCTTTTCTCCAGTTGAAACACTCCCTACCGAAGGGAGGAAGGAAACTGGCTAGACTAAGAAAGTAAAGGACATTCAATGCCCAGGAAATTCCTGAAATCCACAAGATTTATAGATCCACTTCCCGAGGTCATATAGGCAGCAATTAGCCCTGGAGAGAGAAGAGACTGTCTGCACAGCCCTGGGTGCCCCAAGGGGTACGGCTTTCACAGGTGTCACCCAGGCGAGGGGGCACTTTTCGTGGATGCAGCTGCCTTCTTCCATGCTTCTGGAAATAATCCTTCGTTCACACTTCTTAAGCAAAGCCAATAAACTCACTGGCTCACTAACCTATATTTAAATGGAATAATTTCTTTTGTCTGTGCCCGTCTGAGGAAAAAAATTGGAGTAACTGAGAGAAATATTACTTTAACGCAATATATTTAGAAATGAAAATGAACGCCAAAAATCTATACAGTGCCATGTTAACACATCAGGTAGACAAGGATAAGGCGTACCCTTGAATACATGTTTCTGTTTACTTTTAACTGGTTCATTTCCCATGCCCAAAAAGTCAAAGTGAGTCCTCTGTTAAAGGCCTTGCTTTTCACAGATACATAGGGTCATGCAAAACCGTGGCATGGATTTAGCTGCTCTTGTGGAACACAGCCAGTTCATGGCTAATGAGTAGCATGGGAAGGACCTAAGAGGATTAGAGGCGGAATGGTAGCAACTACTCAAACTGAATACTGGAACTGGGTTGCTTTGCCCTCGCTTTGGCAGAGACTTAAGTATTTCTGAATTCACTAAACAAATGGGTTATTTTGCTTTTTTTTTTTTTTTTTTCCTGCAGCATGACTCTTATTTTCTGGTGCCCAAGGCTGCAACCCTCTTGGCCAGGTGCTGGGCTGGGGGTCGTGATAGTCTTGCCAGTTGGATACATTGTAAGTGTTCCCTGATAGCTGTTTCTAACAGTGGATTGAGAGTGTATCAAGAATAATTTGCAATCCAAAAGCCTGCAACACTGTATCACTGAAATGGTGTCTCCTACTAGACAGAGGAGAGAGAAAGGCTGTATCTCCATGCAAAAATGTGACACTGTCTAGGATGCTGAACACTGGCGCTCACCTGTTCAAAAGTCCTGTAGAGTCTGGGTACTGAAATCCTACTGTGTCCCACTGAGACCTAAGCGGCGACCAATGGCCTGTGCCCAGAGGGTAGCTAAGCTCTCTCTGTGCCATCAGTAGCCTTTGCTATGCAGACTTGGGTGGGCCAGTGTTTTGCTTTTATTTTGCTGTCAATATTTTCCAGGAAAAAGGGAGAAATTGGTCTCTGCCTTTCTCTGTATCCCACAAGGCTGATCTCTGAGCTTCTTTCCCACACTGCTTTTCTTATTTGTCTGACTTGATCAGCCAATGGCATGTTCCGGGGAGCCCGGGGAAGGAGTGAGAGAAGACAATATTTGCTCTCCATCTGTGACGAGTTGGCTGTGTTTTCTGTTAAAAACACCTCCTGTTGGTGCAGTTTCCCATCTTTAGCTCCCAACTTCCGAGTCAGAAGGATCAGAGGGACAATATTTCCTCGCTAAAGCACCTGCTCAGTTTCCTCACAGATGCCCAGGCTAATTCTTTACTGGGTTTCCAGGTATTGTTCCGCCTGACACAATGCAACCACCTAGAATTCCTCTTGCAGGGCATTTATTTTAATAAGAATTATGGTTTGACTGCTTTAGCTTTCGTGATTTCAGCATTCAGAATTTTAATCTTTTGAGAAAGCAGTTTTGAGACTTCTAGACGTCGTGGATTTGGATCTTTCCAAATCTCACCCTGAGGATTACAGTGTGTGGGATTATGACTGGGCACCACAGCTACTACCTTCGCGTCCCGGAAACCGACGGGAAAAGAAAAGGCTGTGGGATCTCAATGCTGTGAAGAGGAACCACCTCTTCCATAGATTGTTGTGGAATACTTGTGTACACTGGAAAGATGTGTCTCTGCCTAAGGTGCTTTCTGATTGGCTTAATAACAAGCTGAATGGCCAATAGCAAGGCAGGAGAGGATAGGCGGGATTTCTGGGGAGAGAGATGAAGAGGAGGAGGAATGTAGGCATGGGGATTTGGCCAGCAGACTTGGAGCAAGTCAAATGTACTGAGGAAAGGTAAAAGCCACGTGGCAGAATGTAGACTAATAGAAGCAGGTTAATCTGAGTTGTAAGAGCTAGTTGAGGACAAGCCTAAAATAAAGGCCAAATCTCCAGGTCATTATTTGCAGGCCGGCAGTCCAAAGAAAGTCTGGCTACTGTAGATAACAAAGGGTTCCTCTTCTGGTGTCTGAGGTGCAGACCCTGAACTTGATGTGATTTCTGGGTTTGGATATCATGGCAGGTAACTCACAACAGGTATTCAGAGCTCTGCATGTAGTATTGTTGGGTGTGCATGCAAGTTCCTGTGCATACTAAGAAACAAAAGCTACACTGAGTCAGACAATGGTGGCGCAGGCCTTTAATCCCAGTACTCAAGAGGCAGAGGCAGGTGAATCTCTGTGAGTCTGAGGCCAGCCTAACTTACAGAGCTAGTTCCAGGACAGCTAGGACCGTTACACAGAGAAACCCTGTCTTGAAAAACCAAACCAAACACACACACACACACACACACACACACACACGCATGCACGCACACAAAACTACACTGAACTAGAAAAAACAACAACTAGGAAATCCAGTTAAAAATGAATTCTTCCTAATCGCCTATATTTTGTACATTGGGATAAAAATATCTCACAAGACATATACTTTAAAAGTAGTTGTTCTTTATCTAATATACTAGGCACACAAATAATCTGATTCCTTCTCTAATTCTATTTCCCTAATGATTTGGTTCTTCTTTATGATTTCTTTTTACTGAATTTGCCTGTAAATGGCTCGTATGTAAAGTCTAGATTTCACAGACATTGTAATGGTTTATAATAGTATAATGATAGCATCAACTCATTTTATTTGCCTATTGAATGGCATTTTATTGCCTTGTGAATGAATTCACAAGAAAATATGTCCAATGATAGCATTAGGAGCCGGTGTGCTAAGTGCTGGCTGTCACTAATAGGCTGGATGTCAGTCACAAGGCCATCAGTGATGGGCTATACGGCAGTGAGGCTTTCCGTAAATTGACTGATTTCAGAGCATGTTATTCCTAATTAGTGGTTATTCTTTTCAAATAACAATCTTTTTTTTCCTTCAATATAAAAAACCAGGGCTGTTAATTGTCAGGTCTCCCTTTGGAACTCACCTCAGCCAAACCTGCAGGTGAGACCATGTGAGAGTGTTCATACTTGTGTCTATGGAGATAATTTAAATAGCTTAAGTTTCAAACTATTACGGTAGAAAAAATAGCTCTAGTTACCAATAACTTAGAAATCAGTCAAAGAGGGCTGGAGAGATGGCTGATCTTCCTGAGGTCCTGAGTTCAATTCTCACCAACCACAAGGTGGCTCACAGCCATCTGCAATGAGATCTGATACCCTCTTCTGGCCTGCAGGCACACATGCAGGCAGAACACCATATACATAATAAATAAATAAAATCTTAAAAAAAAAGAAAGAAATCGGTCAAAGAAAGAGTTGAAGTCAAGGCATTCAGGGAATCCATAAAGGATATAGATAGTCATCCTAGAACAAGTCCTGAATAGTGAGGACCTCTGTCACCCAGGTCAGTAGCTGAATCTTTTGCTTAGGCTATTACAACTGGTCCTTTAGAATCCAAAATCTGTCCGTGGGCTAGGATTCATAAAATCTAAAGCCTTGAAAGGCAGGGATGGGATGAAAGCTTGCGAATCCAGCACTTAGAGGCAGAATCAGGAGGAGCTTTGCAAGTTCCAGGCCAGTCAAGAAGACCCAGTTAATTTTTTTCTAAAAAAAAAAAAAAAAAAACCAAAAACAAAACACAACAACTTAAGGCCTGAAAAACAACTGTTCTGTGAGAATGTGAGCAATATGTAAGAGAAACTCAGCTTATAAAAGCATCATGGGAAGGTAGTTTCCATGGGCTCCCACAACTGAGCAGATTATATAAAAGTGGGACCAGAACAGGAGACAAGGTTATTACTCTGCTGTGTTCTTTGCTTTGATGTCACTGGGAGAATGGAGAGTTCTCATGCCTGGACACTGAATTTGCTTTGGATGTTTCCAAAGGTTTGGGGAAAAGTAGAAGTTGTCATTGAGTATGGCATGTGCAGTGGTTTGAAAGAAAATGGCCCCCAAAGGGAGTGGTACTATCAGGCTTTGCTGGAGTGGGTGTGGCCTTGTTGGAGGAAGTGTGTCTCTGTGGTGGTAGGCTTTGAGGTCTCATGTATGCTCAAGCCACAATGTCTCAGTTCACTTTCTGTTGCCTTCTGACCAAGATGTAGCCAGTACCATGTCTGCCTGCATGCTGCCATGCTCCCTGCTGTTACAATAATGGACTAAACCTCTGAAACTGTAAGCTGCACCTCAATTAAATGTTTTCCTTTGTAAGAGCTGACATGGTGTCTCTTCACATCAGTAGAAGTCCTAACTAAGACAGAAGTTGGTTCCAGGGACTGGGGTATTCTTGTGAAAGATCTGACCATGGTTTTGGTTTGGAGGAATTTGGACTTTGGGAGTTTGGGTTAGGAAAGCAGTGGAATGCTTTAAGTGCTGCTTCATGGGTGATCCCAATAGAAGCAAGGAAGACAGTGGTGCTAAGAGTGATTTGAACTGGGGGGGGGGGGCTGCTCAAGATGCTTCAGAGGAGAATTTTAGTATGTTACCTAGAGATCACTCTTGTGATATTTTGGTGAAGAATGCAGCTGCTTTTTCCTCTTATCAGAAGAGTCTACCTGAGGCCAAAGTGAAGAGTTCTGGATTGATTCCCTTGTCAAAGGAAATCTCAAAATAGCCTAGTATGGTCTCTGTCGTGTGGTTACTAGTATTTATGCTTATAAAGACTTATAATGAAAAGGAGCAAGCTGAGGAGAAAAAAGGACACCAGGAAGAGGAGTGGAGCTAAATTCCCTGTTCAAGGAGATAAACAGATTAAGAAATGAAACAAAGGAATTGGTCACCTTAGGGCAAGATCCCACCCAACTAAATTTCCAGTTTGTGAAAAGGAATTAAAGAAAAGTTTAGAACCAGTTGTGGTTGTGCATGCCTTTAATTCCAGCACTCAGCATGTAGAGGTTGCTGAATCTCTTGAGAGCGAGGCTCTCCTGGTCTACAGAGCAAGTTCCAGGACAAATTAATCTTAGGCAGTGAAGGAAACCAGGGAAAATAGAAAGCTTCTGAAGATAAAATTAAATGAGGGACCATGTTCCAGCCCCAGCAAGCAGCAGAACTTGGCAGCTTTGGCCATGTGGTTCTGGCTTTAAGGACAGAAAAAAGGGGTTGAAGAATATTCCTCTGAGACTAAGGAAAGTCATTGAGGCCAGGCATGTGTCGGGGGTGTCCTGAATGGAGGTCTAGAGAGATCTTTGATATAGATATGAATAATTTGCATTGGTATGGATCTTGGTTTATATATACAAATTTAAGGTCAATTTTGTTATATGTATATATATTTCTGATCTTGATTAAGGTATTGTGTTTGTGTAGCTCATTTAAAAACGTAATGTATAATCAAGAAATATAAGTTAATAGATAGTTATCTATAATAGTCAAACTTGTAGTCATGTTAGATTTTCTAGATGTATAGAGATATATTTTAGTTAGATAGGTATTCTTCAAATCTTTCAGAGACCTTCAGAATATGACATTTAAAATGTTTTAATAACTTAGGACTTTTCATGACAATGAGACACATCTGCCCCTGAAGTACAAGCTACTTCAAGAGGAAGATGGGAATCGAAGAGGCTCCTTATGGAGTTGGTTAGCCATTTGGGCAAGAAACTATTCTTGCCTGGACTGCTTGATAAACTGGACATACAGGACCCGCAGAGAAATGACTGCTGAACTTGCCTAAAGGTGAGATGGTCCTTCGGGGTTCCTGCTACATGAAAGAGTTTGCCAGACATTCTGCAGGACACAGAAGAAAGTGTCTGACAAACTGCCAATATAGGTGGAACTGTCTTTGAAATTTCCTGCTTCATGGAAAAGTCTACTGGATACTATGAACTAGTAGGCTGAAGATGGATGCCCCACCAGTACAGAATAACTTTGGGTGACTGTCCGGGCAGTGAAATGTCTCTGTCAATTCTAGAGTTTTGGAAGTTGCTTACAATGTACTTTCTGTTTACTTAGGTAATATTATATCCTTCTGGAATCTTTGATGAAGTTGAAGAATCTATAGTTATAGTTTTCCTTAGTTATGATAAAAGATAAAGTAGATATAAATATTGTAACTGTAATTCTTGTTTGATATCATTTTGTTACATGTAATTTTACTATGTTAAAGTTAAAACCTTCATTTTTATTTAAACTGAAAAGGGGAGGTGATGTGGGAGTCCCCTCTGTATGCTGTGATTACCATTAATGAATAAAGAAACTGTTTTTTACCTATAGCAAGGCAGAACTTAGGTAGGTAGGGAAAGCTTAGCAGAATGCTGGGAGAAAGAAAAGTGGAGCCAGAGAGAAGTCATGGAGCATGGAGCCACCAGAGATAGACACTGGGAACTTTAGCAGGTAAGCCACAGCCACATGGCAATACACAGATTAATATAAATGAGTTAAATTAATATATAAGAGTTAGCCAATAAGAAGCTAGAGCTAATGAGCCAAGAAGTGATTTAATTAATACAGTTTCTGTGTGATTATTTTGGGGTTAAGCAGCTGGGAACCAACAAGCCACCTTCTTCTACATACCTTTGTGTGAAGCTATGAAGGGGAAGCCTGGGTTGCTTTGGAGACCCCAAGATGTTAGAGATGCCAGAGTCATGGGATACCTGCCAAGGAAAGGTACTAACAGGAAGTGGAACCAACCCAAGACAACGTATGCTGCAGTAAGCAAAGGAATTGGAGATCTGAAGAGCATTTTAACATCAGACATGGAGAAGCAGAGTTTGGAGGTTGCCCTAACTAGGGGAAGTGAGGGAATAAAGAAGAGACAGACAGAAAGAGCTGGGTTTGGGTGGTCTGGGCTTTTAGTTTTAGTACCATGGAAGTTCAGTGTGTTTATTATATAGAGTTGAATAAACAGGTGGGGTTGTTGCATACAGATGAACAAAGAGGAGGCAGGGGTTACAGTATACAGCTAAATCAAGGAGATATGCTTAGCTAATCTCCACAGGCACAGTCGCTATAGGGGAACAATCTTCAGACTGTAAAAATGGGGGAACAAGGGAATTCAGCTGGGGTGGATGGTTTCTTCATCAACAATATCAACATTCACATGCAGGTTCGCCATTTCCCCCTGAGCCTCACCTCCAAATATGTGGACATTTTCCCATGGGGCTGAGGCCAGGGACCCTGACCTGGCTGTGTTCCTATCAACAGCACACATTCATTCCAGACTTCACTCGCTTGGAGCTTCCTTTGATCTCCACACTCATTTTGGAAGAGAGCATTATTAGGTGGGTGCTTTCATAGCAGAAAACTGGGAGCTAAAGAAATGACAGGGAAAGTCACTAGGGTAATGAACTGCAGCATGTATCAGTGACTTTCTAGGCAGGACTGTCACTTTAGCGAGAGAGAAAGGTGCTGAGTCTAAGACAGAGTGTGTCTGTAGGGGCATTTCCGGAAAAGATTAACTGAGAATCGAAGACCTTCCCTCAGAGTGGAAGGTGGTACCTTCTAATAATTGGTCTAATTATAAAGAGGGTCAGGGGAAAAGCAGAGTTACTTGATGGCCTGTCTTTGCTTGTTTAGAGCAAGTACATCTATTGATGCTGAATACCCATGGCCATGATGCCTGCCTCCGCCAACACCAAAGAGAAGAGATAAGACCTTAATCTTTAAACTGTGCTTCATTCCAACAGCTGGCAACCCAAGAGAACAGGATGAACATCCTAGAGATGCAGCCAGGGAGAGAGTGCTGTCCAGGACCAGTTTCTAAGCCCAAATGGCACCATCTTCAGAGTTCAGGAGGCCTGCCTGGGAAAGATCGCCACAGCTGGCCTTGTTGACTGTCAACCCCCTCCCTCAGAGAAGAGGGGTGCGAGAATCAGGGGGCCTTCACCTGAATATTTAGCCATCTCTGCTTTGGGGTCTCAGGGAAGGACTAGAGGAGGGTCTCCATCTATGCAGGGAAGCCACTGTAACTTCTAGGTATAGACTTTCCAGGGTGACTGCTTTAATGTCACCTATCCTGCCCAGAACCCCACCCACTGCTCTGTAAGCCAACCTAAAGTCAACATTCCCAGGTGAACTTTGGTGGAACTGAACTTTACCTTGTCCTTGTGATCTTACCCAGGCTAGACATTGCTCAATCCTCCCAAAGAGCAAAAATTCTCCAATAGATGACTAACTAGGCTTTTGTCAACAAGGCTGATGACTTGAGTTTGATCTCTGGAGTCCATGCGGTAGAAAAGGAGAGCTACCTCCCACACGTTGCCTTCTGACCTCTACATGTATACTGTAGAGGGAACACATGAACTCAAGCACACATTTAAACTAAATTAGAAAAACCAGGTCAGCGAACTTATTGAATACGCCAATCCAAAGAAGGATGCAATGCCCTTGCCAGACCCCATAAGAAGGACCCTAATATTGCCATGACAAAGGTGACACCAAACCTGTCATCTGACCAAGGGAAGAACACGCAGAAACTTTCAAGTGTCACTAGGGCTTCAGTCACAACTGTGGATACAGTGTCCTTGAGTTCCCAGCTGTACCTCTATTCGGTCATCTAGACCTGTCCTACACCTCACCCCTTGGTCCCATAGTCCTGTCTCTTGCCTCCATTGGTTCTGCAGTCCTTGCCTCTACAGCCTCCAGGGTCCTGATAGAACGTCTACCTTTTGATTCAACAGTAACTGCTCCTGAGACCCTGCAGAGAGGCGTCTTGGTGACCTGACACAGTTGCTCCGTTTCCCACGGGCCCTTTCTTTCCGGGTCCCTTTTCTAATGACCGAGTTTTACCCAGTTCTGTTCTTCTGAGTTCTCAGAAACATTAAGATGTGGTCTCCTGTGCTCTGGAGCTATCTCTCTTCCAGCAGGACAGCTGTAAACTTGAGTTTCTCTTGGGTTACTAAATGTTAGAGGGGTTGGGAATGCATCAGGCTGAGTTCTTGCAAAATGCCCAGCCTGATCTTCCTACTAAAAAGGATGTCAACTCCAAACTCATCCCATGGACTACCACCTTCCCTGGGAGTACTTCACAAATATCTGCCACACCTCTGGCTTTGCTTTCTTGTGGATTTTTACACAGAATCCATTCTTATTTGGGTCTTCCCAGGCCTAAGGAAAAAAATACCTGCACTCTCTGGTGTTTTGACGCGAACCGCCTCTAACCAGCAATGACCACGACCACGGAGCTCTTCTTGCGAGCAGTTTATTTAGGACCTTTGCTTCTCTCTCGCTTCTCTCCCGTTTCTCTCTGTCCCGGGGCAGACCTCTCCCAGCCCTTATATATAACCATATAGGCTATGGTCGCCTATCCCGGAGTGCCACGTGGACATTGCCCATAGGCTCAAGCATATTCAAGCGACACACGATCATAGCAGATCATGGGCCATCACCATAAAAGGAGTTGTTTATCACAGAGAGCGCTTGCTTTCTTAAAGGCACGGTTCCACGCAGCTCTCTACAGTGTTGGGTTTTTTTTTTGTTTTTTTTTTTTTGCTCTAGAGGCAGTAGCACCTGGGAGAATGGAGCCAATAAATCAGGCAGACTAAAGTCTCACACAACAGCCAACTTTATTTGGATCATCAGGTAATTTATACACTGAGAGTTGGGTAGAGTCACATGAATAAAGAGTACAGTCACAAGGACAAGCTGCACGTGGTGGGGAAGCATGTGGCAGACCACCCACACGTGGTAGACAAGCCCCATGTGGAATTCATACATGGCAAAAACATGTTTTTCCATAGAGGCAAATAAATAACAATTCCCAGTTGTAATGAATAATCTGAACTAGACTCACTCTTATCTGCTACACCTGGAAGGAGCACAAGAACACATCCCAAGAACAATTTTGTGTTTGTGAAGAAACTGAAGTCACAAGACTCTTATCTTCTTGGAGTTTTCTCACAAGCACTCAGAACTCTTCTCACATGACTCCTTTCTTAGACTGTGTCCAGCATCTAGGTACCTCTCTTCATGGACATTCAACTTGCCAAAGCCAGCTCTGAGACTTGCGGTCTTTAAAAAGTGTTCTGTACTATATTCATTGTTTTTCTTGTTACTGTGTCCAAATATTTGACAAGAAGAGACCTTAGAACTAAAGGGTTTGGTTTGGCTTACAGTTCGAGGAGAGACAGTCTGTTATAGCCTGCGTGTTCTAGTTAGCCTCTCTGTTGCTGTGATACACATCATGATCAAAACATATTGGGCAAGAAGGGGTCTAATCTGACTTTCCTGCTAGAGTCCACCATTGAGGGAAGCTGAGTCAGGAACTGAAGCAGAGACCAAGGAGGAACTCTGTTTACTGCCTTGCCCAGAACCACCTGCTCAGGGACATCCCACAGACTTGTCCACAGGCTTATCTGGTGGAGGTGGTTCCTCAGCCGAGGCTCCCTCTTCCCAAATGTGTAGTGTAGAACTCTAAAATAACTGTGAGGCCTCTCAGCCTTAGTGCTTCCCCCCTCCCCTGGGAACCAGGACTCTAACAATTACCCACACACGTACAGAAATGTTGGAAACTTTCCATCTCCCCGAGTCTTTGTGAATGTTCTCCAGATAGAATTCAGTTATTAAAATTGGGACAAGATAACCCTTAAGATGTTGACTCAGTTCCCGATGTTTTGACTCAGTCCCTGGGAAAGGGTCAAAGTAACCCTCAAATGTTTCCTCTTACCTGATCTGGCAACCGCCCTCCAGTCCGGGCTTGGACCAATTATTGTTAATAGTCCTTTGAATAAGCCAATCCCAATAGTTGGAAAACAACCCCTGAGTCCCCCCCCCTGTTTCTATGGCCTTTTGCTTTAAAAGTAGCCTGTACGAGCTATTCAGGGTCCTTGGCTTGAATGCTGAGTGACCCTGTCACGACAGAATTAAAATCCTCATGCTTTTACATCAACTGTGGTGTAAGAGTGTTTTCTTGGGGAGACTCCTCCTCAGTATTGGACTCTAGGGTCCAACAGTAGCACGAATTCTAGTTGGTATTAATAAAGAAAACCCAGAGTCAGATATTAGGGGGTAAAAGCTGAGGGATCAGAGAAGCAGTGTGGCCAGCCACCAGAGAGACCTTTTACCTCTACTAATGCTCAGCCTAAAGGGATGATTCTGTCCTCAAATTGTCTCTTCAGACTTTGTCTTCCGACAGCAGAGGTGATCCTCAGACTGCAACTGTCTCCACCAAACCTCAGACTGCACTGAGCTCCTGGCTTCTCCACTTTATATTCTTCTCTCCACCCAGTTATGCCACCTCCCCACTGCTGTGATTAAATGTGTGGGATCCCAAGTGCTGAGATCACCTTTGCGTGAACTCTGTTTCTCTTTTAGACTGATTCACTCTTAAGTACCCCTAGGGTGGCCTTGAACTAACAGAGATCCCTCTGCCTCTGCCTCTGTCTCTGAGGCCTGGGATTAAAGGTGTGTGCCACCACACCCTGGCCTCTAGTGGCTTAGCTCTGCACTCTGATCTTCAGACAAGTTTTATTTGTTAAAACATAAAATACCACCACACAAATGACTCTAAACCACAAAACAATAGCCCCTAAAAGAAAAAAAAAAAACAAACGCAATAGCCAGCACTGTAGAGAAGGCAAAGCTGGTCACATTATGTCTGCAGGGAGAGAGGCAAGTTGTCACCTTGGCATAGTTTAACTATGTAAAGCTGTGTTACAGTTGTTTATGCTGCAGAATGTTACTTTAACTATGTGAAGGTGTGTTACATTTGTTTCTGCTGCCTTTGTTAATGATGTAAATATGTGTTACATTTGTTTGGGATGCATTTGTTTAATTAAGCAAAGATGTGCTACATTTGTTTCACCTTGCCTGCCTAAGGCACATGATTGGTCTAATAAACAGCTGAACACCCAGTAGCTAGACAAGAAAGGGATAGGCATGGCTGGCAGGTAGAGAGAATAAATAGGAGAAATCTAGGCAAGAGAGAGAAGAAGAAAAGGAGGAGAAAGAGGGGGACACACCCAGGGCCAGAAGCCAGGCAGCTGCCAACCAGACAGACATAGAGACAGTAGGAAGACAAAACATATAAAAAGAAAGGTAAAAAGCCCTGAGGCAAAATGTAGATAAAGAGGAACAGACTTAAATAAGAACTAAAATAAAGCCGAGTATTCAGAACGAATAGGGAAACTCTGTGTTATGATTTGGGAGCTGGTGGGTAACCCAAAAGGAAAGGTTGGTCCAGTCACTGGCTTTCTCCTTTTTATGCCATCTGAGACCCCAACCCATGAGATGGTACCACATCTATTTAGTGTATGTCTTCCTCCTCCAGTTAACCCAATAGAGGAAACACCCTCATAGATGTACCCAGAGGTTTGTCTTGTGAGTCCAGATTCTGTCAAGTTGACAGTCAATATTAACCATCACAACTAAAGGACACACTCAGTGATCACCATTCACACAGTGGTCAGCCTAGAGCACCTCTGGAAAGCTGATGCTTTTAGATAACCTTTCATCCCAGTTGTACTAAGCTCACTAAACCAGTTCAGCTGAGGCATCTGAACCACAGGGCCCTGGCTCTAGAATACAGAGACCTCTCTGCTCCATGTCCCCAACAGGGAGCAATGAGGTCTGAAGGAATTTGATATCTGGCTCAAAGGTTATCATCCCTCTTCCATGGTTTCTGTGCCAGGTGTTTCTTATGGAGAGGGATATTTGACCCTGAAGTGGGAGCCACAGCTGTTCTTCTGAAGCCGGAGCTGCAGTGAGTGGCTTTGGGTATCTCCTGAGTCTCTCAGCCCTCCCGGGGAGAAGCTCTTTGGTTTCACCTTCAGAGCTTCTGTGATTCCGAACACGCTCATTTGGTGGATCCCTGAAAACCAGGCAAGGGGGATTAGGACTCATACCTAGTTCTCAGTATCCCTCTCCAATGGTCAGCTGTGTAAAAATAGAGGGGGCAGGGATGAGAAAGCCACCCTGGAGAGAAGGTGAATGGGTCACACAACACCATGCCCCCCTGGACCTACTAGAGGTTAAAGACCATGAAATTGGTTGGTAGTATGGGGGGAGGTGTCTCTAGCCACAACCCCTAGAGCTGCTTACAGACCAGAAGTGCCTGGTCACAGTAACACCATTGGGGTGTGCTTTGATGTCCATGTGTCTATGTGGTATGTGGTATGGTTTTTCTGATGTGTCCACACGGCTCATCCTATCACACGCTGCTTGGGTTCAAAGGTTGCTCGTTGTAATCAGTAGCCCATACCCCCAACCCTTTGCCCTTGAACATATCCAGGATTGGCTCACTACTTCCACTTGCAGAAGCATGGCTGGATGTGACTGGAGAAATCTCCCCTCATTACCAAGTTCATGACCTAATGGGAAGTGAGTGCTTAGGTGTGAACATTGTGTTAAAAGTCTTTTGTCTTAGCATTGATGTGATGAAATTCTCTGACAGAGCAATGTAAGGGAGAAAGGCTCACAGTTCCAGGTTACAGACCATCAGGGTTGGGGAGGTCGCAATGGCCAAGCTTGAGGGAGATGCTCACATTGCATAGGTAGCTAAGACAGACAGGGTAGACACGCCATGCAGAGTGAGGTTGGATATTTATTTAGTAGGTTATGGGTGGGGAAGGGGAGAAGGGGGAAGAGCAGAGAGAGGCAGAGAGAGAGAAACAGAGGGGAAAGCGGGGAGAAGTGGGGAGAAGAGAGAAAGGCAGAAGTTGCCTCTTAGGGAGAGAGCTGGAAAGGAAGGGACTCAGGCTGGAAGGAAGATCTGCTTGCCTCAGTGGAGGTGGGGGAGTTTGTCTCTTAAAGGGACAGGACAGACCATTACAGTAATGAATTCATGCTTGATAGTGCTCAGTAACTTTTCTCTCTGCTTTATACAGTTCAGGAGCCATGCTATCCATACTAGATAGGCCTTTCCACCACAGTCAGCAATCACAATTCCCATCCAGGCGTGCTCAGAGGTCCTGAGCCTAGATCTTACCAAACTGATAATTAACACTAATCTTCACATAGTTCTTGTGCACCAGTGTTGACCAGAGTATCCACAGGCAACACCAAGCTAAAGGCTGAGTGCTTGCAGGCACTGTGCTTGTGCTCCCACAAAGCCACTTGGAGTCACCCCTCACCTACGGGCCTCACGAGTACCTTCGATTTTCTTACAAACAAATCCTTTCTGGCTGAGCCTGGGGACAGGGTGGAGGTGTAGGCTGCTACCAGACACCCAAGCGGATACTTTTCTGCTTTTTTTGGTCAAAAGTCAGCAGAGGCTGGGCTTAGAGCCCCTCAGGGGACACTCAAGGGCGCCTCCTTAAGCCTCCTAGGACAGTTCTGGCTAGATTCTGCCGAGGACACAAGGGCGCCCCACCCTTCCTGCAGGCCTGCCTCTGTCCACTCCATAAAAGAGTAGGGAAGAAGTCACAGCCTTTCCTTTGTACACAGCCTGCCAAACCTCCACTTCCTGTCAGCTCTTCCCACGTACTGAAGCTGCTTAGTTCTGTGGACAAAACAGTAAAAGCTGATGTCTCAGTCAAGTGGCTTGTGAGTGAAGTCACAGCATTTGACCACCGCAGATTGTAGGGCAGTCAAGACCATAGGGTGAGGCCATCTCAAAAACAGAACAAGCCAAGAAAACACCAACCTGTCTTTGCCACCGAGGAGCAGCAGGGTTCAAGGCCAACTGGCATCTCCTGGCTGTCTCTCCAGGTTCCCCTGAATCTGTCTCCTCTTTCCTCACCTCTATCAGCTGCCCCCCCACCCCTGCTCCTCTGTCCAAGTCCCAACCTTGCCTGTAAGCCTCTCTAGACTAGCCCCTCCCACCCAGAACTGGGAAGGGCATGAACGAGCAGAGCTTGATTGAATGATATTAGTAATGCATTCCTTTCATCCTTTCTAAGAAAGGGCATCACAGCCTGAACGCTGGGCTATACGCTCTATCTTCTCTATCTTTGTCTTCTTTCCACTAAACCACACTAGGAGTCTTGTTGAGTATTTTGGTGTTGGTGCTGGGACTGACTCCAGGGCCTCTGGCATGCACTGTACCCCTATGCATTGCTGTTGGCAATCCAACAATGATGCCTATATTCTCACGTGGGCAAACGGGTAAACGCAGACGCCAAAACTGTGTTTGCTCTTTGTGCTGACAAGTAATACATTTGTTTCAAGATACCAAGGCTATAGTTTCTCTATTTGCAGAGAACCAGTTTATACGATTCAGCTAGATTTACAACTTCACTTCGAGGAAGTCTGAATGGATGAAGGAGAGCACTTTGCTTGGAGGGTCCGGAGGCAGCCTCCAGGGAAAACCCGTGCACTGTGACCAGGTGAGGTCCTAGAGAGAAGCCTCAACACTAAGCCTGGAGTCCTCGCTGGGCCTGGGTTCCTCACTCCGGGTTACCATTTAATATTCCCACCCCTCTCCCACCAACCTGTTTGTTCGGCTTTGGTGCCTCACATTTGCAGAGGCAAAGTGACTGGCAATGTCCGGAAGGTGGCGCTAGGTGCATTGAGACAGATTCAGCAGCATCGTGGACCTGCGCGGAAGCTTCCTGGTATTCCTGACATCTGATATATCTACTCCGGGCGAAATCACCCCTCGGAAGGGGACTTTCAGGAGGCTGAAGATGTGCAGATGGGGCGGACTCACCTTCTGGGCCAAGAACACCCGAAGCAGTTCCCAGAGTTTCCGGGGGTACCCACTCCTGGAGGTGTCCGCCGCTGGGCGGAAACCAAACACAGAGAGCGCGAAGTGATCCTTAGAAATCAGATGACGTGGGTACTGGTTGCTCAACTATTCCATTCAAGTTCTTGAGTTCTACCACAGACGTTGAGGTTGAAAGATTGCCTCCCCTCACCCTTTTTTTGTATCACTGCAACTGATTAACTGGAGAACTTCAAATTCTGGGGTCCATGGCCACGGTTACCATACAGGACCCCAAGGAAAGGGGAAGAATATTCTTCTGCCACCTAGGCACCCTATCCCTTTCTCAGAATACCTGCCCACCTAATTCTCGCCAGCCTAACTCCAACCATCGTCACGAGGAAACTCTAAAGCACACACGCAGACACTGCTGCCCCACACTAAGGCCCTGTCGTTGGTCCATACCAACTCTGAGACTAGCGTGTGAACATCTTGGGATGACGTGAGAGACAATATGACCCGGACAGAACTGCTCCTGGCTGTGGACTATACCTGTCACGGGGACAAGACATTCCAGTTAAATGAGTCAGTAGGAGAGACAGGGACACTCTGTGACCCTCAGATTTTTTAACCAGTGGGGGCTTACTTACAGTCTCGGAAGGTTGGTCTGTTATCATCGTGGTGGGAAGCAGGCAGACATGGCGCTGGAAGTGAGGCTGAGAGCTTTATATCCTGATCTGCAGGCAACAGGAAGAGAGCTAGACATTGGGCCTGGCGTAGGCTTCTGAAGCCTCAACCCCTACTCCGGGTGGCATACCTCCTCCAAGACCACAGCCGCTGAGCAGGGCCACACCTCCTAGTCCTTCCAAACAACTTGTCAGCTGGGGCCGAGGCATGTATGAATGAGGCATCCTCATTCAGCCCCCAACACTCGCGGTGCTGGCTGGTCTATGTCAGCTTGACACAGCTGGAGTTATCTGAACGGGGGGGGGGGGGGGGGACCTCAATTGAGAAAATGTCTCCAAAATTCCAGCTATAAGGCATTTTTTAAACTAGTGATTAATGGGTTAGGGCCCAGTCCATTGTGGGTGGTGCCATCCCTGGGCTTTCTATAAGAAAGAAGGCCAAGCAAGCCATGAGAACAAGCCAGTAAGCAGCATCCCTCCATGGCCTCTGCATCAGCTCCTGTCCCAGGTTCCTGCCCTGTTTGAGTTTCTCTCCTGACTTCCTTTGACAGTGAACCATGATATAAAAGTGTCAGTTGAATTAACACTTTCTTCTCCAACTTGCTCTTTGGTCATGGTGTTTCATTGCAGCAACAGAAGCCCTAAGACACCTTCCTTACCCCAAGGCCAACTCCATTGACCTAACCACTAAAGTTACAGCCCACGTTTCTCCTTCTACCAACTTATTTTTAGTCCTTCTTAAGACTACGTTAGAAGTCAAGAAAGCAATTATTTAAGCCATATACATATATGTGTGTAGGTATTAAATGTCAATAAAGTCAAAGGAGAGGTGGATAACTGGGCCCTCTATGCCTTCCCTTCCTTGTCTGCAGCTCAGCCTCGCCCCTCCCTTGCAATTGAGCTTCCTCCGTGTCCACCCTCAGAGGTCACAGAACTAGTGGTTGCTCTCCAAGCTCAGCTCCCTCACAGGAAACATGGCCTCACTAATGTTCTCTCCTCCTCCAGCACCTCGAGATGCCCTCAGTGGCCTCTGTCTCTATGCATCTTTGCTCAGACAGTTCTTTCTGCCCAGGATGCTTTCCTCTCCATCTCTGGTCACTGCCTGACTCTCTGACATGACCTAGCTCCATTATCACCTCCCCTGCATGGCCTCCATTCTACCACCTCAGTGCCCACAAAGCACTTTGGGGGCAATGTCTCCTGTGCGAGTCTCAGGCTGGGGCCCCGTGGTAGGTCACTGCTAGTCTTAAACTTCGCTATCTGAGTTGTGAGAAACAGTCACTCAGGAGTTCCTTCAAGTACGTGGGGTTGTGTAATAGGAACTTTACAATGAACAGTTTGCCTAGTTCTAGAAACAGAAAACACGAATACATCTCTGACCATTGTTTCCTTTTTCTATTGCTTCTGGGTGTATACGGTGGTGGGGGTGCCATGGTGCATGTATGAAGGCCATAGGACAACTTCTATCCTTTCAAGGGATTGGTGTTCAAACTCAGATTACCAGGCTTGCCTAGAAAGTGCCTTTACCCACTGAACAATCTTACCAGGTCCCCTTTGACCACTGTTTCTAAGCAAGCATGCCAGGTTGTGCTGTCCTTTTTTGAAAGAGATTGTGAGTTTGCACTAGTGTGTGTGTGTGTGTGTGTGTGTGTGTTGTATAGTAATTTCCTATGAGATAACATTCCTCTTCGGTCTGGAGAGATGGCTCAGCAGTTGAGAGCCTTGCTGGCTCTGCAGAAGGCCTGGATTCAATCCCCAGTACCCTCATGGTCTGTAACTCCACTTCCAGGGCTTCTGATGCCCTCTTGTGGCCTCTGCAGGCACTCCACTCATGTGTGGCACATACATACACAAAAGAAAAAAGCCAAAACTTTTAAATGCCATCTTGGAGGTATGCTCTTTAAGACTCGGGATATTCTAAAGGAAGTAAAATGTTCAATCCTTCAGGGAAGCACCTTAAGACTCATGAAATAGACAAATCAGCAGCTTCAGGAAGTCACTGAAACAGACCAGATTCACTAGGTCCCTCCCTACCAAAGTGTCCCTGGATGATTTGAACTTGCTTTGTAGAGCAAGTAACCTTGAACTCACAGAGACCCGCCTGCCTCTGCCTTCTTCCTGCTAGGATTAAAGGCTCACGGTTTTGTGTATTTTGTTGAGCTTCCACACGAGGAAAATCACCCACAGTCAAAACCAACAGAAGATATAACATCACTTAAAAATGAGCTATGAACAAGAATTTACTTTTTTAAAGCAAGGTCTTACTATGCAGTCCTGGCTGGCCTAGAATTCATTGTGGAGGCCAGGCTGACCTCAAACTCACAGAGAGACACTTGTCTCCGCCTCCTGAGTTTCAAGATTGAAGACATGTGCCGTCATGCTCAGCTAAGAAACTGCTTTTCTAATCCTTACTTATACTGACAAGTGTGTAATTCAAAACTCCACCACGTGTGTGTCTGATGGGGCAGGGTGTGCCATGATGTAGAGCTCAAAGAACACATTTTGGGAGTCTATTCTGTCTTTCCACCTCTGCATGGGTTCTGGGGATTAATCTCATGTTGTCAGACTCGCATGGCAAGCTTCTTTACCTGCTGACACAGCTTACTAGCTGGTAAACATATAATTAAAAGAAAAATCAAAGCCCTATTGTTAGTCATGCACTGAATAATTTAGTGTTCCCTGCACCTTTTATAGCATGCTCTGTGTGCTGTATCTGAAAGGTACTGTGAGTTCTCAATTGAAACCCACAATAAGTTTATTATGTAACTCATCAAGCAATTCACAGAATAAATGATCTAAACACAAATTAGAAGTTAGCACTTAATGATATAATTATATAATAGAAATTGCTCATTATTAGGGCTGTGCTGTTATTAACAGCATCAACTGATCATTAGTAATGTAATATTTAACACGTTATTAATTGTATGTTTTGTATATTAAATACATGTAAGTTCTCAGGTAAGATACTATCTACTGGGCTTTTGTTTAGAGACTTGGGTCTTTTTAAATCAATTTCAGAATCAGATAATAGGGGAATAAATGAAAGAGAATGAACTAAACAATTGGCTACATTTTTGCAAAAATGAATAGGATGGGGAGCAAAAGATACTGGGCTAGGATACAGATGGGCTGCTAGTGTTTATGCCAAGCATAGCTTGAAAAAAAGCAGAAAAGCAAACAGGAGACTGAATTTTTTTCTATTCAAGTATTAGCATGAAACAGTAGCTGATGTCTATCTATAAAACATTATCTCTGAAATTTAACCCTTTGAGGCTAGGGATGTAGTTCAGTTGGTAAAAATAAATAGTTTATTTTATTTGCATGCCTGGCATATAAATATCAAGGTTTGATCCTCAGCACCAAATAAATCAGATGTGATGGGCTAATGATAGAAAATCATAGACCTGCTATTCCAGTACTCAAGAGGTAGAGGCAGGAGGATCAAAAGTTGAAAGTCACCCCCAGCTATATATGAAGTACAAGGCCATCCTGGGCTATATAAGATAGAAATGAAGGAAGGAAGGAAGGAAGGAAGGAAGGAAGGAAGGAAGGAAGGAAGGAAGGGAGGGAGGGAGGGAGGGAGGAAGGGAGGAAGGAAGGAAGACATTGTTCAAATTTACCATCAGTACAGGTAGGAGGTTTTCAGAAACAATTTATTCAAAAATTCTTGCCAATGCAGAACCCTTCCCCCATCAACATCTTACTTTAATAATTACCACCTTCTTCATATTCTAATTTCTTTAAGGATTGAAAAATGTATCAAGTAAAGACTGAAAACAAGAGCAAGGCCTGGCGGGATTTATCACACACTCGATAAACAGAAGGCAGAGAGCATTTCAATGGCATGTTAAGAAATCAAGGTTGAAATACGGTATAATATATATAGACAGAGACAAACAAAATTGATGTGGAAATGAGAAATTGCATCGTGTGCACATTAGACATGATTCAGCTTTGACAAGGTAATGTCTAGGGAGAAGATTATCCAGGATAGAGGACAGCAGTTCACATTGTCTTCCTTTATGACACCCATCCAACATTTGATAACATAATGTCACATTGACACCAATGAATACTACATTAATTTTTTTGTTATTTTATTTTATGTATATGGAGGCTTTGCCTGCCTGTAGATCTGTTTACCCTGTGGGTGTCTGGTGCCCACAGAGGTTGGGAGAGGGCATCATATTCTTGAGAACAGCAGTTACAGACTTTTCAAGTTGCCATATGCATGCTGGGAGTTAAACTTGGTTCCACTGAAGGAACAGTCATGGACCTTAACCACTGAGCCATCTCCTCAGGCTCAGTACTACACTTTTTTATTTGTTTGTTTGGTTTTGTTTTTTTCAAGACAGGGTTTCTTTGTGTAGCTTTGATGACTGTCCTGGAACTCACTCTGTAGACCAGGCTGGCCTCAAACTCACAGAGATTGACCACCCTGTGCCTCCCAAGTGCTAGGATTAAAGGTGTGCACCACCACTGCCCAGCTAAGTACTACTCATTTTAAAGGAATGAAATACAAAAACAAATTAGGGCAGAGGTGATAATAAATGAACCAGTTTTGAAAAGGGAAGAAATGCTGCCAGGTGGTGGTGGTGCATGCCTTTAATCCCAGCACTCAGGAGTCAGAGGCAGACGGATCTCTGTGAGTTAGAGGCCAGCCTGGTTGACAGAGTGAGTTCCAGGACAGCCAGGACTGTTACATAGAGAAACCCTGTCTTGGGAGTTAAAAAAGAAAGGAAAGAAAGAAGGAAGAGAAGGGAACGGGAGGGGAGGAGAGGGGAGGGGAGGGATAGGAAAAGGAAAGGAAAGAAAGGAAAGGAAGCCACATAAAACAGATGAAGCTTTGAGACTTGTGAGCCAGGCACAGTGGCATATACTGTAATACCAGCACTAGGGAGGCTAAGGCAGGAGGGTAGAGAGTTTGAGTCCAGCTTGGGCTACATAACAGGACTCTGTCTCAAAACAAAAACAAAACAAAACAGAAAAACAGGACTAGGAATATAGACAGGTTTTTGATTGCAGAAAATAGGTCTAAAACCAGAATTATGTGCAGCAACACCACACATTTGGTAAACAAGGTAAGAGACTGTAGCAGGCAGACAAGCCTTTACATTTCTAGACTATTCTAAACTTCTTGTTTTGATCTTCAAGTTTGGTATTGGATGATGTAGCAAAAATCTATTTTGGTAATATTGATATTTTTATGCCATCCAAGAAATTACACTATGATTTTTTTTTTGCTGTAGCCAAATGTTGGAGTATATTGGAAAGGCATTATGGAACATAAAATTTTAAGTCACTGTTAAGCATAGGATGGGAGAATTGAGTGACGGCCATCTTGCTGATCAAACTTAATTAGTGGGAGTAGGCAATGTGATGACAGGAAAGCACAGCCTCCAAAATGGAAAGTCAGTAGCATACTTCTGAAAAACGTTCTCTTTAAAATGCGCTGTTCAGTACTGATGAAGAGTGACTATAAAATTAATGTTTTGAGCAAAATTGGAAACCCAAAGTGAATGTATAACATTCCCTTGAGAACATAACGGTTTAGAATTAGCTTACGGTATCTACAAAAAAGATTAGTTGCTAAACAAATTGCTAGAATTCTTTCCAGTCGAGCACTAGAGAGATGGTTCAGTGGTTAAAGTGAGCTGGTGGCCCTTTCAGAGAGCAGTGGTTAGTTCCCAGAACCACGTCAGGCAGCTCAAAGCTGCCTGTAACTCCGGCTCCAGGAGGACCCATCGCCTCTCACCTTCTGGACTCCTGAAGTTACACACACACACACACACACACACACACACACACACACACCCCTTACACACACACAAGTATGCATAATTTTTTTGATTGAAATAAATCTTTTTAAGTACTAGAAAACAGATTCTTAACACCAATGGCCAACTTCTGCGGCCTAGCAACTCCAGAGAGGGCAGAGAGATGTATTTTAAGTGTTATCTCACACTCAGCCCATCAGTCAGATCTGTTTCTAGATATTTCCCCCTGTATAATATTATCTTTAAAGCAAATGTTTACTTACTCACTTATGAGACAGTTTCTGTCTTTCCCAGGTTGATCTAGAAGCCTTTGAGCCTCAGCTTCCTGCAGAGCTAGGAGGACAGGTGAGTCTCTCACTGACTTGAAAAGACGTGTTTTGCAACTGAAAGAACATCTTATCCTCTTCAATACATTTGATCAGTACTTTCAAATTCTCAAGTGCACAAAGAGCACTAGGGACCTATTCAATGCAAAGCCTGACTCGGTAATGCTGGGCCTGGTGGCCTCTGCTGCTAAAGACCTGGGGCAGTAGACTTCTAGATGTGTCACAGAATTACTCTGGTAGCCTGCCAGTGGCAGATAAAGGTGCACAAATCAGGGGACTGGGCTGTAGTTCAGTGGTAGAGCATTTGCCTAATACGCTCAAGGTTCTGGTCTGGTCCAATCACTTTGAAAACTTACGATGGAAATTGGCTGATGAGCACATGAAAGACTTTTATGCATCGTGTATCAGTCTACAATACACTAAAAACCCAAAGCTGTCCTTTGAAAATGTAATATGTGGGGCAGGAGAGATGACTCAACAGTAAAGAACCCTGGCTGCTCTTCTAGACCTGAGTTCAGTCCCGAGAACCCACATGGCAGCTCACAATCATCTGTTACTCCAGTTCCTGGTGAATCTGACACCCTCGTCTGGCCTCTGTGGGCACTAGGCATGCATATGATGTGCAGACATGCATGCAGACAAAACACCTATACAACATGAAAGAAATGAATAATTTTTAAAATAGAATATTCTCCTGTTATAATATTATATTTTTGCAGATTGGATTCCAAATAACTTTATACCTTTCTAGTACAACTAAATTTTTCCAGTATGTAGCTTATCAAAAGGAATATGTTCAGTCATGCTGGGTTATGCTCACTTATAATTCCCACACTTAGAAGGTGAACAAAGGATTATCAAGATTTTAAGGTCATCTTCTGCCATATAGTAAGTTCCAGGCCAGTCTAGGCTACACGAGGCCCTATCTCAAAAAATTAAAATTAAAATTGAATCCATTAAAACCAAGACTGTGGATATGGGTCAAAGGTAAAGCTCTTATTTGGTGTCTGAAAAGACCTAGGTTCAATACCCAGTACTGCCATAAAGACAATGGCTTGGCAGGTGGTACTGAGTTACTGCCAGTCCACTGCTCCTTGGCATCTATCAATAAATCTGTTTCCTTATTAAATAAATAAATAGGGGCCAGTGAGATGCCTCTGCAGGTAAAAGTACTTGTCACCTGTAGATGGAGACTGCTCATTTGTTTCCCGGCCTCCTGGACACAAATAATCACACAGAAACTATATTAATTACAACATTGTTTGGCCAAAAGCTCAGGCATATTTTTAGCTAGCTCTTACATTTTAAATTAACCCATTTCTATTAATCTGTGAATCACCATGATGGTGTGGCCTACTGGTAAGGTTCTGAATGGCGACTTGTGTCTTTCTCCTTCGACAGCTACATGGTGTCTCCTTGACTCTGCCTACTTTCTCTCTATATCTCTTCCAGCCTGGCTATATTCTGCCCTGCTATAGACCGAAGCAGGTTCTTTATTAACCAATGGTAATAAAACATTCATAGCATACAGAAGGGAATCTCACATCAGTCACCAAGTCTGACAGCCTGAGTTCTATCCCTGGGACCCCCATTGGGAAAGGAGAGAACCGACTCCTGTGAGTTGTCACCACACACACACATACAACACACATACGAACACACAAAATAAGCAAGTAAATAAATGTATTATAAATAAATGAAACCAATGTAAGAAAACCACCAAAAATAATTTTGTTTTCTTGAGGATATATACCTATCTGTTGTACACTAGGGTATTAGCTACAGATGACTCTGAATTTTTGATATTATAGTAAATCATTTAAATTTTTCATTATTTAAAAATGAATTATTTATTTGTATAATTAATATTAAAGTGTTGTCTTTTTTAAAAAATTGTTTTTATTTATTTATTTTTTGTCTGCATGCCATGTGGGTGCTGGGAATCAAAGCCTGGGTCTCTGCTAGAGCAGCTAGCGACCTTAGCCATGTAGCCATCTCTCCAGCCCTGTTTGTGTATTTTCATTTATGTTTATGTGTGGATATGTGCACGTGAGTGCAGGTGCCCGTGGTGGTCAGAGGCCCTCCTGCAGCTAGAATAACAGGCATTGGTTGTTAGCTCTCCTACTTGGCTACAGGTTGTCCAACTCCTGTCCTCTGTAAAAACAGGACAGGCTCTTGACAACTGAGTCATCCTTGCAATCACAAAGAGTGATGTATTTAATAATTGTGTGTGTGTTTAAAAGATAAAATGATATGGGTAACTTTTATCAAGTTTGTATAGAACACCATGGGACTGGTGGTTAGGTAACAATACTTAAATGGGGATAAAATTACCCCAGCACCTATTTGCCTGGTCTTGGGCTTGTGGTATGTTGAAATCCCTGTTTCTTGTGGTTAAAAGAATCAAGATCTGGTCCGAGTCAGGAGGGGATGCTATCGAACCCCAGAGAGTAATAAGGACGGCTATGCAGATGCAGGAAGAGTAGCCACCAAGGCCTTATGGGAAAAAGAAACCGTGGTACTGCCTGGACTACTGGACGGGAAGTTTACGGATCAGCTAGCAAGTTTGTTTCCTTCTCACTTGGCCAGCTAAGGGATTCATTCTTTCCCACGCCTGTGTCTGCTCTCTGGACAGTCGAATTCATAGGAGAGAAAGCCAATCGGTGAATGAAGCCGCTTCCGCTCCTTTTGGACCAAACTCTCCAACTTACAGACATTGTCTCTCGGAGCAGCTCTGCTGCCCAGGGGCCCGTGAAAACAATCCTTTTTGTCTAAAAACATCCTTGGAAGAAGTTATCTTTATTTGTTTGTTTGCTTGCTTGCTTGTTTGAGACAGGGTTTCTCTGTGTAGTTCTGACTGTTCTGGAACTGTAAATCAGCTTGGCCTCAAACTCAGAAAGGCGTGTGCTGCCACTGGTGGTAGAAATTATCTTTATAAATAACATTTCTTTTCCTGACTACAAATGCAACACTTGCTTGTTTTAGAAAATAAACAGAGAGGTAAAGAAGAAGCAGAATAATTACCACTCACTTTCCTATATTTTCTTCTAGTTAAATATGTATTGTGTATGTCTATGTGCATACCTAAAATATATGAAAATTTGAGATTGCATAACAATGTGAAATTTCCCCTATTTAGATTGTGAAGATTTTCCTAAAGCATAAAAACCATTTTTCAAAATTTTCTCCAGCCCTTTGGAATTGAATGCAGGAAGATCAGGAGTGGTGTAGGAGGCCCTTCTGTATTTGTGTTGCTTTCATTGGTTATTAAAGAAACTGCCTTGGCCTAGTTGATAGGACGGAACTCGGGTAGACAGGGAAGACAGAACAGAATTCTGGGAGGAAGAAAGCAGAGACAGGCAGACACCATGGTTCTCCTGCCCCAGACGGATGCTGATTAAACTCATGCCGGTAAGCCACAGATTATTAGAAATGGGTTAAATCAAGACGTGAGAGTTTTAGCCAATAAGAGGCTAGAGATAATGGGCCAGGCAGTAATTTAATTAATACAGTTTTCTGTGTGGTTATTTTGGGGTTTAAGCTAGCCGGGTGGCTGGATGCTCCTTCTACTACACAGGAGTTCAAGTCTAGCTTCTGCTACATAGTGAGTTTGAGACCAGTCTGGGTTAGTTGTGCCTCTGTCCCTAACAAAACAAAGTAAAAAATAAAAATAGAAAGAAGAAAGGAAGGAAAGGGTGGGAGGGAGACAAAAAACAACGAGGAGGAAAAACTTGGGGTGGGGGACACCTTGAAAACCTCTCATTTATACAAGCTGGGTTAACTGCAGCAACGCCATGATAAGAGGACCCTTGTCAAATTTCTGCATGAAAATACAGGACAGGTGGCAGTGGTGACAGCTTCAAACCACCACCCCCCCCCCAAAAAAAAAAAAACGGTTCTGAGAGGTGACCAATCTGAGCCAGGGTTTGAAGCACATGTTTATGGGAAGAAACTGGCAGCAAAGGGTTACAGGATTAGAGAGTGGAGCCACAGGGCCTCACCTGGAGGCAGGCCCGCAGCCCGCAGCCCGCAGCCCGCAGCCCACAGCCCGCGAGCTGAATTTACAGCAGGGACCTGGGAGTCGTATAAATGACTAATGCAGGCTTCCTGGTGCTCTTTTCCAAGCAAGCTGCAAAAATTGGCAGGGGCCCTTCATTGTGCTGTCGATGTGTCTGGAATTCAAATAATTTGATGCAGAGATGCCGTGACAATGGGAAGCAAGGTTTTACCTGAAGAAAATGATCCCGGATGGCTGCTGCAACCCAGACTCCTGGAAGAGGACCTTAGCACTGCTCTCTCTCTCTCTCTCTCTCTCTCTCTCTCTCTCTCTCTCTCTCTCTCTCTCTCTCTCTCTCTCTCGGCAGTCTCCAGCACGCCTCGCTGTGACTGCCCTTACTCAAGGGCATTAAGTTAAAAAGCAATGTAGCTGATGACTCTATTTTTTCTGTTTTCTTTCCCCCCTTTTCCCTCATCCAGGCAGTGAAGAATGGGAGAAAGTAAAATAAAAACCTTGACTGACTGCAACTGATAAGTCTCTTTTTAAAAAAATGGTGCTGGCTGGTATTAGACACAGCTCAGGAGAGCCTAATTTGAATATGGGCGGCATTGTGCAGGGCCGCAGCCCTTCCTTCCCTCTCCTTCAGCTCTGTCTTTGCTGGCTGCCCGCGTTAATATTCATCCGAGGTGTAATCGCTGAGAGGATTCCATCAGTAATAACTGGAGATCTCCTGAGCCGGTTGTGTTATCCTGAGAATCGAGAGACATTTTGCCTTGTTGGTTGTCATTTCCATTAGGAGAGCTGATAAGCAGATTCCGAGTTTATTATTTGCCCAAATAGAGTGCTCTTGCTCGCAGGAGTGCTGAGTGGTCCTGAAACACTTTATTCTTTTAAGCCTTTGTATCCAGGACTGTGAGCTGGAGAAGCTTGGACAGGTATTGAGCGGTTAGCTATTCCTTGCAGTTTCAGGCTCACAGTCTTGACTTTTTCTGGATCTCCTCCTTTCCTTCAAGGGGAAAAAGAAACATGTTCCTAGGTCTCCTTCCAGGCCCCCAGTTCTCCGTTTCTGTTATTTCAGGTAACAATGTTGACAATAGCTTTAGCCAAACTCCCATGCATCTCTATTCCATCTTTGCTATGAAAACCACTCTTAAAAAATAGTTTGAGTAAATTTAGCATTTGGCTTTTCTTTAATTAATTCTTAGGGTGTGAACATGTAAGTAATAAGTCACCCCTCGGGATCTGTGGGGACTGACTCTCAGAACTCCATTCAGATTCTAAAATCTGTGGATGGGTGAGCATGTATGTCATATGGTTTGCATATGACTTCTACACATCCTCCTGTAAAAACCATCCCCAGACCCCTTTCACAATCACAATGTAAACACGATGTGAGGAGCTAGAATAGTCTGTTAGACAATGAGAAGAAGAGGTCTGGGCATGCTCACTAGAGAGACATGTTCTTAAAGAGTTCTCTATTTGTGTGTGCATGGTGTTTTGCCTACACGTATGTAAGTGCACCATGTGTGTATAGTGCCCTTGGTGACCAGAAGAAGGCAATTGGCTTTGTGGAACAAGAGTTACTGATGGTTGAGAGTCACCATGTGGGTTCTGGAAACTGGAACCCAGGTCCTCTGCAAGGACAGCAAGTGCTCTTAACTACTGAGCCATGTCTCCAGTGTCCATCGGTACAGGTTTTAAAAAGATCTTCTGAGGCTGGTGTTGGCTAAATCTTTGCATATGGAACCTATGCATATGGATATGGATATGGGGGCTGATTACATAGCATTTGCCTTGTGGCAGATATGTTCTAGACTTTATTATCATCAAACAATCTCTGTGGTGATGTGGACTTGTAGAAGTGATTATTCTAGTTTTATACATTTTTTTAAAAAACGTGTGTGTGTGTGTGTGGGTGTGTGTGTGCGTGCGCGCGCACACACACACACACACACACACACGCCACATATGACTTTCTTAGATGTTATTCTCTCTTTCTTCTTTGAAGCAGGGTCTCTTTTGTTTCTGTCGAGGCTATCAAAGCTAGTTTCCAGGCTGCTCTCCTGTCTCACCTTCGGCCTCAGCACCAAAGCAGCGGGTTCTAGGGATTGAAGTCAGCTTGGGTCCTCTGGAAGAGCAAGAAGTGCTCTAACCACTGAACCATCTCTCTGGCCTCCCAAACACTCTGTTTTCATGGGCTATATTACATGTCCTTTTCTTCTTAAACGAGTGTAACTTCCAGCAGAGAAAACATTTCATTCTGCTATATAAAATGAAGCGTATTGGGTACAAATACACAGAGGCCGTACCCTGAGTCTGGAATCAAATGGTCTGGATTAGTTAAAAATGCCACCTTTTCTCCAAGTCTCAATTTCCTCTTCTGTGAGACTGGACTAGAAGGACCTGCTGAGCAGTGTTGCTGTATGGACCATAAATGCCCGGGAAGGGCACTGGCATGGCAAGTACTCAGAGAAAGCCATGCTGAGTAGCACTGATGGCCACGACACTGCCAAGAGTCAGAACCTCATTGCTGAAAAACGGTAAGAGACAATTTATCACCGAGTGGGAGGCTAGACCAGATAATTTTAAAACCCTTTTAACTTGCCACAAAGATTGTAATATTCTGATTAATGTTCTCAAACTTGTGTGGAGTGGGACCAATTATTTTTTAATTCTTCAATCCACCATTTGCTGATGCTTTTGTATAATGCCATAAAAACCGGATGACAAGGAACATACAATTTTAAGAAGGCATACAAAATAAAAGCCCCACGTTTTTATCACTGGAGTCATTAGATGTAAAATTGCTCCATCAAATTGCTATAAAAGTTACTAAATGTGTTTTAATTATAGCTTGTATATTGGTTGCTTTTCTCATTGCTGTGGCAAAATACCTAATGGAAGGAAGGATTTCTTTTGGCTCACGGTTTGATGAAGCAGTCCATCATGTCAGGGAAGGCGGTGTTAGGAGGATGAGGCAGTTAGGATATTGTACCTGCTGTAATTCAGAGAGAAATACACCAGGGGGAGGGGAAGGGAAAGGGGAGACTGGCCTTTGGGGACAGCAGTAGAGGAGGGGAGGGAGGGACAGACAGACAGAGAAAGAGAGAGAGAGGGGAGGTGTGCGGGGCCCTTTTAAAAGGGACATAGTGAATGTGCACAGGTGGTGCTCTTGTGGCTACAGCTGAGGACATAGACCCCAAGGTCAGGCCAGAACAGATGCCTAAATACTAACAGTGCCCATTGTCAGGAAGCAGACAGAGGTGTACACTGCTTTCTACTTAGCTTGCTGCCTCTTCAGCCCCCGGAACGGTGCCATCCACATTTGGGGCGAGTCGTCCCATTTTTAACTCAATCTCACAGACACACCCAGAGGTCACGTGGCCAACTGGATTTAAGCATCACAACTTGCTACACGTCAAATCATCGCAAAACTCAGGGGCTTATGATAATGTTATAATTTCCCAAACTACCATGGGTCAGAAATTCAGGAGAAGCTTAGCTCACTGGGTGTGGGAAATTAGAGAGGTTTTCTCTAAGACACAGACTGGGACTACATCATCTGAAAGTCTGGGCAGAAAGGATCCACTTTCCAGGTAGCTCGTCTCCAAGATGGGTAAAGGAGTGTTGGTGAAGGGAGGCGCTCCAGTTCCTCTTCACCCATGTGGATTTCCCGTGGGGCTGTAGAAGGGCTCCTTGGTCTGACAGCTCCAGCATTATCGATCCAGCGGATAGCAATGTTCAAGTCATCCAGTCTTTTAGGACCTGGTCTTAGAAGTCATAGTTCATCAACTTGGTGATATCTTTGGCATATTATCCGTATTTGATGTAGGCAGAAACTTCTTCATTCAGCTCAAACCCAGGAAACAAAATCTTAAGAGCATCTTGCAACCAGCTGCCAGTAAATGCTTGCCCCTCCTTGGAATACTTACCTGTCTGTAAAACAAATTCTGAGTGCCAGGGGCTGACAGATGTCTCCGCGCTTAAGAGCACTTGCTCTTCCAAAGGACCTGGGCTTGAGTCCCAGTATCCATATGGTGGCTACGACCCTCTGCATCTCCAGTCCAAGGAGATTTATTGCCCTCTTCTGGCCTCCTCAGGCACCAAGCTCCAACGCAGAACACAAGCACACACGAAAGAAAAACACCCATTCATATAAAATGAAATAATACTTTCTAAAAAAAAAATCTGAATACTAGATTCATGAAATGACCTAACTTCCTCATTTTGCACACGAGGAGACAGACCTGGTGGCCTCATTAGTGGCAGCATTGGGATTCTTGATTTCAGTTCATTTCTATCATGTTAGCTACAAGTCTCTTTAGCTACTATATAATGAAAAGGGAGCGTTCGCCTGGAGCTGTTCATTAAGCAATGAGGATGAATGGGATAGGACGGGACACTGAGCCACAGAGAGGCTGCCTGGATCATCAACAAAACCATCTTCAAGGTGGTCATCCAGTAGGCTAATTCAATGAGCCAAGTTCAAAGGCATCGCAATGTGACAAAGAAAATTGGCCTGTTTGAGCTTCAAAGATTCTATTAACTTGTAGAAATGATTTCTTTCCAGGAGAATTAATTCCTCGCCACTGGTAGAGAGCAGCCTCAGAGGCTGGAGCTTTGAAACGTCTTTTAAGTCAGTTCGAAGACATTCAAGCAAAGGTGATGGCTTGCATTCCTGCCTTAATATGCACATTTTCAGAGTCAAGTGATGAAATCCCGATCCTAATTACAAAGGAAATATGAACATTCTAGCAAGTTCATTTCCAGGGTTGAGAGATAACCCGCTTCAGAAACTGTCACTGAATCAATCCTCCTGCGGCCACCGTCGGTACTGTGTGGTGGCGAGCATCCGAGGGGTCACTTGTTTCAGCTCAACGGGTTTGCGTTTTGAGACAAGTTCTCACTCCAGCCCACACTGGCCTCAAACACACAGCAGTCCTCCTGCCTCAGCCTCTCTCTTCCAGCAAAAATCATTTCTGATGCCAGCATGCCAGCAACGTGTTAGAATCACTGGTGCATCATGGGTCTCCAGACTGGGATTTTCTACGACCGCTTTTGCTCTTCTCTCAATCGAACCAGGAGCCCAAACAAGAAAAAGCTGAAATTCCCGAATTAAGAACAGAGCCAAACCTTTTGTTAGATAGTCCCAATCATAGGAAAAAATTCAAGAATAAAAATAGCACATCCATCCATCACTTGCCTAGATTAACCTTTTTGTTGACATTTCTCCATTTGCCTTACCATTTCCTCTCTGTCTCTATACACACATTCAAATTCTCTCTTTCTCTCATACACATGTACACATGCATGATTTTTCTCAACCACTTGGAAATAAATTAGATATAATATGGTCCTTCATTTCTAGATATTTGTTGTTGGGATTTTCTGTCCTGTGCAGTTCCCGCAATCGTTAAGTCCCAAAGAAATCACACAGAGGTCTACATTAACTATAAACTGATTGGCCCATTAGCTCAGGCTTCTTATTAACTCATAACTTATATTAGCCCATTATTCTAGTATATGTTAGCCACATGGCTCGGTACCTTTTTCAGTGAGGTAGTCACATTTTGCTTCTTCTGTGTCTGGGTCAGGACTGTGGACCACACTTTCCTCTTCCCAGAATTCTCCTGGGAATTCTCATCATCCTGCCTCTACTTCCTGCCTGGTTGCTGGCCAATCAGCGTTTATTTAAAATATAATTGACAGGGTACAGACCTATGTCCTACAGCAGATATTTCAGTCTATGTTTTTGATCTTATAGACCCCACAATACAGCTATCAACCTCAACAAACAATTTATGGGACACTTTACAATAATATGCCTTCTCATGTCCCAACTTTTTCAACTAACCCAATGGTATCCGGGGGAACACATGTAAGAAGGTCACACATGCACATGCATGTCAAAGCCCAAGACTGAAGCCGGATTTCTTAGAGTCACTATTGCTGTACTGGAACACCATGACCAAAAGCAACTTGGGGAGGAGAGGGTTTGTTTGGCTTACATATCCCAAATCACAGTCCACTGAGGGAGGCCAAAGCAGGATCTTAAGTCAGGAACCTGGAGGAGGAGCTGATGCAGAGGCTATGGAGGGCTGCTGCTTCCTGGCTTGCTCATCAATGCTTTCTCAGCCTACTCCCTTATAGAAACCTGAGCCATCAGCCCATGGTGGTACCCACAACAGGCCAGGCCCTCCCACATCACTCACTAATTAAGAAAATGCTCTACTGGCTTGCCTACAGCAGCCTGATCTCATGAAAGCATTTTCTCAGCTGAAGATCCCAGCTCTCAGGTGACTCTAGCCTGTGTCAAGTTGACACAAAACAACACACCAAGTGCCTTACTTGGTCACACTCCATATGCTAAGTCAGGGTCTCCTGGAACATGGAGCCCACTGTTACTGCTAGTCTAGCTAGCCCGTTGGCTCTGGGGATGCCCTGCTTCTGCCTCCCTTGCACTGGGATTACAGGGAAATCATCATACCCTCCCAGCTTTTACAAAGATTCTTAAGATCCAAGGTCTCAGCACTGTGCCCAAGTGCTTCATTAACAGAGCTATTGCCCAGTCCCTAATGATGGCGTTTGTTTGTTTGTTTGTAGCATTGTTTACCAAAGACTACTGGACTCACAGTAGAATCTCATATTCTATTTACTTGCCCTGAGCCTTCTTTAGTCTGAAGTGTTTCACAGATGTTCACTGTCTCTCACAGCATTAACATTTTCAAAGAACAGGACTCTCCACATCCCTTTTGAAAACAGAATATTGAGATGGCTTGGTGGGTAAAGGCACTAATTGCCCAGCCTGCCCCAGAACCTACATGGTGGAATGAGAGAACCAACTCAAACAAGTTGAGCTCTGATTTACAAGTGCACAGTGTGGCACACATGGGTACATACACACATTTATGCACACACACACACACACACACACACACACACAGTACATAAATAAATGCAATTATTTAATTACAGAAAAGTCTGTCTCCCCTATAAACTGACTCGCCAGCTGCTCTCCTCCCCTATGTACCCCATAAACATTTAGTCCTTGTCTACATGTGTAACTCTGGCCTTCGTGGTGTCAGTGAAGAGCCAGCTTTGTGAATATGAACTCAAACACCTAGAAGAGCCCCCTGCGGCCATTCCTACTTATTGTCACTTGCTGAGGAAACTGACACCCAGACCGGTGAAGCAGCTTGCCTGAGGTCAGACAGCCAGGGACAGCCAGAAGCAGGCTTTAGCCCCAGGGCTCTCAACCCTGTGCTCTGCTGGCTGCAGACAGGGCCTTCCTCCCAAATGACGTCTTAAAGTAGGGAGCAAGGTGGGAAATAAAACAAGAGATGTGCGAGCAGGGAGTGCCGCGGAAGCTTAGAGAAGCCAAACACCACATCAGCAGCATCAACAACATCAGCATGCAGCACGGGGCGGGGCTGGGTCTATGAAGTTCACTTGGGCCCAGATCTTGTGCCTGGCACAGTAGCGTCCTGTGAGACAGCAGAATTAAAGGTCCTGTTTCACCACTGGGCTAACTTGCTAGTCAAGGCCCAGAACTGGAATCTAAACCTCACCGCATGCTCCCCAGCCACCGGCTAGCCAATTCCCAAGCCTCCACTCATGCACTCAGAACTCACTTAGAGATGCATCCTGCCAGGTACTCAACTTCCCACATACGCTCTTCCCAGGGATAAACGCTACCTTTTCCTCCTCCTAGACAACCACCCCTGAGCTAATCTGTTGCCTTTGTATTTTTCACATATCTTTGCTATGTGCTTATTTTTCATTTTTGTGTTTTGTTGACATTTCCTAATAGACTAAGCTTAAGCATCCTGTAACTGGGGGAAAAGGTATTGATTTTCTCTGTTGGGTGATAAGAAGCTTTTTGTTTTAAGAAAAAAAATATTTATTTGTAATATAAATTCAGTCCTGTTGTTGTCTCAGGGTGTATGTGTGTAGGGTTACAAAATGAACAAAACCCCACTGCTGTGTGTGTGTGTGTGTCTGTGTACGCCCGCGCATGCGCACATTCATAAGGTTATTATATAAACAAAGTTCCATTGCTGTGTGTGTGTGTGTGTGTGTGTGTGTGTGTAGCATGCATGTGTGTGTGTATGTGTGTATATGTAGGTTTACCATATAAACAACGCCCCATTGCTGTTTGTGTGTGGTGTGGTGTGGTGTGGTGTGGAGTGTCTATGTGTATGTGTGTAGGGTTCCTATATAGACAAAGTCCTGTTGCTGGCTCAGGTTATGTATGTGGAGGGATGTCACGAATTTTCCTTCATAAGATCATAAAACAAAAGGGGCCACTCTTTGACTGGGTGGAAATGGTGCACACCTTTAATTCAAGCACTCAGGAGGCAGTGATAGGCAGATCTCTGTGAGTTCTGGGCCAGCCTGGTCTACAGAGCTAGTTCTAGGACAGCCAGGGCTACACAGAGAAGCCCTGTCTTGAAAAACTAAACCAAAGAGAAAGTGACCTCTCTCTGGTTAGCTCTCATTTATGCCCTGGTGCATCTCTCTGTGTAGTGAGATGAGCCTAAATTGGCATCAGGGCACTGGGTTGAGAGGCCCAGAGAAGGAAGCCTGCCCCAGCTGGCCTGGAGGACCTCAGACAAGTGACTTTGGCTGCCTGGGCTTCAGGGTCCTCCACAGTACACACAGGTAACAATAAGCAGAAGCTTCCTGGAAGGGCTCAGTGAATTCATCTGGCCCAGGAAGTGCGGCGCGGAGGACTCTTAAGCAGATCTGTCATTGTGATTAAAACCCAGGACTTCGGCTGCTGAACCCCCCAGCTGGTGTTTCAGTTCAGCTCGCTGGGAACCCAGGCTTTCCTGGGCAGCACAGGTTGAGTTCCTGGAGCAATGGAAGAAGCCACTTCCCAGCAGAGGAAACTCCTGAGAAGAGGAAAAACACTTCCGGGGAACTGATGGATCCAAGTGTGGGCTGGGGAAGGTATGCTGCCCAGCTCCCATCTGCCGGGTCTGGGCAAAACAGTGACACCTTCAGTCCAGGACCACCACCAGGGGAGGCTCTGGGAGCAGGCCTCTCTTCCTCTGCAGTCAGCTAGGGGTTAGGTATTGGGATCCCTTCGGTGGTTTTCTGCAAACACTCTGCTTGTGTACCCACAAGGGCTGGCAAGGTGGCTCAGTGTGCAGGGGTCCATGCAACAGGTCCAATGACTGAGTTCACTTTCCAGATCCTAGAAGGGGCAGGAGAAAACTGACTCCCCAGAGTTGTCCTCTTGCCTCTCCATTCACACCATGGCACCAGAGTCACACACACACACACACACACACACACACACACACACACAGAGAGAGAGAGAAAGAGAGAGAGAGAGAGAGAGAGAGAGAGAGAGAGAGAGAGAGAGTTTAAAAAAAAAAGAAAAGAAAGGGATCACTTTTTTGGGATGGTGGTGGTCTAGGCTGATTACCTCTTAAATCTTAGTATGAATTGTACTATAGTCAGGAGTTAGCAATAAAATTTACATTAACCAATGATCGTCTTATTTTTATTTATGACGGGGACAGCCAGGTGTGGTGGAAGATCCACAATACTAGCACCCAGGAGTAAGAACGAGAAGCATTGCAAGTTCAGAACCTGCCTGTGTTACATAGTGAGCTCCAGCTTATTCTGGGCATCAAGGAGGCTCTGTCTCAAACAAAATCAAAGGAAAACCATCACGTAGCAATAATACTGTTACTATCATCGTTGGTGTGCTAAAAATGTTAGGTTGACCGCAAAAACACTTGCCTAGCATGTGCAAAGGCTTTGGCTCAATTTTGAACATCATAAAAACCATATTTGAGCACACACATAATTGCAAGAAGTTTAACGAAACAGGTATTATATAGATTAAAAATATCTGTACAGATTCCAATGGTACTTGTCAGGGTACAGGGAACTCACCTTGGTAATGTATCTGTTATGTGGAAGGAAGACATGCAAATCACATATCAACAGCAGCTTGCAGTCTAAGAATGGGATTAAATATAAAAGGCTTCTCAGTCAGTCAGAAATAAAGACTTGGCTCCCCTTGATGTACCTTACTTCACATGCGCTAATACGGTGTTTAGCACTTCAAGTAAAGTGGGAATGTCTTTTATTTTAGTCTTTAGATATGTATCCTTCATTCTTGTAACCTCACTGCCATATTCAGCTAGATAAAATTAAACAGAACAACACAGATTTTTTTTTTTTTAAAAAATTGATTTGTGGTTGGTGTTAGATGAGGAGCAAGAGAGCTGTTAGCTGAGCAAGAACAATGAACTTCGCAGTTTCGGGCCCTTGGGGAAGCAGTGTTCGTCTACGCGTGTGAGCTCCTCAGCGGTTAACCTTCATGTCATATACTGAATACTAACAATTTAGAATGCATGTCCGCTAGCTGGGAGATAAGGTAGCCATTTTTAGACTTCAGAGCGTGAGTCAGAATCGCCCCCAAAGCCTGCTCCAGGACAGGCAGCCCCTCGCTGAGTTTCTGCTTCTGTGCGTTTGGAGGATAGGATCCCTGAGTCAATTTCCAGCAAGGTCCTGGAGAGGCAGATAGCCGGGCTCAGGGACTGCAGTCTGAGAACTGCAGAGTTAGAGCAATCATCCCCTCCTCAGGAGCACCTGATGGCCACCTAGGCCGCGGTTCGATATAATTGGATTCGTTTTAAATAGGCCACCGTAAGCAGTCAGATCTCCCAAGCACTTTGAGCATTTTACGGGCCAAGAGAGACATTGTTTTATGATTCCTCCTCTAGAATTAAAGGAGAAAGCTTCAACGACAGAGACGTTAGAGCACTTTCAAGTTAATTAAACACAGCTTTAGCTGCATGTTTCTGACATCTTGATAATTAAACACATCTAGACCCACTGGTGTTTGCCAATGTTTTATGAAATAATGGAAAGTATATCCTTCATGGAGATCTGCCATTCCCTGGGACGCCCTCGGACTAGTAGGTTGAAGAATGACCAGCAGGGGGCGCTTGAAGTCAGATCACGCCCCAGACGGGGGTGCAGGCGAGCACACAAGAAAAGGTGCCAGCTTTAAATCCTCAAAGTAAGGTCCTCGTAACCACTTGTCATAAAACACCCTGAGACACACATCTTGGAAAATAGAAATGTCAAGCTCAGCATCTTCGCCACATTTCAAGCCAGGTAATTACCTTCTCTCCCAAAGGGAATCTATTTTATGTATTTGTGTGCTTTCTAGGTTACAAGTTTCCCAAAGGCAATGATCTTGCTGCCTTCCACTCACTCCACACAATGCCAAAGTGAAATGCACATTTTACAATAACAACTTAATTATTCTACATCCCTCTGAGCTATGTGATGGCCTGTTATATAATTGCCCGTAATACAGAAACCTATATAAACCTCATATAAACCCTTGCAATAAATGGAAACTTTTATTTGGCCTAGAAATAAATTGCTTATTTACTTCACCTTTCTGAGCGAAAACAGCAAACCATTTCCCTGCTAGCCTGAATGGTAAGTCATTTCACACCAACAGCATGGTATTTTAGCTTGTCATTTTTATTAAGTCTTCAGAATCAAGTTTTTTTTTAATGACACACAACAAATACTTTGATATAATCTAAGATAATAAAATAGTTGACAACTTTGACTTCTTAAGATTTACATTTGTATAGAAACAATCTGTGGGGGTGCCTCACCTCAAAAGGAAGGTGTCTAAAAACAGTGATTCATCAGCTTTGCTTTAACTATTTGTTTGATTGAAAGGTGTGTGTTTCATTCCCAACAGAAATGTATTTCCATGCAGTTTCCCCTGGCTCCAAAGCTTTAGGCCATGGGAAGGTGACTAGGAAAAAAGAATGCCTGCTCTTCTCTCTTTCCTTCTCTCGTGTGAAGGATGGCGGCTAGAATAGCGTAGTTCCAAAGCCAGGAAGAAATTAATTGCACATCTCTACTCCATAAATGCCATGGTCACACATAGTCTTTACCCAACACTGCCTAGCTGGGCAATTCTATCATGATGGCACAGTGCATGCTGGTCCCCAAACGTTTCCTCCACTAATCTTGTCAGTTACTACGGATAGCCTGTGACCACAAATTCTCTCTAAGGGCTGGTCCTTTTGTCACTGAAGCCGTGGCCTTTGCATTATGTCATGTGGATGCTATGTCTTGGTGCCCAAGGAGAGTCCAGTCTCCTAAGTCATGCCTCGCCCACCCTCAGGTTCCCAAAGTGCCTAAAAATGAACCCAACAGAGACAGTGTTCTCACCGAACACCTCCCCGAAGGGGCCGGGGACTCTGCCTAGATCATTCCATTGATCTTAGTCCACTCGTAGATGTCCTGTTCACACACGATGTCGGAGTTGATGAGGAGGTATCTGTCGCCGACACAGAAGTGCTTCTGGCAGGCAGCACACTTGAAGCACTCCAGGTGATACACTTTGTCTTTCACGCGCATGGTCATCTCATAGGCACGGATCCGCTTGTCGCAGGAAGCGCAGAGACCGTCTTGGCCAAAAAGCCTGGGGCCAAAAGGGGGGGAAAAAAGCAAAGAGATGGGGCAGAGATAACAGACAGGAGGGATTGGTGATTGGCTCTATCCATCAGGATTCCACAGAGCTAGGAAAAGCTGGACCTCATCAGATACAAAGGTACACATCTGAAATCCCAGTCCTCAGGAAACTGAGGCAGGAGAATGGCAAGGTCCAAGCAGGACTAGGTCACACAATGATATGCTGTCTCAAAATAAAAAAAAACCAACCAACAAAAGAGCCGCACCCGGATAACAGCCCAAGAATCTTTCCTTGAAAGCAGAGAGGATAGGCTGGGTAACACTGTGGCATTTTATTTTCTGTTATTCCTCTCTTCCCTGAGTCCTTCCTGCTTTGATCCATGCCTCCAGGCCGCGTGGACCAGCTCTGGAAGAGATGCAGCTGGAGTGACTTGTGAGAAGAAGTCAGGCACGCAGTACGCAGTACATGTCCCCTCCCCAGAGGAACTTAACATGGAAAAGGAGCTGGAGCCAGGCTTGGAGGGGCAACTCACCAGGAATGCAATAAAATGGGCATCATTATGAGGCTCCGAATTCTACTGACATCAACAGACACTAATTTCACCCCCTGGGAAGTGTGCCTTGAGTCATCTCCCTGGTCTCAAGGTGCAAAGTCCGGGTCCGCATGACTACTCGTTGGAGCCCCAGCTGCCAAGAGACAGGAGCATCCTGGGAGACACGCAATCCCACTAATCATGCCTCAGAGACCCAGAGAACAAACAGCATCTCTCCAGGATGCACAGGAGATCTTCATTCATGCTCCCCCTGTCCCCTCAACATGACTCTGGGGAGATCACTTTTCTCACACCTAAATCAAGTTTCTCTTTAGCCTCAGTGCATCAGCCACCTAATTAAGCAACATTTAGTGTTGGGGTGGGAGAGGCAACTTAGCAGGAGCCAGTGCAATAGTTCTCGGTGAGTTGGTCAAGGGACTAGCAGCGTCAGCAGCACCCAGGAGCTTGTTAGAAACACAAATTCTCAACTACCCCTCTACCCGATAGAGATCCCTAAGAGAAGGCAGGCTCAGCCGTCTGTGTGCTAATGAATCTATCGATGGCCAAAGTTTAAAGATGAGCCTGCCTGGAAGAAAAGAAGAGCATCAGGATAAGGACCAGAAGGTAGTGTGGCCTTGGATTTCTCCAAGTTATCCTAGTAGCTACAGTGCCCAGACATGAGTGCCAGACATTAGTGCCACACCTAGGGCATGCCACAGCATCAGAGATCAATGACTGAGCCAACACTGGCTATGGGAACACCAACTTCTGCTGTGGGGTCATTTTCATATGGGGCTTGTAACATAGCATGTGAGCTTGGAGCGTCCATGTAGAGCCTTTATGACCATTTCTGGTAAACGCTTGTTCTCATTAGCAGTTCCTACCCACGTAGAAAAATGGGAGAATCGACTGGTACATCCTAAGAGATGATGAGGAGGTAGAGGCAGTTACCAAAGTTTGCGACATTTAGCCAGAACGAACGGCCTATAAGCGGGGTCTGTGAGTAGAGAGGTTGGAGCTCATCTCTCTTTGGGATCCCACTTTCTGGGCTGAAAGCAGACTCATCCATGGTGAACACTCTATTCCACCGGAGCAGTTGGTGGAGCTGTGGGTAACGGCTGCCCTGGAGGGCACAGAGCACAGAGTGTATTCTGGTGCGCTGACAGTTCAGTAAGTGAGGTTTGGAGCTGAGCAGAGACACACAACAGAGAAAACAGTATGTACCAAATGAATCTGACTGCCTGAGGTGTGAGATCCTTAAGGAAAGGGGGGGGGGGTTATTAGAGGGAAGTCAGGAAGCAAATTATACCACATCAGGCAGTTAATGAAAGGACAAAGGACTAATGTTTGGGAGATAAGCTCTGTTCCCAGAGTCACCTCTAACTAGCTAGGTGACCTGAGCAAATGACATGTCCTCTCTAGGCTTCCGTGTCTTACACTGCAAGCCCAGGACCAGAGGAAAAGACCCTGGCAGTCCATTCCAAATCAGGAACTCCAAGATGATAACAGTAAGGAAAATAAGCCAGGACTCGACGTTTAACGTGTGCATTAATCTCTGGCTCAGAGGATCCATGTCTTGGCTGGATGACCCAGAAGCAGACCACAGGCAAGGATTTATATTCAAATAGTTTATGATGTCCTCAGGGGAAGTCGGGAAGAGGGAAGGGAGTTGAGTGGCACAATCTCAGAAGGACCTTTGTCCCTCTATCTGGTGACTCCTGAATCATAATTCGCATCTCCAAGTGGCTTTGGGTTCCCTCTAAGCTGCAGGGATTTGGGACTCCCCTGAAGTATTGGCACCAGGGTCATTGCACAGTCTGGTGAGGCTGCATATTTCTGGCTACAACAGGTGCTGACAAGATGCATAGCCAGTTGTTGAGACACAACCATAGGCTAGAGGGTTCATGAAAACTGGATCCATGAGAATCTGGGCTTAGCACCCACATAAACAGCTGCTGACAACGTAATGTAACAGTAGCAGGCTTGAGCTGAGGGCCTGGATATTTGAGGTTGAATATCTCGAAAGGACTAGAAGATAGTTGACTACTCAAGACCATCATGTGGAGAAGCTGTTCTAGGGAGAGGGACTGGACCTCATTGGAGGACCCACTGAGTCATTCTGAACTTACCCCATTAAAATCAGCCCAAAGAACTGAAGTAAACAAACCCATAATGAATGAACCATCCAAGAAGACAGAGGAGAAAAGAGGAGGAATGAGGAGAAGGAAGAGGAGGAGGGGAGAGGAGGAGGAAGAGCAGGAGAAGGAGGAGAAGAAAATCCCTCCTTTGTCAAGAGATGTCAGTGCCTTAAGCTTTCTGCTGCCCATTTTAATAACAATAATATAAATATTAAAGGGTGGCTGGGAACGCCTGCACTAATGCAGAGTTAATTAACATGTTGCCTGGGAATGTAGCAGGGAGAAGAATTATTTCGTGTCACCAAGACACAAGTTAATTAACACTGGGCTCTCCCAGACTATTTTTTTCCTCTCCTTTTTGAAAATGGAAAAGATTAACAAGCCCAGGCAGCACTGTCTTTCTTCCTGAATGTTCTATAAAACCGTGGAGATAGGGAGGAATCAGCTCCTTTGACCTTACTGTATCTGACTTCATTTAATAAGATTCAAATGATTCGACAGGGATGGAGGCAAGGGCCCAGTAGGAATCATTTACCCAGCTGCTTTCTGACTGATTTGGCAGATCTGGAGTGAGTCAAACCAGGTCTGTATTTATCTCCATTCTATTTGCCTATAACTCAAAAAAAAAAAAAAAGAAAGAAAGAAAGAAATTCAACAAAAGTATAGTCAGATCTGCTTGCTCTATTTTCTCTCTCTCTTTTTCCCCCAAAACCCACTAAATTTGCAGTGATTTTTGTCGGAGGATATAGGCATGTACAAGCTGATTCAGTCTTCAGAGGACCAGACAAGCTTCTTTCGGCTGTGGGGTTACCAGTAGTTTGCTTTTTATTTCACATATGCAAAGCCCTGAGAACAAATACAGGAGGAAGAGCCACCTCAGCAGTCATGGGCGCTGGAGTCTGAAAGAGCTTCTTCCAGAGACCGGATGGTCCTAATATACTGGAGCTGCAAGCTCAGGGGGCACACAGGAGGAACTTTCTCCTACCAGTGTACGATGACAAAGAACGGACAATCGAACACCTGACTGGATCTGACAGAACAGGGCACAGTGACCTCCAGTGCAGCTCATACAGAAGCTAGAGATGCCAGAACGTGCCAGGCAGACACTCAGGGGGTGCCAGACACTCACATCGAGAAGAGGGTGCCCCAGATCAGGGGAAAGTTCCTGTCTCACTTGGCCTTGTACACTTCCGATTTCATCCTTCCGAGCTCCCAACTCCTCGTCCATTATATTGGAAAATAATTTATGATACCACTGAGACATATGTCAACTATAAAATGCCCTAACATCTATTTCTTAAGACATGTACCAAGTCAAGAACTTCATTTGTATTATTTTAGCCTTAGAAGTAACTACAATTACTACCCCCATTGCCCAGACCATAGCTCTAGGAAGCAATGAGGCTGTGATCGGCCTACTGAATCCAGGGCTGTCACCCTTTACAGCCACTGAATGCCATCTTTTTGCTGGGAGACTCAGTGCTTGGAGCTCATTAGCAAGATAATATGGTTATTTTAAAAGTTCTTATCAATAATATTGGAGTCATACAAAAGAATATCTAAATATATGGATATGTTTATTGAGCATTAAAATGAGGTCTTAAGGACCCACCCCGAAACTTCTAAATGAACTCTAAACGAACTCTCTCTACCCCCAGTTCCCGTGATATACTCTGTTTCCCTGTGCATACTTCTCCAAACCCTATCCTTTGATACGCTCTCCAGGATTTTGTCCTTATTCCGAATTCTGTGTTTCTTCTTCTCTTACCTTTAAAGACACTAGTGGTTACCACACAGGGATGTGCCTCTGCAGACACGGCTACCGCGGAGGAAGAGCGTATGGCCTCTCTGTAGAGGCAGCCATTCAGCCTCCACGGCCTAGCACCCTTGGGCAGGCTCCTCAGAGTCAGAACAAGAGCTAGAGGCCACGTGGTCAAACCCAGCCGGGGAATGTGAGGAAGGTACCTGAGGTAGTCTCTTCTGCACAACTTCCGTCCCAGCTTGTAGTAGAGGCGTCGCCCCACTTCTCCCAGTCGGCACCCACAGAGGTCACAGCTGAGGCAATCCTCATGCCAGTATTGGTCGATGGCTTTCAGGAAGTAGCGGTCCCCTATGTTCTGCTGGCAGCCACCACATGTCAGCAGGGACGGGGGTATCTGCAGCACCTCATCCACCGGTTCCCTGAGGAGGAGGAGGCCAAGCATTAGGAATAACTCGCCAAAGGGACAGACAGGTCCCAGGTCCCAGGAATGATTCTATGCCAAATGGAGAACCTTACTCCACTTCTTTCCAGCAATGTAAGGAGAAAGGACTCCCTATCTCAGACTGCAGAGACAAAGCCACCCTCGGATGAAGACGGGAGGGAGCAAGCTAGAGAGAGACTTTATCGTTTGAAAATTTGAAGACTTGATACCCGAAGATGTCCAAGGCACCTGCAGGTGGCGCTGTACCCTTGACTATATTCCAGCACCACCGTGGACACCTTTGATATCTTCTGCTTCTTCTACCTTCTCCTTCGTGCTTCCCAGTTCTCCCTTCTTTTCTTCTTTGGTACCCAGGACATATGCACTGTCAAATCCTAGAGAACACACTTGGGACCAGAGGAGCTGCTCACAATGGAAGCATCTGATGACCCAGTGTGCTAAGGATCTACGGATAATCTGTTGAATTCACCCTACTGAAGCCCTTCCCAGTGCACAGAATCAAAGGGAGAGAAGCAAGGACAAAGCAATCAAAATTGTATTAGGTTGCTTTCTCTTTCCAAACTAAAACATTCCACCAATATCTAGTTATTTCAATTGAAACATGCATTCCGTCCTACTTTCTGAATGAATCTTTGGCTAGAGATTTAGGTCCATGGGTAGAGAGGCAGCCTAACATATCAGGGGCCCTAGGTTTAAGTCTCCAGTACCACCTAATAAGGGTATTAATCCCAGCCAATCCGGAGGTGGAAACTGGAGGGATCAGGTTTTCAGGTTTAGAAGCAGCAAGAGGCCCAGGGCTACAGTCTCAAAACAACAAAAGAATACTAGATCCAATGAATCTTTGCAAAGAGTATCTAGAATACAATACTGTTGTTAAGCAGAGGACATTGTTAGATTTGTCTTTCTTCACATACTTTTTTTTTTTTTTTACAACAGTAAAGTGTTTTGAATGAAGTTAAAGCAGTAAAGAAAGTGGAGAAAGGGGCAAGCAACGGTCTTAAGAATGAAAGGCAATTATATTGATACCAAATTCTCAATCCAGGCGGTTTGTTCACAGTGAGCCTGAGGAATGTGCTCTTCCATTTTAAAGATGGCTTCGGAGGTAAGGGTGCTTGGTGACCTGATGCGGATCCCAGGACCACAGAGTGGAAGGAAAGAGCCAATCCCAGCAGGCTGCTCTCTGACTTCTACTGGGGTACCTATGCTCATAGATGTGTGTGTGCGCACACACACACACACCACACACACAAATATGTGTAAAAATGTTTTAAAGTCATACATAGACCTTCTGCTTGTTTTACCTTCCTGGAACCTAAAAACTTCTGTTTTACAGATAAGAAGAAATAACCTTTCTAAGAGAAAATGGGCATGGAAGAAATGATTGTGACGTCAAATGGGAGACGGAGCAAAACTTAATGCTTGCCGATTTGTAATAATTAGCTAGTGCTCTCTGGAATCTTATTCTAAGAGAGAAATACATGGGTCTACCTAAGAAGGAGAAAAAGACAATATCTCTTGAGTAAATTGGGAGCATGGGGGGGGCAGTAGGGGAAGGGAGGGAGGAAGAGGAGTGGGGGGGAAATGTATAGCTCAATTAAAAACAATAAAGTGTTAAGAATCTAGTTTTTTAATTTTAAAAATTAATTTTTAATTTAAAAATTTAGTTAATTTAATTTTAAAAATTAGATTTTATTCCTACTGTGAAATGCCCAATGGAGTTTTCCTGGGTACCCTGGGGTGATAAGTCTGTGCCTCTTATTTTTATTTGGCACTTTTACCAAGTGACCTTGTGGCCTAATAGGCCTGTACACATGAAATTCAGCCCCATTATAATTAAGGACAGTGAGACTTGGGGAATGAGTGTTTATTGGGCACTCCCAACACCTTCATATCATTAAGCATCCGCTGTAAATATTTAGCTAAATACTAACACCAAACCTACCATTTTCACATAAAACATTAGATTATTTTCTTTTAGAACCAGGAAGTTTGAAGCTCAAGTCAGTTTTATTTGTTTGTTTGTTTGTTTTTGCTTCGTTTGTTTGTTTAGAAAAAAGCAACCAAATCAATCAGCTTGTATTGTTCTTAAATTTTTCTTAAATTTTTATTTTTAATTGTATGTCTGTGTTTGGGTATGTACACATAAGGGCAGGAGTCCCAGAAAGCTGGAAGTGTCAGATACCCTGGAGATGGAATTACAGGTGATTGTGAGTCATTTAATATGGGTGCTGGAAATCAAACTTGGGTCCTCTGTAAGAGCTGGAGATGCTCTTAGCCACTGAGCCATCTCTCCAGCTCCCTTATTTTATTTTTTTTAAAGGGTGCATGTGGGCGTGCGTGTGCATGAGCGCACACAGGTCATAGGACAACTTTCAGGACTCGGTTCTCTCTTCCGACCATGTTTGATCTGGGGATCAAACTCAGTCTGCCAGGCTCAGTAGCAACCGCCTTAGCAGCGGAGGCACCTTACAAACCCTTTTCCCCCTTTTAAAGTGTCGGACAAGCTCTCGCTAACTCGTCCAGGCTGGAATGGAACTTTCCATTCTTCTGCCCTTAGCCTCTCGTGTATATAGAATTATGGGTGAGATGGGCTAAGACCTTAAATAGTTTTAATAATACGCTACAGTCTTTGTTTTTATAGGTTATATGTCAGGGTTTCCGTCCCATCTGGAGTTAACTAGGACCCTCGGGCCTATTCGAGTACACTGATTCAGACTCAGTTCTCTTCTCTTTGCATAGGTCATGGTCTTGCTTTGGGCTTTCAAAAACACCCACAGAACCCCCATCATGCTAGATGCTAATGTTATTACCAACCACCTTTGAAAGGGAAGTGTTTGCATTTATCTGGAACAACCCCCTCCCCGCCCCAGAATTAAAATGACCCACAGGGAGGCAGGAAGGCTCCCCAGTCGCATGGTAGAGGAAATCTATGTTCATGAATTCTGGCTCTCTGTGTACATGCTACCTTTGCATGTGTCTAGGCAAGGGCCAATCTGTATTTGGAGAAAGCATTGTAAAGACCCAGGCTGGCTTTGAGCAAGCACATGATGCAGCAGCTGGAAGGTGAGTGAGTTGTTACAGAAAGAGGTGTGAGGGTCTGAGAGCAGATAAGAACAGGGCAAGATCCTGACTCCATCTGTCTTTCTGTAACTAATGATGACCTGACATTATCTCTGGCAAACAATTCAAGCCAAAGGCTGAATGAGATTCACCTTAAGTTAATATTTGACTTTCTCCCACCAGCCAATCCTGAATACAACATCGGAGTACCTCTGTAGCTTTGATTTCTGATGAAATTTCTCGACAATTTCCCAGAAAGAGGGGAAGTGTTCTGTAGACATTCCCCACCCGGCTTGCCCGTCTTTGGTTATAGCCTTCCTTTACTGGCACGCATTGGGGCACTATTAGTGGATCCCTTGGACTAGGTGCTCACTATCACAGCCTCGAGATACTTTCCTGTTTTCTAGTCTCAGAGGCGTAAAAATGCACAAACTTTGGAAAGACAAAACTTCCTTAACAGAACCCAACCCTCAGGCTGCAGAGGTGGCTCATTCACATGGGTGGTTTTTGCTCTTCCGGAGGACCCCAGTGAGAGTCTCTCTGCACCCAAAATGGGTGGCTTACAACCACCTGTAACTCCAGCTCTAGGGGATCCAACACCTCTGACCTGGGGGTGGGGGCACCTGCATTTAAGTGCACATACATACACATAATTAACAATAAATCCTTTTTTTAAGGAGCCGAATTTTGAATTCTGTAGGTTCAACTTCTAATAAAGGATGAGTGGCTAGGCTGTGCTGCCAGGCAAGCAGTAAACACCAGTTTGACTGACTGACTCCCTGGATTAACTGGATTGTTATGTCTTGTCCAGTCTCTGAAAACTCAGAGCTCAGATGTAATGCTAAGTTTCTTTTTAAAAGGGAATAAACTGTAGACACCAACTTGTTTTTTAAAGGCTTGTTGTTTTTCTCCTGAGATTTTTAGGAAGCTGGTCTTTATGTCAACAAACCTAGCTCCTTTCTGAGCTGGTGTCTTAACCTTCAAGACCGAAGAGTGATGTTTATATTCTCTCTGGATCGTGGGACTTCCTGTGTTTTATGAGAACACGCTGAGTTTTTATGCTGCTGACAGAGGGTAAAACCCAGGTAAATAAACACCCCAGAAGGCTGAAATTGAAGGGGGGAGGTGAGTAGGGGAACTTCAGCAGGAAAGCACAATTCTTTCAAAGCAGGAAAAGGGAAAAAAAAGCCACTAAAACAAATGCTCCTTAAAAGCACAAATGGACAAGTCATTAGCCTGCTCCTTTGGTCTTGTGTTAACAAATCCCTTCAAAGGATTAGATGGGGACTTCAAAGGAATACAACTCAAAACCAGACAGCTAACGATTCTTAAAAGGGCATTTGCGTGGACGCAGAAAACCGATACCTTACGCATTCCTGGCTCCCCTTGTTAAAGCTAGAGAATAGGCTAGGGTATGGGGCTAGGAATGGGGGGGGTGGGTTGTTCTTTGCAAACCAGCGTAAAGCTTAGAGCACAGACACTACAAGCTCATTACAGCTCCGGTTCGCTGACCCCAAGCCCTTCTGAGAGTTCGGTGGGATTCTGCTTCCCAGAAAAATATACCTAGATAAAAAAATAAAATAAACAAACAACCGGTGCACTAACTTTCGAGGTTCGAATGCCCACACAAGAAGACTCGGGGGAGGGGCGAATATGTACCCAGAGGAACTCCGAATTAGCTATTCTAGAAGTCTCTGGAGCACTGAACCAGTTCCCAGGTGGACAGGCGAACCTCATCAATGCCCGCAGCTGCTCTATCTGGGGCTGGGTCGGAGACCGTCTGGGACCCCAGAAACGTTCTGTTGAAGTGTCTCCCCTTTTCAGGGCCAAATGGACAAAGAGAAAGGGAACCCGGTGGAGCGAGAGGGGAGGGGGCGGAGTCCTTCTACCCATTCTCCCTGCACCGCATCTGGGAACTCCAGGTACCTTGGACAAACTTTCTGGCCGGGGGAAAGGTTTAGGGAGCTTTTCAGATAGCTCGGAGCGGCCCGCAGGGTCCCCGGGACGACCCCTGTTACTGCTTCCGCCGCCCAGTCCCTCTCGGTGTTCTCGGTGTCACCAGAGTCACCCGAGAGGCAGGGGGAGCCCCTGCGACACCAAGGAACCAAGGGCACGCTGAGGGCGCGTACCTGAAGCCAGTCCCTCGCTCCTAGTCTGGGACCCGGTGGGAGGTGGGCGCGGGGACAGAAGCTCCACACTTACTCAGACGGGTCTAAGCTCTTCCTTTCGATGGCCGAGGACATTGGGGAGGGAGGCGGCGTGCCTGGTGGCGGAGGCGCTCCCTTTGTGGCGCGTGTCTGGCCCGCTGCCTGGACTCGGACCCCCTCGGGTGCTCGGGCGCCGCCGCTCCTGCGCCTCCTCTTGCTGGGTCGCTCCGCCGGCGAGCTCGCCCCTCCGCGCTCAAGGACAGTCACAGCGCTCCCTTCAAACGCCAAAGAGAGAGAGCGAATCAGTCGGCTGCCCGGCGCTCGGCGGCCAAGGCAGGGGGCCGGGAAGCAGCAGCCCGGTCTCCCTCCGGCGGCTGCGGCAGCTGCCGCTGCTCAGGACTTAACCTTCCATCCCGGTCCCGCTGCCGTCACCACAGCCGCAGCCGCCGCCCGGTCCCGATCGCGCGCAGTCGCAGGCTCCGCCCGGTCGCCCCGAGCCCCCCGCACCTTCGCCAGGGTCGGGGCGCGGAGGGCAGAGAGGGGGCGGCGGCCTGGGGGCGGGGAGCGGACTGCGCGGCTCTCTCCCCGGGCTCCCTCCTCTCTCGCGAAGGTCTATTTTCGCTCAGCTTCCCTCTGTCTCTGGTTTCATTTCCTTTTTCCTGATCACGATTCAAATACAATAGAAGGAAATCACATTTAAAGAGACAGCTGCCCGCCCCCTCCCCTTTTTTTCTTCCTTTTTTTTTTTTTTTTTTTTTTTTTTTTTTAAACGGGGCTCCTGGGGATTAGCAATCCAAACAGCAGCCGCAGCAGCACTGACTTGGCTTCTTAAAGGGGCCCGCGTTGGAGAACGAGAGTCTCCCCTGAGCACCTCTCCAGGGGCAAGAAGCCGGGCTACCACTAAATTCGTCCTTCTCAGGGTTCCCCTTCTTCTGCCTTTCCCTTTAGTTTCAGGCAGAAAGTAGCTACCTGACCAGCTCCAGCGGGAAAGAAAAGATAAGAATGTGAGATAGGCACCTGCGGAACTGCAAGCGTTCCTAGTGGCTGGCTCGCGCACGTTCGTCTAGGGTTCGAGGTCCCAGGTCTACGGTCGCAGTGCTCTGGGATGCCTGGGACAGCACAGCTCTGCTGGCGGCGAGCTAGTGGCTGCGTCTGCGCTCCAGAGAGCGCCGCGAGCTGAGCGATCAGGCACCTCACGCGCCGGGTGCGCCTGAGCAGTGCTGGGGGCAGCTAATCCCGCGGGGAGGGTGGCTGGGAGGGACCACACTGTCGGGTCTCCTCTCCATCTGCTGGCCCCAGAATTCCCTCCCTCAGCATCTTTCAAAGAGCGGACTCCAGCGGTTAGGTTTGCCCTCTCTGTAAAGTGCCAGCAATACTCGGACCAGACGAAGTGCTTTTCCAATGATCAAGGACCTATTTTGCCCTATATAAAAGCAAAGAAAAAGGCAGGCTTGATCTGGGTTTCAGGTTTCTCCTCCAAGCTTGAAGGCAAGTTCTAGAAGGAGAAAGAAATGCAGACGGGAAGAAGAGGACTCTAACTAGCTACTTTTCCAGGGAGGAAAACTTGAGTTTCCCTGACCCTTGACTTCCTTGAAACTGGGTTTAGAAATGATTGGTCAAGGCTTGTTAGCTTATGGTGATGCCACTCTTGAAGCTTGCAAAGAGGAAACTCTCAAGTGCTTTTAGAGTCCATTGTTTTATCAAGGCCATAGGCATTTCACCCCTATTTTAAAGATTCTTTTTGCAGCCTAGATCAACTCACCCTGGAAGATGACTGCTGAAGTCAGAAGTGAATTCCTGGATGCTTAATGTGCTCATACGGAGCCAAATCCGCATTGATTGCTCACTAGTAATAACCTGACTCACTACCCACAGATTCAAGTCATCTTCTCATCGCCAAGTCCTGACGTTTGTGAACTGAAAGAAGATAATTAAAATCTGTGTCTGCGTGCATGCCCTCGTGTTGATCCAAAACCCACCTTCCTTATATAAACAGTTTCCCATTTAGATTCTTGTTTGTTTTTTTTTCTTGTCATTAAAAACAAAACTCTCTACAATGTTTCGGCAAACCTAAACTGTGTGATAACTAGGGAACTTGTTGTTCTACTTTCATTTCTGTCTGAAGTGGAATGAAGATTGGTGGGAGGGGCATTGGCCAGGAGACTTTCCTTGCTCCGATTTTCTACGGGGTTGGAGTTAGTTATTAAAATAAATATCTCCGTGGGCTCCAAGAGGTAACTTTGGAATGACCAACTCCAGGGCATAAAGATTCTTTTTAATAAGATGCCTCTGCTTTGACCTGAGTGTGTTAAAGGGAGAAGGTGTGCATGAGACTTTGGGTCAACTTCTTATCTTTCACAACTCTTTGGGGAGAACCTTCTTCAAGAAGGTGCCTATTTGACATGATATCTTAAGATTTCAATTTCACACACAGTGGCTGTAAGAAATTACTGCCTACTGGTGGGACTTCATTCCTACTCTATGGGCAATTAAGTCGCCCAAATTTAAGTATAACATTTAGAATCAAGTCTCAAAATGTGTTTTTATTATGACTGACGTTAAAGCAACCATGACCTCATCATATCTTCCTGCAGCAACCAGTAACTGGAGAGATCCAGCAGGGCTGGACTGTAATGTCTCCTCTACCCTCAAAAATATTAAATATCCTGAAGTTTAAGCATTTTCCAAGTTTTCCTTCTAATATAAGAATGTCAGAAGTCTGAATCAGTCCTAATGAAACTTGTGACCCCAGTTGGATTATATTTTTTTTCTCACTGGGAGTTTCATTTTTTCACTCTCTCTTCTTAGTACATTTACAATTATCTTTCAGGGAAAAGAGTCTCAAGTGACTATGACTACATTTCTTTGCTAGAATGGACTTCTGCTCAGAAAATGCCAACCATAACAATTTACTTCCCCCCCCCCTTTCAACATTAGAAGCTGAGTTACAACATAGATCTTATTAGTTGTGACGGTCACAAAAATAAAGCTCTCTTTTTAATATGGGTTCGGCTCACACGCAAAGTTCTTAAAACTTTCAGTTGCCATGGGTTTCTGACCTACATTGTCCAAAGATGGCTGAGACTCGGGTACCATCGGATACCATCGGGTACCATCGGGCACTGTGGGAGGAGCTGAGCTGAGACTCCAGCATTTCGGAACTCATTTGGGAACATTTCAGGGCCAATTGGTTATGTCAGTAACCCTAGTGATAAACAAATCAGGTTTTGTAGGAACGAGGCTCAAATAAATCTTTTTTAAAAAGTGTTTTGTTTTTTTTTTTTTTGTTTTCTGTTTTTAATCCCTATCAACTGAGTCTTGGGAACTGACACAGGAGTTACGTAGACAGAACTCTGATGTATGGTTTGGGGGAAGTTACTTACTTTCTCTGTCACATGGAAGTTCCATAAAGAAGTTCCATAGGGGATAGAGCAGGGTCAGTGTCGCGGGGTTGCCTGTTTCTCTTACAGGAGTTTTTGGTGGGGTAATACGTGCAAAAATGCTTTGCACAATGACTGTACCTAGAAAATGCTCAGAAATGATAGCACTTGCTATTACCCCATCCTTCAGGAGCGATCATCACCACGTCAAGAAGCAGTAATCTTCCAGCAAATCGAGACACCTGCCAGAGACAGCTGAGTCTGGGGTGCCTCAGGAGGAGCTGAAGTGAGACCCCAGCATTTGCAAGACTTCAGGCTAGGGATTCCCATATTTCAGGTAATGCCCTAGGACTGTGCCTATCTGGCCGGGAACGCTGCTGGCAATTTCACTGTTTCCCTGCTACACAGTCTGCTCCAGCTGCACCCTGATTTTGTTCACTGACTTTCTGCCTTCCAATCACTCACAGAGTCACCTTTGAGAACTAAGAGGCCAGAGGCTCGAGATTTGGGTCAGTTAGTAAAGCCCTTGCCACACAAGCATGAGAACCTGAGTTCTTATTCCAGGCACCATTGAAAGAGTTTGGCAGTTTCTGTAACCCCAGGGCTGAGAGACAGGGGATCCCTGTGGCTTGTGGTCAATCAGAGTAACCAATCAGTGAGTTCCAAGTTCAGCGAGAGACCCTGACTCAAAATAGAAGGTAGAGAGCGATAGAAGAAAACACCAATGCTGACCTCTGACCTTCACAAGATCAAACATCTACCTATACCTGGTGTCGGATAGAGATGGGGGAGGAAGACAGGGGAGAGGAGGTCAAATCAGGTACAGAAGGACTGTCCTAAATATCAGTTTCAGACAGATCTTAACAGAGTCCAGCTCCTAGCTAGCCCTACTGGAAGGGGTCTGAGAAATGCTGAGAAGTAGGATTTCCTCCTTGCAGCAGCTGGAGCTTGCAGGGCTTCCCTCCTGGTGAGCCTACCCATGCTTCGCCCCCAGCAGCTCTGCTTCCTTGGCCTTGGGCTTGTGGCCCAGCTTCTGCTCCTTTGTGTCCACATCTGTACACCAGGACTTAGAGAGTACCTGTAGCCTACCGTCTTGGCAGGATTTCGTGAAATGAAACAGGTGGGGTGTTTAGGGGTAGGACACTGGTGCAGAGTAAGTTTCTACAGAACTTCGGAGTCATTGGCCGCCATCTTTCATAGGATGCATTAAAAAGAGTCGAGCTTCAACAGTTTTGAATGTCTGCTGACTCAAACCCTTTAGCAGGCTGGGCAAATGTGAGTCGGCTTGGCTCCTTTTCTCCTACTGTGGCTGACCACATTGGTACTGGACCTGAAGTTCCTTGGCTGCTCCAAGTTTAAGGGGAGCCAGAGCCGGATAGAGACTCATGGAGCTGTGACTGTACTGTTTCTAGGAATTCTTCTCTGCAGCTGTAGAGGCAGTCCCGACTAGGTAACACACACCTCAGTGGATGGGACCCAGGTTCACCACATTTGAAGTCCAGAATCCTGATGTGGGACTGGGAGGCCCTGTCATCTGACATGTACTATACCTCTTCCCTCTCCATCTTTATGCTTGAATCACACCAGTCTTTTCACTCCCTGCAGCAAACCAAGCTGACTCCAACTGAAGGCTCCTGCATTGCTCTCTCTTCAGCCTGAAATGTGTCTTCTTCTTCTTTCCTCCCTCTCTCTCTCTCTCTCTCTCTCTCTCTCTCTCTGTCGTTTCTTAAATGGGGCTTTGTTTTAGTAAAAGATGTGTTTAAGCATGAGGGTAAAAAGAAAAAGATTCATTCAGGAAAAAAGTTAGAGATACCCAAGTGCGTGGGTGTGGGATTCTCAAAATGGGCCAATTCCTCTTGTCTTTCTTGAGTATAATATTTAAATGAAGAATATGGCATAGATACCATTAATATTGGGGTCAATAGTTTAGAGGTAGTTTTATATTCATCTGTTTTTGAGGTAGGGTCTCACTCTTGAGGTCCAGACTAACTTGAACTTATGAACTCAAGCCACCCATAAACCTCAGTCTCCCAAGTTTCTAGGACCATAGCTATGCATGAGAGTTTGGATTTGTACAGGAGTTTTATTTTTGAAAGACATAGACATTTTGGCTTCTCGAAACCCTGGTTCACAGGTGGCATCACTCTGACATGTGACTGCCACTGGAGGATCCCCTCTCTCACGAGGATGCAGGCAGAGAACGCAGTGAGTCCCAGACTTTGGCGTTAGAATGGCTGATGCCTGAGTCCTGGCTCCTTCGCAGGTTTTCAGGCAAATTATGTAACAGGGCTGAGCTTCAATTTTATCATGTGCAAAATAGGGATAATAATATCTTCATCATAGGGTTGTAGGAATAAAATGAGATCTTGCATGCCAAATGCTTAGCACAGTGATCCTCATGGAGTAAGAACTCAACGGCAGCGGCTATTATTAGAATTAATTAAGCAGGGGCCTTTAGAGGAAGTCAGTCAGAGGGCTCCTTTTGGCTGGAGATAGATGGGTAAAATCCTACCATGTGAGCGCTTAGCCAAAGCAGAGGAGTTGATAGCCTTGCTGGGGGCACATACCTTCCCTTTCTTGCTATAGAGACCCTTTGAGAACTCATGGACTCGGATTACAAAGGCCTGGCCCAGCCTTGAGCTCAGGAGAGCAACTTGCAGAGATAGAGACTGGACCTTGCCATAGTCACCGTAGTCATCAACTCTCCAGACTCAGGGCTCCCTGGTCGAAAGCCTGCATCCCAGAGGAACCTTCCCTTGGAGGAAGGGATGCGGGAGTTGAGACCAAGGTGCTGATGGGGAAGCCATATGTACTGGGCCTGACAGAGGAAGGAAACTTTGATGATACCTAGCCCCACGGCCCGTCCTTGTGTCTCTGTGAGTTACAAACCATAGAGAAAAGCAGAGCTCGGCTCACATCTATGGCCGACCCAGGTAGAGAGGAGACCTGTTACAGGGGGAGGTGCCCTTCAGGAAACACCAGGAAAGGGGCTTCTTTCTGCCAGCTCCCTGCTCCTCTTTGATCAGCCCTCATTCCCCTGTGGCTAACCTAGCCTGTCTGGAATACTGTATTTTTTTTTCTACTTTTTTTCCTCACCCTATGACAGAATTCGCAATGGCCCATGGCCTTCTATGGTTTGACCAATCTTGTGAGGCCTCAGCTGTCTCACTTTTTTCAAGAGGAAAGAAGTGAACTGAAGGTTAGCGCTGATGCTCTGGAGTGATTCTGTTATTATTATTTTTTTTTTACACAGCAAGGCCAAGTTCCTCTACCCTCCCATGGAGGCACCCCATCCTTGCTCATTTCTACCCCATAAACTGAAGCTCCAGCTCCTCCACTCCCTTCTGCCGTGGCCTCAAACATCCTCCTTGTACGTGGGATCTGTGCACTGTGTACTCTTGTATCCCTGTCTGAAGTGTCTGCTTTGACTAAAATAGAATGACTAAACATAGAGGCTTTAATATAAATAAATCTAATTTTGACTGTCTCCTTCACAACTCACTATCCGGGTAATCAAGAGCAAATCCCACTGATAAAATAGAAGCAATGATAACTCCAGGACTGGGAGCAGTAACTGAGATCCTGTGTGAGCTGGAAGGAGAACAGGGGCCAGCATAAAACAAGCGCTCAGTAAACACCAGTGATCACCGTGGTTGCTACAGAAGCTTTCCCGTTTTCTCTGCCTGCCACAGCTCCAACTGTATGCTTATCCCGAAGGTCTGGTCTTCTGCCCCTGAATCTCGGGGTGATAGTGTTTCTGAGGTTCCTCATTCTTAGCTCTAAGACCTGGGTACATGCCTCACTAGCTTTCGTGATTTTGTGTGTGCAGCATCTTGCCACCTCAAAATTCGTCTTCCCTTAAGTTCTTAGAAAAGAGAGATCATGATATATATTCATTAGCTTCCTGCATGGTGCCTCAGTTTGGAGATGTTCAATAATTTGTTTTGAACTAAAGGCTTTCAATATCATGTCCATGGTATCAGCTGCCCAACTTTTAGGTTCATACTGATGCAATAATTGGAGGGTTTTTATGTCAGTGAGGAAGTTCCCCAGAATCATTGTGTTGGCAGCTAAAACTGAATCTCCTGGAAGAAAGCGTAGAGGAAACGCATTAGGAGACTGGAATTAGCAGTGAATTCCTGGGTGCACACTAAGGACAATGGCAGCAAAATTAAGAATAGACAAACTGGACTACATGAAAACGGAGGGATTTTGGACACCAAAAGGCACCATCCATAGAGTGGAAAGTAGCGTAATCCTGGAATGGCATAGTGTATTTACAAATGATCTGTCCAATCGGACCTGAGGATCCAGAGCACGGAACAAAGCAAGCAGCCCAATTTCAAAGTAAGCAAAGTCCTTGCGTACAGATTTCTCCAAAGAAAGTATCCAAGTGCCCCAAACATACACAAACATGCTCACCATCCCTCATCACGGACACCTGAAAACCAAGCTCACAAGAAGACACTACTCCGTCTCTATTAGAATTGACTCCTGTAACAAGGGGGGATGTGAGAGTGGAGGATACTGCTTAGATGTGAGAGTGTGCGTGTGCTTAGCCACAGTTGTTTAGGGTGGGTGAAACCCTGGCTCCCATCTCTGGCACCAAAACTGAGAATAAGACAAAAATAAAAACAATTGAAACTATCAAGTGTTGGCGAAGCTCTGAAAGATTGGAATGCTTAAACCCTGTGGATGGTAATAAAAAAAAAAACGGCCTAGCCATTGTGAAAGCAGTAATTCCCATATAATTCCCATACGATTCAACAACCCCTCCTGTGGATCTGCACCTCCAGGAAATGAACACAAGGACCTGAGCAGATAATTTGTATACTCAAGCACAGCCGCATTCCTCACCGCAGACAAAGGTGACCCCAGTGCTCACTGACAGGTGAACGGATTAGAAGGTAGCGCCACCTACGTGCAGTGCTGCGCTGTGCCATCTCAAAGAGAAAGGCCATTCTGACTCGCTGTGAAATGTGGAAGACATTAAGCTAAGTGGAGGAAGCGGTCAGTAAGACAGAAGCTATGGCTTCGCTCTTAGGGTGTGCTGAGAGGTCAGATCTGGAAAGCCAGAGGGTGGGGAGTTATGGTTTGACAGACACAGCATTTCACTTGGGGAAGATTAAACAAAGACAGGCCCTGGAGATAGATGGTGGGTGACGGTCGCACAGTAATGTGAATGTGTCCAGTGTCACTGAACTGTGCACTTGGGAGTGGTTAGTCGGTAGATTTTGTGTGTATTTACCGTAAAATTTTATATATGTTTTACTACACACACAAAGAACTCTGGTGAAAGTTAATGGCCGTTCCCTGGCTGCACATCTGTCCCACAGGCAGAATTTTCCGTATGGTGTTAGGGAGCTCAGAGCCTTCTCAGGCTCCTCCATGGTCCTTTTTAACATCCCCGGTTCTACAGTGAAGCCAGACCCAGTGAGACCCCCCTCGGATACCTCAACGGTCACCCCTGGCCTCGTAAGCTTTTTGAAACTGTACCAGTCCCCAAATCCCTGACAGCCATCTTTGTGGAAGCCTGCTTGGCTCAGAGGCCGGAGAACCAGTAAGTTGGTCGCTATGTACAACCATTCATTCCATAGCCCAACATCTGTCTGACCGTGGAGCAGGTGTAGCCTCTGTCCATGAATGGGGGGAGGCAGGGGGTGCCTCCTACACATCCATCCTTTTTAAAGCCCCTCCCAAAGGCAGCAGGGCAGAAGAGAGCCTGCTCCTCTCCGCACACTTTCAGGCTATTGCAGGAGGAGCCTCAAATCAGATCTCACAAAGAAAGAAGCATCAAAAAATATATTCCATTTGTATTTCCTGAGTGGCCCTCCATCTGGAAATATCTTTTATCTGGCAACTTTTGCAAAGCAGATTGAATTTTGGAGGAGACCCCTTCAGGTTTGTGCTGGCCTCCCTATCACGCCAGTGAGTCATTTCCATCCTAACCTTCACCAGGTCACGCAGTGGTGACTTGGGATCTGAGACAGGACCGGCATGCAGCAGCAGCAAGTCTTGGGAAACGTGAGGCATTTTTTAAACCCAAAAGAGCTACATGGAAGGCAAGAGTGAAGTCTGTCTGATTACTACTTTCTCTCTCTCTCTCTCTCTCTCTCTCTCTCTCTCTCTCTCTCTCTCTCTCTCTCTCCATCAGCTCAATATTACTTTTCCAGGGAAGTCCTTTCTACACCACCCACCCCAGGACCAACCACATCAGAACATACCTTTGCAGGACCAAACTCCAAACTCAGACCTCACTTTGTGAATTCCCATGTTAGGGCCATTAGACTGTGCCTGGCTCCCAACACTGTTCAGCACTGACCCTAAGAGTGTCTGATGGTATGTGGCACTCAGTAAGCACTGTTGAAGAAATTAAGGAATCAAACACGTCTTACCTGCCTCTCCACACACACGTCACTGCAGATCCAGGTAGAAAATGCCTTCTTTCCAGAAAATAACAGAAACTCAGTTTAAGTAGCCAGGGAAAAAAAAAATAGAAAGAGTGTGTCTCTGTGGGTAGTGCTGGGGGGCGGGATACCTTATCTTCAGTTGGAGAAATGTTTCCTCGGGTCCTTGATAAAGCAGGGAAAAGTGTCCCCAGGGCTTCTGATAGCTGACAAGTGTCCTTGATAGTGGATAGGGGCTGGGTGGGGCTGCTCAGGCTTCAGCCTGGGCGAGGAGATGGATTCTAACGGTTTCTTTGCTGTTAGAAGTCTGCTTCCTGCCCAGTTTTCCCCCCTCCTACCACCAAGCTTGCTAAGGAAAGGTCCCTTCTTTGAGCACCCAGGCGCTCACAGCTTGATGTTCTGGCCAGTCTCTCTTTCCCTCCTCTCCCCTCTCCTCCCCTCTCCTCCCCTCCCCTCCCCTTCCCTCTCCTCTCCTCTCCTTTCCTCTCTTGTTTTCTCCTCTCCTCCTCCTCCTTTCTCTCTCTCTCTCTCTCTCTCTCTCTCTCTCTCTCTCTCTCTCTCTCTCTCTCTCTGAAATCCTCCAGGACTTGACAAGTCAAATAGCCCCCTACCTGACAAGAGAGGAGACTGGGACAAAGCCTTCCCAAGCCTCCACTAGAGTCACAGGACACCTGCTTGCTAGACTCTGGTTCACAGGCTCACACTTTTTTTTTTAATTTGTGCCTTAGTTTCTTTCCTGTTGTTGTGATACAACACCATGAGAAAAAGCAGCTTAAGAGAGAAAGGACTTATTTAGCTTCCTGATTCAGGGTACAGCCGATCATGGTGGGGAAGACAAGACACCAGGAGCCTGAAGCGGCTGGCTACGTAAGAAGGAAGCAATGAATACACACAGGCTCTTCAGTGCCCTTTATCCGTTTAGATAGTCCAGGATCCCAGCCAGCCAGGCAATGTCCCCACTCACGGTGGGCTAATCCACTAATTCACTAGCATGAGCATAGCCCACCTGATCCCCGTTTTTCTGTGCATGTGTGTCTGTATATCTGTTCTTTCTTCATTCCCTTGCCACCCCTGTCAGGTTTCCAGGCTCTACAGGACACAGCAGAAGAGAAGAGCCTGGCCCAGGGCTGCAGATAACAGACAGGAACGTACTTGCAGCACAAGGCTGAGGTCAGGGAGAGATCAGAATAATTTCAGCTGACCTGTTCAGGAGTCTATCAAAAGGAGAAACAGTAGGGGTGGAGATATCACTAGAGCGTTAGAGCATTTGTTGCTCTTCCAGAGGACCCAGGTTTAGTTTCCAGCACCCATATTGTGGGCTCACAATGGTCAGTAACTCTAATTCTAGGGGACCCAGGATTGTGTTCTGGTGTCTGCAGGCACGAAGCGCGCACACGCGCGTGCGCGCACACACACACACACACACACACACACACTCACACATACTCACACACACACTCACACACACACACTTACACATGCAAACACAAATTCGCATAAGATGAAATTAAGAAAGGTTTAGAAAGTGAAGGAGTGAGTGTTGGCACCAGACTTTCCAGGTGAAACAGAATTGGGAAGAGCTGGGGCCGCTGATGGCTTCTGCCTCAGTGGACATTAGCTGTTGTCATTTTGTTGTGAGCAACTTTGTGCACCCAACTCAATCTCGCCACAGTTCGCTCTCTAACGTTCAGCTCAGTATGCCAGGATTCTTGCTAACATAACTTCCATGTAGATGGCACCAATATTAGGCAGCCATGTTAGCCCATGAAATCTATCTACAGGCAGGAGGACCCCTGAAGCAATGCCATGCCAGGCTGCAGAAGACATCCAAGCCTTAGGGAGCTCAATCTACTGCATATAGAATCTGCTTTTGATTTAGCGGTGCATCTGTTGGGCTCCGCGGACCTTTGCTTGCAAACTCTATCCACATACAGAAGGAAGCGTTATGTCTGCGGAGGGCTGGCATTCTTCCTCAAACAGCTGTCAAGGCTTCTGGAGCCAGCATAGTCGGGCTCTTTGGTAGAAGCACCAAGTGCCACTAATGACTGTATGATGCAGGCTGGGTAACACAGGCTGGATAACATGGGCTTTTCTCTGCTGCCTCTGCCAGCTTCCTGGTGTGAGCAGACGGCAAGCCCTTAGTGGTATCCTTCTGACCCGCGCGTATCCTCCAAGCAACGGGTAAGAAAGGGGTTATGGCTTAGCTCAGACTAGGGTATTGCAAGAGTGTGATTCAATTCCAGAGTGTTACAGTAATGTTAAAGCACTTGTCAGAGTTGGTTACGTGTCGTCTGAGTTTGAGAAGCGGCGAGACCTCAGTAGGAGCTGGCAGACTGGCACAGGTGAAGTAGGCTCCTCTGGGACTCTAACCGCTTACGTTTGTTTAATACGTGGGGCTCAATACCATTAGCTGTACTCTTCAAGCTAGGGAAGATACAGGCACCGACACGTGTGCTGGTATTAGACACACAACCAGGACTCAGTGCTAGGGGCCAGATTTTAGGCCAAAGTCCTACGGTCCTGCATGGAGAAGGGCAGAGCCTAGGGATGGCCACCAGAAACACCTGGTTTTGATAGGTTGTGGTACAATATGGGAGTGCCTTGCTTACTGGTGGCGGGGGTAAGAGGGCTTGGGGAGAGGATAATAGGTCCAGCACCTCATGAAATCCAAGCCTTTGGATAGAGTTCCAACCCTGTGCACACACTTATTAGTCTAGGATAGCCTTCCTTTGAGAGACCTGGGAAAGCAGGTTTTGGTGCGAGCAGAATGAGGTATAGTCTACTCATTCTCAGTGTGGACTGGGGAGTGGGGATGGCCTGTCTGATGCCAACCCTATTCCGGTATGTGACACTTGCAGCAGGCCCCCTAGGAGTAGATCTTTGTGCCCTGGTAGGGGCATTTTGGTACATGGTTTGGTTTACTGGGCAGTCTTCCTCTAGCTGCAGAGGTGTGACTGGGCCTCCTAGGCCAGGACAACTCAGGTCACAGAGGCATACAAAGATACAGCATAGAAAGGACCCTTGAGGGCACATTTAGTTCCATACTGGGCTCCCAATTGGATACCGTAATCCTGAGAAAAACGGCTGGAAGACAAAGAGGGCCCCAAAGCTCAAAAGCATCGCCTTTTGTTTGTCTATCAGCTGCTCAGGAGAGCAGGATGCTCCAGGTCTATAATGCTGTAGCAGAAGGGTTATATATTCTGAACAGACAGGGGTGACAGTGTAGACCCAAAGCTGCCCAGGTGTCCTGGCACAGGTTAGGGAAACAGTGTCCCAGACGTAGCCATCATCCATATCAGGCAGAGCTGGGTAGCGATAACTCAAAGGTTTACAATCGTATTTTCACATTTTAAGGTTCCATAGCAGCATTTGTGGCTGCCCATTCACAAGAACAGAGGCCATCTGTGTCCCAGCGCTTTGTGCAGCTGTCTGTGCTTTGGCATGTGTGTCAAGGACAGCTAGCCTCAGGCGTTCTGTTTTAGACCATTGAGGTTGGGGACCAGACTTTCTTTGTCTTCTCCAAGATCTACCTGGTGGTAGGTGTTTCACCTGAAACCAATCTCTCTGTTCTTCTGTGGGAGAAATCAGGTGGCATTTAAATCTATCATGACCAGAGGCTGTTTTAGGGGAGGCAGGATCTGGTTTCCAGGTTGGTAGAAATATACTGCCATGGGTTTGGCTCTTCTCCCTGCAGCCAGCAGGTCCCAGTTTTTATCTGCCCCGAGTCTGGCACTCATGCCTTGTGAAGTGAGCCGCACTGGAAAGGGAGAGCCAAGTGGAAGAACAGAGACACCTCAGGCAGGAAAACCGTGACTTGGAGCCTGCGTCTCTCAATAGAACTGGTAAAAAGCATAGTGAAGGTGTTTTGTTATGAATGAGGGGCCCCCAAGGGGAAGAGGGCAATAAAAGGAAACTAATTTGGGAAACCTCACCATTTTGGAGTTTTAAGGAAAGATTCATGGTTGTTGAATCCAGGCTAACACAAAGGGAGAAGAGAGGCAGGAATGGCCAGGGATGTGTGTACCCTGTGGGCAGGGCATATGGAGTAAAGGCTGGTGAAGGTTGGTTTTCCACCACCAGGGCAGTTTCCTGTGATTCTGACTGGAGTTATACATTGTGTCCAGTTCTGTTTCTCCATGGCTGTTCATCTCCAAGGTAACAGTAGCATTGGGTCGGAAAAGCATGGCATTGCAGGAGGCACTGAAGACCTGTCTTCCTGATTTAAGGAGTTATTAGATCGGTAGGAATTTCTGAATAAGGAAGAACGTGAGTGCATTTCAGTCGGACTAGGGTAGGAGAAGGAGGAGCTGAAGCTGCCACAGTGGGGAACATCACCAGGGAGGGTTGAAGGAAAGAGGTGTAAGGCCAAAGATTTGAGAGTGAGCAAGGACAGGTGGCACCCTGCATGACAGGTCACGTGGGAACTGAGGCGGACTGGACCTCTAGCTGCCACTATGACTTGAGTATTCCTTTCTCCCAGGCTTAGCCAAGCCCACACATGCATTACCAGGTGTGTTCCTTATACTAACCCTGTAGAGTACATGTGACTGGCCCCCCCCATACTGCTTCCAGGGAGACCCTTTAAAACTCATGTAAGACAATCTCACCCTTCTGTTTGAAGCTCCCCAAAGCATGACCTGCTCAGCCAGAGCAAAAGCCAAACTTCTCCAAGTTTCCACTTCGTCTTTGTTCTTCTCATGACTTTAGTCACGTGACCACCTTGCTAACCCCAAACTCTAGGGTCTTTGTTTTTTTCCCCTTTTTCCTAGAACATTCTTCCCAAGATACCAGTCCTCATCAGAAAGGTCTTCTCTTGATGGGAGGTGGTGGCACATGCCTTTAATTCCAACAGCACTCGGAGAAAGGAACAGGCAGATATCTGTGAGTTCAAGGTCAGCCTGGTCTACAGAGTGAGTTTCAGGACAGCCAAGACTCCACAGAGAAATCCTGTCTCAAAAGAAAGGAAGGAAGGAAGGAAGGAAGGAAGGAAGGAAGGAAGGAAGGAAGGAAGGAAGGAAGGTCTTCCCTCATTACCTGATTTAGACACCCATAACCCTGACTATACGGTCTCTTCCCTCTCACTTCATTTGGGTTTTTTCCACAGTACATACTGGCCACCTGGTTTGTCCCATGTTGCTTGTTTTTTCAGGGTCTCTCACCTGCTCTGGTTTGGAAGCTCTGTCAGGTGAGAGGAATGTTTGCCTCATTGACATCTATGTATTTCCACTGCCTGGAACACTCCCACCATGTCTTAGATGCCCAGTAAACGCTGTTTGAATGAATCGGTAAAGCTTGTGGTGCGATCCTGACTTGCAGGAAGGAGAAATGGGCTAGAGAAGGACAAGAATTTGCCCACGCAGCACAGTTAGTGGTTGACAAAGCCAAATTCAAGCCTGAAAGATTCTGACCACAAAGTCAGGCAGTATCCGCAGCTATCAAGGAATTTTAGACCCTTGTAACCGAGAGGGGATCAGTAATGAACAGAAATGGAGACAAGGAACAGAGCTGGGTGATGCAGAGGACAGATGACAAATTCACTTGAGACTCTGCTTCTCTTTCGCGGCCAGGGTGGCCACCTGAGCACCCCATTCGTGTCAGCTACTGTGCTGGGTACTAAGGACGTGAAAATGAGTTAGAGTTGGGCAGTGGTTGTAGGGGAATGTGTTACAGTTGTAGAGTTGCAGAGATAACCTGACTTACTGGGAAGCCAGGATTTACTTAGAGCCGCAACAGGACAGCTCTGGAGGCTGGAGCCGCAACAAATAAGACAGCTCAGCCCTGGAGGAAAGGTGTCCTGGCTACCTGAAGCTGGGGTGCAGTGGGGGATGGTCTCTCCACAGGATATAGGGATCCTGCTCTTCTCCTGGAGAGCTGCTACAGCTAAGTTCTGCTCTGTTCCCTTAAGGGAATATTCTAGTAGAGCTAAAAGCTTCTTCTCCAGCTCCAGATGTTTCTTCTTTTGCTAACACTCTGCTTAAGGAAAGACCCACTGCAGAAATGTAGCAATCTCCTCTGGCTGCCTGGCCTTGCTCAGCCCCCCTTAAGGAGCATTGTAGCAAGGTTCTTCTATTCTGCTCTGCCTTGCTGAGGCCCCCTAGGGAGCATCTCAACAAGGTTTTTCAGCTCAGTTCCCTAAGGGACTTCCCAGCCAGGTTCTCCTGGTCTGTGCCAGTGAATGAAGGTCGTCACCCAAGACTTTTTTTTGAGAAAGAGATTTATTTGGGAAGGAGAAGTCCAGGAGAGTGGCTGCCTCTGCCAAGGAGGGATTAAAGGCAGCGTCAGGGCAGCCCCATGGCAACCTTTAACTGAAGGGTGGACAGGCTTATATAGGGCTTCTTAGAGGCAGAGTTTTCCCAGAGAAAAGGGGAGATTGGTTAGTTTTTCCCTGCTCATGGATTGGTCAGTTCAGGTAGTCAGAGGCAGAGACGGCTCTGCCTTCATGGCCAAACTGTGTTTCTTTCACTGGTCCTTTTCAGCTTTTTGACTCTAAGGACCAGGGCATATTTCTTTCACTGGTTCTGATTCTAAGGACAGGGTGCTCAGTGGTTGGTTGGTTTCCTGCTCCAGTTGTCCCTTTTACCCTACAGTGGTGGTACACGCCTTTAATCCCAGCATTCAGGAGCCAGAGGCAGGCAGATTTCTATGAATTTGAGGCCAGCCTGGATAACAAAGAGAGTTCTGGGACAGCCAGGACTGTAACACAGACAAGCCTTGTCTCATAAAACAAAAAAAAAGACAAAGAATAAATTAAAAATAGTCTCTACCCCAAAAGTGCTCATCTCATCTATAAGTCAAGGACACCAGATCATTGCCACTCTGGATCCTGGAGATGGGCTTCTAGTCAGACCATCCTGGCTAGTGTGACTACCTTGGCCAGATACTGGCCAGGTAGCAGCATCTAATGGTGTATGCATTAGATCAACTGCCTGTGAGTGGTTACATTGTGTCAGCTCAACAGAAACATGTCAGGCAAGGGCCTATATCCAAGAAGTCCTAGAAACAAAGAGAGGGATGCAGGCCAGGCCACATTATGTTAGCCAAGACAGAAAGCAGCAACCGCCCCCTAGGATCATAATGCAGATGAAAATATCTTGTTTTCTTTGTTTGTTTTGTTTTTGCAACAGTGTCTCACTATTACTTAACTCACCATGTAGAAGGCTGGTCTCGAACTCACAGAGATCAACCTGCCTTCTCAGGGCTAGGATTAAAGTCATGTGGCACTACACCTGGCAAGAATCCCTGTTGCCTACAGTTTGTATGTTAAGTCGTGTTATTACAAAGGAGCCAAAAGGTTAACAATGTGAAGCATTTAAAGTTGGATGTTATAACAAGCTAAGGCTAGTTTTTGTCAGGAAAGAATTTTACTTTATCTTTATGTGTAGAAATGTTTGGCTTGTGTGTGTCTGTGCACCAGGTACATGTCTGGTACTTACTTTGAGATGAGAGGGGGCATCAGATCCCCTTGAAACTGGAGTTGTGAAGGATGGCCATGAGCTATCATGGGTGCTGGAAGCTAAACCAGGGTCTTCTGCAAGAACAGCACATGCTCTTAACTGTTGAGCCATCTCTCCAGCCCCAAGAGAGAATTTTAAAAATACATTTAGCATAGCTTAAAGGTACAGGCTTTAGGAAGTCTAGGGGGGACCACAACACATCTCCTAGGTCTCACATACATACATCCCTCACTCACCAACTCCCCTAGAGCAACTTCTGGCCCTGCAAGCTCCACTTAGAGCAGGAGCCCCACAGAGGCATACTGTCTCATCTTCAATGACTGCACGGTTGCTGCTCCAGGACATAGATACACAGACAGCATTGTGTTAGCAATTCCTGCAGTTTTCAGTGGCGCACCATGAAACATGAGTTCATAGCCTAGGAGTGGGAGACCATACCTACGGCTCAGGTGTGTAGACTAGGCAGCGCCGCCCAGGGTTTGTGTGGGTCCATTCTGTGTTTGCATGAGAACAAAATCATCTAACAGTGCATTTTTCAGAACATAGATCTGTTATAAAATGATGTGTGACTGCTACTCCTTCCTTTATTCCTTCACTCATCAGCTCCAAAACACATGTTTGTCAGGTACCGAATGCTCTTAGGTTCTGGATATAAGACAGTGCCCAAAATAGACACTGCCCCACACTCAAGGAGCTTTCTACCTGTAATGCTAATCTTGGTTGTCAACTTCACTAGATCTGGAATCAAATTTAAAAAAAAAGTTGCTGCGTTCCTATCAGGGAGTTTTTTTCCCCAATTTTTAAAAAAGATTGAATGTGTTTTTAGTTATGTATATGTCTGTGTTTGGATGTGGGTTTTTGTGTGTTTGTTTGTTTACCCACCAACGCAGGTGTCTTTTGGAGACCAGAGGCATTAGATTCCCCTGGAACTGGAGTTATAGGCGGCTGTGAGCCATCAGATATGGGTACTGGGGACAGAACTCAAGTCCTCTGCAAGAGTAGTTTGTAATCTTTACTACCAAGCCATCTCCTTAGCACCTATGAGGGAATTTCTTGACCAGATTTTCTGAAGCAGGAAGAGCCCCTAAATGTGGGTGGCATCTTCTGATGGTGGCCCAGGTAACAGATGGAAAAAGAAAACAGTTTTGCTTTTTACCCGCCTGCCTTCGTTCTTGCTGGGAGGTCCGTGTACTGCCTTCCTTCGCTGCTTCCTTCGCTGGGAGCCTAACAAGGCTCCCACTTTGAAGGGAAGAACAATGACTTTCCAATAACCCTCCAGCCCTTCAGTACCTGATTTGGGACTGAGAGGGCCACCCAGACGATCTCATGTGAGCCAGATGAACCCCTTCTCATCCTGTAGTCACCGTTGAGTCTCTTCCTCAGGACTAAGGCACTGCCTAGTGGGGAGAGAGTATAATATCAAGTGACGTGATTATCGCAAGGATAGTTAACATTAACGACAACAAGGGGTCAGTGCCAGCATGTGTCCAGACATGTCTGTGGTTTCTCTCACTAATCCTCGCAGTAGCTTGCAGATGAGGAGAGAGAGGCCTCGTGGAGTCTAAACTAGACAGTGGGGAATTTCAGCCACTTACCGGATAAAGTCAGGAAGCCTTCGCGTTAAGATTCTGCTTTTCAGATGATGTCTGGGGAAGTTTGAGTGGAGGTGGAAACACTGAAGCAAGAATTTGGAATGGTGAAAGCAAAGAATTTGTTCCATGGGGGAGCTGAGACATGTGGGTAAGATAGGCCAGGTAAAAAGTCAAACTCACCACTGGCGAGAGGTAGACTCCCCAAAAGTGTTTCCTTCACTAGTCGTATGTGGTAGAAGGGAGACTTTCCTGCCTGCTTGGGACACCCTTCAAGTCCCGAGGACTATCACAGAAGCAAGGTTACTCCCAGTCCCGTCTTCACAACCCTTGTCCACTTCTCAGTGTGGGAAGGTGTTTGGAAATGTAAGGGCAGCCACCCAATTTATTCATTACACACACACACACACACACACATGCACACATGCACGCACACACGTGCACACACACGCACATGGGTGCGGGGATCAGAGGCAATCACAGAGACAGAGAGAGAAAGAGACAGAGATTGAGGTCGAGGTAGACATCAGTCTCGTTGGGGGATAATTGAGTGGCCCCCCTTTGTGACTGGTGCAGAAGGGTAAATTAGCAGTTCTCAAAGACATTAGCAGCTGCCAGTTCACATAGTGCGCACCTGCCTCACTCTGGGCTTCTCTGAGTCTCAGCGTCTGCGGTACCCGCTCTTCCTCCCATCTTGAGAGAAGCTGGAGCGCCCAGAACACTTCGTGAGAGGCTTGAAGGCTCCGACCTCCTTCGGAATGTTTTGATTTTTAAAAACTATTTTAATTACGTGTCCTCTGGCTCCTTACAGAGGAAGCAAGTTTCCTTGCAGACCCGCGTGCACGGGAGACTTAATGAAGCCAGCTCACCAGCAGGTGATGTAATCCCGATGGCTCCCCATCAAATCCAACCTGTCTGTCCCACTGACGCCTCTGGGCTAATTGCTCTGCTTCGCACCTGTTCCTTCTCAGGAGGCCCTGGTACCCTAGCATCTGGTGCCTCTGCCACTTTCTCACTCTGCCAGGACACCCGCAGGCCCTTGTGGACAGACAGCAAAGCCCATTCCACAGCCTGAGGGGCCCCTTCTTTCTGAACGCTGCTCTTTCGAGGGTGGGAAAGCTTCACCTGCCTGTGGCATGATTGTCTATCTGCCAGGCTGGAGCCTTCACCCTTGTCCTAGGTCCTCCCATGTTAGGTATGCTTTGTGAGGGATGTCAGGCCAGCAGAGACAATCCTCTGGGCTGTGCCAGACTTGAGTAAGCTCTGCATGGCCCAATCCTCGCTTAGACTTTCCACTTCTGACTCAGGTCTCTCAGCTTCATTTTGTTTGTTTGTTGTGATGCTGGGGGTAGGAGTAGGGTGGGGGGAGTGGGGTCATACCCAGGGCCTTGCTCATGCTAAGCAAGTGCTCTCCTACACCCCCAGCCCTTCAATGATGGTGGTGAGTCTCTGTTCTGAGGTCCTCCAGTGGATCATACAGTTCTGTGAGGCAGTCACTGCCCTGGTCCCACATTGTTTCCTTTCCCTCCTAAGGTTCTTTGCATAGCTCCAGTGGGCTTGGAAAACCCTATTCATCTCTCACTTTCTACCAAGGTCTTCCCTTTGGACACTTCCTCTGCCCATCAGACAGCTGCACCTTCCCCTGCTGCCCAAAACAGCACTCTGCTTTTTCAGCAAAGGGGACCGTTTCAGGAAGTTCAGAACCAACGCAGCTTAAAGCCTTGGCTCAGCCGCTCTCGCCAGTTCCACGGACCTGGTGAGAATACTCAGGCTCTCAGAACTACATCCCCCTTGCTCCTACCACAGAGACCACCGTGCCTACTTTGCAGGCTGCAGGGTTGTTGAGAGGTTTAATCGACGTAGCAGCAGGAAGGAGTTTGCACAAGTGCCAGTATTATGTAATGCGTGGGCACCCTCTTCACCGGTGATAACTTCAGTATATAGATTTGATCAGCTCTGAAGTAGATGTTATATCCTTCTCACTTGGTTCTCCTTTTGAGCCACTCAGGGCCTGGAACAGGGCCTGAACAAGGGTACAGAAGTCACTCAGGAGCATCTGGCATTTGATTGACTGACTAGAAGGATACTCGCTGGCTCTCTCCCCTTGTCTCTGCCACAAAGCTCTTTTCAATAGCTCTCTGGGGCCCGGGTCTTTGGGAGCAATACAGGCTCTTTCCTGCACCTCACCCCCTTGTGAACTCTTGGGTTCCTGAAGTCTGGCATGCATACTGTTGTAGCCATTTCTTGAAATGGCCCCATCTATTAGCTGCCTCCTCCTGCGTGCATCAACTGTCTGCCAGGCCAGGCCGTGTCCCAGGCTGACAGCTCACCCCACCTCACCCCTGAGTCTCTTCCCAGCATCAGCAGCCCACCCCCACCCAAAGCTAACTTTTATAGCTGATCTCCGGCGGCACCTCCTACCTTCCAATTAGGAGCCTGTCAACACCCAGACCATCACTCTTCCTAGAGCGACTGACAATGCGGAGCCTGGAGAGGCTGCTGTGGGAAAAGAGCGGAGGGAAATTGTTTCCATGGTGCAGTGGTACTGAGCCCAGAGGTGGAATCTAGGTGATTCTGACTTTGGGCCAGCCTCCTTGTTCTGTACCCCAAATCTGCAGTATGAATGTGGCAGCTGGAGCCTTGCTGGTCCTTGATAAATGCATGTGTGGGTACTGAAAATGCCAAGGACACAGAGCTAGCTAGCAGAGTCCCTGTTTTGCTGGGGGTCCAATTAGTTCCCTTCTCTAATACATGGAGTAATTAAGTTAGCTCACTCAAGTTCGTTGATGAGCTTTCCTTTAGCGGTTAAACATGAACTTGTAACACCACTTGTAACGAGAGATGAGAAGTGTCCGTTGTCTTTCTCCTTCATTCCTTCTCAATCCTCATTTCCTAGTGAGGCTCTCTGACACACGGGGCCATTTGCAGAAGCTGCAGCCCGTGAAGGAAGTATGACACAATCTAACATTTTTTCTTATCTGGCAGTGTGGTCTAGTGGTTTGCACAGGGGCTGTGCAAGTCGGAAGTCTGGCTTTCTATTTCTGGGGCTGAAGGGAAACCTTGTAACAACAGCCTTTGCATCTCTGCTTGCTCTTGCTTTCTCTTTCTGTTGGGGACCTGAGGCTACACTGGCCTGACCCAGCCTAAGTAGCCAGGAATTCAGAAAGAAAGGGAATACCTCACTCTCTGACCCTGCTTCAGCCTCAAGGGAGGCTGTAAGGCTCACCACGCACCCATCCATGGAAGCTCAACCACGGAAATGCAGGGGGAGGGAGTGAGCAGGAGCATGGTTTGGGGCCAGCAGCTATGAAAAGACAGGGATGACAGGCTAACCACATCAAATGAACCCCCCCTCCCCGCCTTTACCACTTTCAGTCTGCAACTTTGTGGGTAGGCCTGGGTATGGATTTTGTAAGTTAGGAGTCCCAGTGCCTGGACAGGGGGCAAGAATAAGCTGAACCTTGCTTTGTGGATTTCAAGGGAATTTCAAGGGAATAAATCCAGAAGCAAGGACAAGAAGTTGGAAAGGGTAGGAGAAAAAAAAACAACAAAACAAAACAGTTACAACAGATCTGGTAGAGTCGGGAGGGCATTAAGATCAGATCTTCAGAAGGACGGAGGGCCACAATAACACACTTTCTCTATGGCTGGACATGGGACTATTCATACGGTGGCTTTGGGAAAATTTATGTCAAGCCAACCAAACATAGAGAGACGTATGAATTTCCAGGGAATTCTACTGCATCCCAGCCTTCCTATAGAGATGTAAGTATCAGAGAGAAACCTTCCCGCGTTTGACCAGAAGTGGCTGCACTGTAACCATGTGAGGTCTGGACTGTATCTAGAAAGAACAGGACAAGCTGGGGGACAGTAGTCACTGGACATGTCATTTCCTTCCTCATTTCTGCCCTCTGATCTTAAGGTCTCAAATTCTGCTACTGTATACATCGGAACAACAGGAAAGTGGTGAGATCTTGAGGGGTGGCTCTAGAATAAGACCCTGCAGAAGTTCCAGGCTGAGCATTAGGCTGGGAATCAGAAGGCCCCTGCCATGTGCTAACTCCTAGCGGTTCTGAGCACTCACAGTGGATGTTCATGTGCTGTTTTCCAGTTTAGCTTGATGTGTGGTCTGCAGAATGCAGCTATGGTAGGAATACAGAATCACACAAGCGCTCAGTGTTTTACCTCAGCAGAGGCCAGCAGGCAAGGGAGGTTTGGGGGAGCTTGAAAGGAGAATCCAACAACGTCTTCAGAGGAGTGATGCTAAGGAAAGACACATATGCCATTGTCATCTGCAAAGTTCACACTCAAGATCCACGCCAATCAAGTTGCTAAGCAAGAGTGTGATGCTGTGCCAGGACGCGCCCATAGCTACCATGGGGAGCGTGTGACCCATGGACTGTGACTGCACGTGCCTGTGTGTAGTCAGAGTCTGAACTGAAGTCAGACACGGTAGTGTGTATCTTTAATCCCAACACTTAGGAGGCTGAGGCAGGAGAATAACTATTAATAGTTCGATGACAGTCTGGGCTACCTGGGATACAGACTAGGCACCAGGCCAGTGTGAAATATACAATGAGATCTTTATCTTTAGAAAAAAAAATCAAAAGCCTAGATTGGAATTCATTCTCTGCATCTCCACTTTTTGTAAATGAAAATAATATGACATGTTTAAGGCTGTTGAAATAATTTAATAAGACATTCAAAGGTAGATAAAAAGATATTCTTTGAATATAACTTATGGCATATGGCAAGTTGTAATTTTCCCCTTCTGTCCCAAGTTGCATGCTGAGACAATTTATTTTAGAAATGAATTTTCAGGCCACTGGGATGGCTCAGTGGGTAGACGTACTAACAACCTGAGTTCAGTGCCCAGAGCCCACATAGAAAAAGAACAAAAAAAGAACAAAACTTATTCTCATAACTGCTCTCTCTCTCTCTCTCTCTCGCACACACACACACACACACACACACACACACACACACACACACACACAAATAATACAATTTAAACAAAATTTTAAAGAAAGTAAGATGTTCTTACTATGTTGCTGAGGCTGGTCTTGAACTCTAAAGCTCAAGTGATCCTCCTGCCTCAGATTCTTAGGTAGCCAGCTGGAACTATAGGTATATACTATCTTCCCACTGAAAGATTTAATTTTTCTTGATACTGATTTTATATATAAAAAAAGAGTTTGCATTCAGTTTCTAGCCTGTTGTTCAGAAAGAGAAATCCTTCTGTTTGCAGAGGCTATGAAAGCAGCCAATCCCATCTCAGGATGTAACCGAGGTCTGTGGTGGCCTCCCAGTCAGTGTTACCCTGGAAATGATGAGCGAGGACCCCTCACTGCTCCACCAGACGTTGGAAAGCATTTGTCTCATTTCTTTCCACTGTGTTTCCATCTTTGTTGACAGGCAAGGTAGCTTAAGCCGGGTCTAGACGTGTCTGAACCAGCCTGATACCCACAGGGTACCTCCCTTCTCAGGACCTAATTACCACAGGATCAAGGGGCTTTGCAGAGGACAGCTTGTCCCAAGGAGAAGCAACATTGGAGGGGGCATCTGTCTCATTTCAGGACAACAGGTAAGAGCAGAGGGAGGGCAGGAGCATTTCTGAGAACAGCTCTGGGGCGCCCGGTGGAGTCCGAGAGTAAGTGAGCTATAACAAGAGAGAGAGTGAAAATTGAATCAAAGGCTTTCACTGAAGTGTCCAGGAACAGAAAGATACAGCTGCTGGGGCATGCTGCTCGGCTGTGAACAAAGATGATGGCACCGCGGGCTTCAGAAGACACTGCCTGAGGACCAGTTCTCCTTTCCTTGAATATGGAAAACAACAGCCCACTTTGAGACCCTCTACTGACTCACTCATTCATTCCCCCTTCATTCATTCAATATGTTTATTGAATGTCTGTTATATGCCAAGTTGAGCATCAATACTTTCCGTGCAGAAAATCAGTCCATACATAGGACTCTATAGAAACAGTCCTGGGGATTGACTCGCACAACCACAGGAGAGAAAAGAATGTTACATGGGGTTCGGAGTTCCTGCAAGCCAAGGGATCCAGTCAGCTCCTGCATTCCCACCGATCTGTGTGTGTGTGTGTGTGTGTGTGTGTGTGTGTGTGTGTGTGTGATATGTGCACACACAAACAAGCACAGACATGTGTGTATGTTTGTGGGTAGGTGGATGCACACTGTTTTTCCCTGCCAGCTTGTGTGCTTGGTACTGACTCATAATGCTCACCTATAAACAAACAGGCCAAATTCAGTGGGCTCTCAAAACCCCTCATTTTATTTAAACTTCTAGAAATGAGAACTCTTAGTTCTTATAATAAGCAATGAGCTACGAACCAGATATTTTAAAAGTGGTTTGTATTACCTTGTGTTTTAGCTCCCAGAATGGTGTGCAGCCCTCTTCGCTCTCTTAGTGGCCCCATCAGGAGCCACTCAGTCCCAACCCCTAAGTACCTCATGAATTCACAAGCTCAGAAGCAATAGCTGACATGGGCTTTTTAAGTGAATTCTTTTGCTTTTTGAGGTTTGAAAGATTGAATATTTTTAAGATTGCAGCTGGAGGCAGACTTGACCAACAGCTTCCAGGTTGCAGCCATTGGTTTTTACAAAGAGGACTGAGTGACATCAGGAGAACTGGGATCCAGTCATGTCTGCCGCCTGCACAGCTTGAGTGCTCACCAGATTTCCCTGGGAGGAAAGTTTCCTCAAAGTGTGCTGGGATTTTAAGACGTGACAATGTGACTGTGCTTCAGAGCGGTGTGTCGTGAATCCAGGCTGGCTCATGGATCTGTCACTGTTTTTTGCATTCAAGGCTGGAGACTGTGCCTGTGCCCTTTCTGTTGGGAGGCAGGAGGTTCTGAAGGAGCATTGTCTGCTCAGTTGCTTTTCTTTGAATGAGAAGCGACTGGAAGACAACAGGACACCGAGTACATATTAAACTAATATACGCCCTATTGCTAGGAAAGTCGAATGCTGATCACCCTATCAACCAATAGCCAGAGCAGCAGCCTTCTGTCATGCTCCCCCAGATGCAGGACAAGATCCTGCTGATGACCTCTGCCACAGCCTGACCTAGCCTCACCTGGTGGGAGCATTGCCAACTGAGAACTTCCTCCCAGCGAACCAGTGTGAGCCGTACCCCAGCACACCCACCTGGCCCTGCAGCTCTGGGATGCTGAAACACAGAGGAACCTGACTCTCCCAACAAACAGACCACAGGCGCAGAGAGAAGCTTCACTTCACGGGGCTGCTGCTATCCCTGTGATGCCTTCCCTCCTCTGGGCCCACACAGCAGCATCAGGGCATGTGGAGTTTGTGGGCTGAGGAAAAGGGCCTGGAATGCTCTTTGGTATTCTTGACATCATTGTAATAAGCCTTGTGACTGTGTTGTCCAAGATGGTACACACTAGCCACATGTGACATTTAAATTTTCACTGAAATTAGATAAAAGTCAAACCCCTGTCTTTTAGTCTTACTAACTTCTTGCTAAGTAGTTTTTCAGCAGCCATGGCTGGTGGCTACCATATGGGACAGTGCAGGTATTTAGAATTTTCCCGCCACTCAGCTGGGACCCATGAGTCCAACCAGTCTACTTTCTCATTCTCTACACTCTCTCTCATGGACCTTGTCCTTCAGACCACTTGAGCATTCCCAATAGTTTGGGTCATGTCTCATCGTCATGCCTGAGGTTCATGCTCTTGCCTCTTGCAAAAATGTCTTTTCTCTACCCATAACTGCCCATCTGATCAAATCCTCCTTCTCCGGGTTCAGACCAAATGATAGCTCCTACGTCCACTGGCCATTTGACTCTGAGCATTCCCTAGGCTACAACTGCCTCAACACTTTCAGCATTAGGTCAAGTTGTTTGTGGGCCTGTCCTGTGTACACCTGTCCTGCTCACAGGTGCCTGAGGGCAGGCATGTGACTTAGTGCTCTCGGTCTCTGGGGCTGTGTAAGGAAGACCTTCAGAGAAGTGCCTCTAACTGGGAAAGTCCCTCCCCCACCAACCTCTCCCACACTGGGAATCAGGGGATGGAACCTAGGACTTGGTGTGTGTCACATAAACATTCAACCACTGAGCTAGTCCCCCAGCCCAGAAAAGTTTTTGGAACATTCCTACTAAGGCTCTTGGTGGCTCATTGTGTAATGCTTATTTTAAGACCGTGAGTCAGTCCTAATAATTTACTTTTTTAGTCATTCAATAATATAATATATTAATATAATAATATAATATATATTCAATAATATAATATCCATGTCTTAGATACCATGTGCCTTGGACCTCTCTGAGTCTCAGTAGGTACTAGGTACTAATTTCATCAAATCACCACTGAGGGAACAGAGAGCCAGGGATGGGCAATCATCCCAGGAAATGGCAGAGTGGCATCTAGACAGGGAATGTACCAATTCCAGATCCCAGGCCCTGGGTGCTTCTCCTTTAAGGAAGTGAGCGGTGGACATGCAATGCAGCCCTTTGCTTACTGAGGCAGAATGTGGAAATCGGTCAGGCAGAATTTCATTTGGAGCAGCTGCCCCTTGGACAAATTTCACTCTCCCCACCCAAAGCGGAAGCCAAGGCTGGTGAAGACTCGTCCTTGGGAGGACTCTACAGCCTTCACACCTCCTTTTTCTCCCCAGCTAACAAGCACTCACTTCCTATAGCTTGGGTACTACAGAAAGGTAAGAGTGGCTCCTGCTGGGGAGGCCACATCTCCCCGAAGTTACCCTTTGCCTTGGCCTTAAGGGAAATGCTTATCTTTCTTCTCTGTCCTTGAACCCAACATTTCTGTACTAGGGTTGGGTGAGCTATCTTATGATGACATTTAAAAATACCTCCCTCCCCCTTTCCCCAAGAAGCTTTTAGCTTGAAAGTCATAGCTAACTCTGGGCATTTGGTTACAAAGTTTCTGCCTAGAAATAAAGGCATCCAGCATTCAGAACTTGTTAAAAGAAGTGTGCAAGCACCTGCTTGGCCAAGGAAGCCCAGCTCCTGAGAGCAGCCTGGCCCTCTCCATCCTACTGTTGTACAGGATTTGGGGACAGTGTTCAGGGACAACAGCGATGTCTGCCAAACTATCTGTGACCTCCCGCCAACCACCTCAGTTGCCTTTTTCTGTCCTTGCCTCTTCTATTTGATTATTATTATCTCTCAGGGATCCTGCAGGCATTGTATGATCCCACAGGGGCATCTCAGCCCAGGAAATGCTTCATATAGTTTCTGATGCCCACTGACCACACATACCTGTGTTCCTCCCAACACAAAGGGAACTTCTCTGTTAGATGCTTTGAGGCCCAGATTAGAGAGTAAGTACTCAGGGACAAAATCGTGGGCCAAAACCTGAACTAGAGGCGTGCAGTGCCTACTTTTGAGAAGCCAGGTTAGCCTGCGAGGAGGCTCATCTGTGAAAGGGAGGAGTGCCACTCTATGTGGTGGTCGGAGAGAAGCAACAACTCCCGAAAGCTGCCCTTTGATCTTTGTGATCAACACACACACACATACACACGCGCGCACACATGCATGCACACTGGACACACACACGCATGCACGCACGCACACACATGCACACTGGACAATCATCTTTCTCTCCAGCTATGCCCAGCTTCAGGCCTCCAGCACTTGTCCTTCTGACCTTGGCAACCTGATTCTGAACCCTTGTGCTCCTGGCCCGACTTTCTCCCCATCAAAGACGTTGGCTTGATATCACCTCTAAGTGGGGGCCAGCCTGACCCCTGCCTGCTCATCCTGTGGATGCTCTACTTTGAGTTGGTGTGACCACATGGGACTGTCTCCCAGCTCTCCTTGAGCCCTTGTGAGACTGGGGCCCCTACTGGAACTAAGCACCCGAGTGGGGGAGGCTATGAACAGCCCCTGGTGTCAGAGGGGCTATGAGTGAACTCTGGTGATGTCGCTTTCTCGTTGTCTGTGGACGTATTAGTTTATCTCTCCCTGCCTCTATTCTGCCATCTAGAAAAGGCATTGGCATTGCTGCGAGGACTTCATGCAGTAAGATATTTAAGCAGCTTCTAACAGTGCCTGGGACATAAAAAAGACTCAATAAACATTATCTGTTACCGTCTTTACAAATGCTTCCATTATTTTCCAGATAAGAAACAAGTTTCTTCCTTTTCCCTGAGCTCTGGGAGGTTTTTCAAAGATGTTTTTCAGGGAAAGTTCACCACTGACATGTTGTAAATTCCCCCGAGACTGATGACAAAGAACCATGCCCACGTAAGTGACCTTTGAGAGAAACAGTTTGTGACCACTTCCACGGCCTCTGAAGAGCACACACCATTCCTGTTTGTTTCTAGTGGACTCGGCTGCTTTCTGTCCCTGAGCGTTCAGGGCTGTACCCTCATCAGCTACAGCCACACATACCTTAAAATGATTTCACGTTCTGATCTATAAAATTGAAAACAAAGCCAGGTGTGGTGGTGTATACCTTTAGTCCTAGCACTTTGGAGGTTGAGGCAGGTGGGTCTTTTCTGAGTTCTAGGATACCCTGATCTATAGTGCAGGTTCAAGTTATGTAATGAGACTCAGTCTCCAGAAAAATAGATATAGAAACTGCAATTAAACTCATGTTACAAGACCCAACAAGGGCTCAAAGCTACAACTCAAGGTTATTTAAGGGAACCCTTGACATTAACTCCTTCTCTAGGACCAGCTCAGACACTGCCGAGTCCCTGTGAGTTTCCAGGGCCAGAGGAGACATGGAAGGACTCAGCTGCAGAGCAGGGCAGGGCTGGGTGGTGAGCAAATGAGGCTGATGGGGAGAGAGAAGAAGAAGTTGGGAACAGCATCATGAGACCAGACAAACACGACCACCTTTCTCAAGAACCTCATGATTAAGTCCAAAGGAGTTTAAGCACATTCCAAAAAACTGGATGACTTGTTTTTAGCAAAGTTGTCCATTTACCAATAAAGACTCAGGAGTTGGGGTGAAAACCTGCTAGATTAGAGAAGCTGAGAATCAACCAGCTGACTTTCATTTTTGGCCAAAGACCCAGCAATAGCATTGCTAATCTCTAAGTCCCTCCTGACTCCTTTCTTGTGCGTTTCTCTATCACCTTCCTGCGTCCTCCGTACTATCTATGGCTAATTCCTGTCAGCTAGTCGCTGGCTCCATCCCCTGATCCAAGGTTAATTTTATTAACACAGTCTTGGAGTTTCACAGTGTGATCAAATATCCTGCAACAGATGACAATAACCGAGGAGCCCAAGAGCGGGCAGAGTGTCACACAGGGCAGCTTAGATCAGGAAGCCGAGAAGGCCTCATTAACGGATGGAGGTCAACAGCAAGAGTCAGACCCACAGATTTTATTAGAGCTCAGTGTTGCTTTCCTCCATCTTCTGCATGACTGGGGAAGCCTAAAAGCAGGCCTCGGGCAAATGGGACAGGATTTGCAGTCCAATTGCCCACCCCAGGTTCTAGAAGATGCAAAGTGGGTTGGTGCTACAGGACTGAAGCTGTGTGAAGGTACAGCCTGGACCTATTGCCTGAACTTGGCATCAGCTTACCTCTTGGTACCCAGTGAGGCTGGCTTGTTTGGTATCCATCTTTCCCCTTTTGTGGTGAGATCCGTTCATGGTCCTTTGAGAAGCCAGCTCTTCCCTCTGCTCGGGCTCTGGGCTCTGGGTGGTCACACACAGACACACACAGACACACACACACACAGACACACACACACAGACACACACACACACACAGAGACACACACACACACGAGAGAGAGAGAGAGAGAGAGAGAGAGAGAGAGAGAGGGAGGGAGGGAGATCTTAGATAACCGATGTGACTGTGACATCTTGCCTCCATATAGAGCCAAGACTGCAGGCAGAAAGAGGTAAGGTAGCCGGGTGGTGGTGGTGCACACACCTTTAATCCCAGCATGCAGGAAGCAGAGGCAAACAGATCTCTGAATTTGAGGCTAACCTGGGGTAAAGAGTGAGTTCCAGGCCAGCCACGGCTACAGAGAGAAATCTTGTCTTGAAAAACAAAAACAAACAAACAAAAAGAGGTGAGACCAGGCTCAAAGGCCATTGTTGACCTTTTCCAGTCTGGCTATGCCTGGAACTAGCTTCTGTCCCTGGGTTTTTCAATGAATTCTCTATTATATCAGATCAGCTTGGCTTAAGTTTTCTGTTACTATTAACCAGGAATATCCTAACCGAAGGCTGAAGCAGCTGAAGACAGCCTCTTTCCACATCCCATTTGTTCATTAATAATAGAAAAAAGTTCTGGGGCTTTCTTAAGGCCATGATTCTGTTGGTCCAAAGTCCGGATAAGGCTATGGCTATATATAATTGACATTAATGGAGTGATTCTGACAGATCTGGTGGGCAAAGCAATGATTATATGTGTGTGTGTGTGTGTGTGTGTATCATATGTGTATATCACATATATGACTGATATCTTATAGCCCTATATTCTGCTTCAATAAAAACATCTACCATTGAAGGAGTTTAATTAATTACAACCAGTTTAGAGGCCATGAAAATTATACCTTCCCTTTCAAAACATCTGTCTTTGGTCCATGATGCTTCAGCAAGTAAAAGTACTTACTATACAAACCTGATGACCTGAGAGTTCAGTTCCCCAGATGCTATGGAGAAAAGAAAGAACTAATTTACCAAGGTCCACTGATTCTACCTTGCATTATGGCATGTGTGTACCCACACACAGGCATCGCACACACACACACACACACACACACACACACACACACTAATGATTTATTTTATTTTGGTTTTTTGAGGCAGGGTTCTCTGTGTGACAGTCCTGGCTGTCCTGGAACTTGTTTTGTAGATCAGTCTGGCCTCGGACTCACTGAAATTCACCTGCCTCTCCCTCCCAAGTTCTGGGATTAAAGATGTGTGCCGCCGCTACCTGACCACTAATGATAATTTTTAAAATCTAGACTTTTCTGTCTCTTTCTACCTACCTTGTCATAAAATAACCAAGGGCAAGACTGGCAAAAAACAACACATAAACCCATGAAGCTGATCCTCCTGGAAGAGACAAGCCCTGGAGATGGTCATAATGACAACCCCAAACCCTTCTGTGGTTTTTTATTACTGTGACAAGTGGCAAAACTGTCCGTTTCTATCAGATGTCTATTGCTCGTCCTCATTTCTTTCTTCCTAGAGGCAGAGTTTGAAAGCTCAGCTGTACTGTCCATTGGGTAAACCAGGATCACTTCCGAAACCACACCCCCAAATGAACAATGAGTCAACATAATTGTTTACCACTTGTTCCCATAATAGCACTCAACTGGCAGAGAGAGGGCAGCCAGCCTTCCTCTCCATGGTCATGCAAGCATCCAGGATAACGGAGGCTCTACTATCTTCAGCATGGTCATGAAGAAAGGAGCATGGAGGACACTGGGTGTGGGGGAGGCCGCTGTGAGCCAGAGTCGAGAGTAACACAGTGAACTTGTAATGTCGCCAGTCCACAGATACAGCTGAGTGCGAGAGACTCTGACAAACACAGTCTGTGTGCCTGGGGAGAAGATGTCAGCAAGGATGTCTTGAGCACTGACCTGTCAGTTATGTGACGTCAGATGACGTTTCTTTTCTGAATCCCCATGCACTATGAGTTTTCCATGTGTGGGCTTCTTGTTGGGAGCCCTGAGAGGCTCAAGAGACTTGGGGCTGTCAGGTCACCCCATAGAGCATTCAGGTGGTCCCCGAAAGGCAGTAAGCAGAGAGGTAGACTCGAGGTGGTGAAAAGAAGTGAAGTTTGCCAGGGGGAATGTACTGTTTGTAGGATCAAGCTTCTTTCCTTATAATTGGGGAATTCAAGATAGTAATAATAATAATAATAATAATAATGGTAATAATGATAATAATAATAATCCCTATAAATTTACTTTTTTGAAAGTTTTTCGCATGACTGTTCAAAGCTACAGATACACAAGTCCCGTAAAGAAGAAATTTAAAGAAGTAGAAACAGCTGGGAGGGGGGTAACACCTGCCTGTAATCTTATCATTTGGAAGGCCAAGGCAAAAGAATTGTTGAGTGTTTGAGGATAACCAGGGCTATATAGCAAGTATTAGACTATCAGGGCAACATAGCAAGACCCTGTCCAAAAAAAAAAAAAAAAAGAAGAAGAAGGAAGGAAGGCAAAAGAGGAAGAGGTGGGAGGGTGGCGACCAGCAGTCAGCATTGACTGACCCCTAAGATGCACTCCCTTCTGCCTCCCCAAAATCCGACGACTTGTTTCTAACCTGTGCATGCTTTTTATCCTGATTTGCCATAGCCTCAAGGGCTAACTTTTAGAGAACAATGCCCCTCACCAGCACTTCCCACGATACCACCAACTCCACCATAGCGCCAACAATGTGAAAGATGTTAGTCAGCCAGACCTCCCTTCCTGCTCTTCCGTCCACAGAACTCGCCGACCACGTGGGCAGTGGTTGACTTGTGTTGATGTGAATGAGTGGAGCCACACGTATGCACTTAAACCAATTAAAACTAGGTGTAAAATACCCACGTGTAAAGCAAACATCAAAATAATTAAAGAGGGCTTATATCAACGAGGGCTATGTCATTGGCTTAACTCCTTTTCCTAACTGCATTCCGTTTTTCTTACTTCAGTAACTAGGATTCACAGTACTGATTTGAGATGGGCCCCTCACACAAAGCATTTTGTCAGCCCTGTGGCGCTTTTGAGAAGCAACTGTGCAGGAGGCATGGCTGTGCCCGCTGGAAGTGCAAGGTGACTCAAACGGAGCAAACAAGGCCTCAGCAAGGAACTATCCAGCTCTGTAAATTGATGGAGTCAATAAATCTTTATTAGGAACCTGCTATGTGCCTGAACTGTGGATCAGGAGTACACAGAGCAGGCACAGATTTGTATTCAAATGGATTGGAGGGATGCTTATTTCCAGTGAGGGGAAATTACTGGGTCTCTGACCTAGTCAGAAATGAATTCTCCCAAGGAAGTGACAGACACTGAAGACGCCCCAGCTGTAGAGGCCTTTGTTCTGCTCTCATGACTGGATGTGGCAGAAGTGCCCAACCTGACTTGGTCCCAGCAGATGCTTCCTGCAGAGTTAGCCAGTGCACAGGAGGGTCTCTGCAAGTGCTGTTTAGATGCTGTGTGAGGGTCACTCGGGGATCACATGCCCACTAGGAGTCTCCAACCATTCTGGAGGCCTCCGGGCACTGCTGAAGGCGAGTCCTGATACAGAAACCTCAGGGCTGTCCATCCCTAGCACCATAGACAGCAACTAAAGGGCCACCTTTGTGCAGATGGAAAAATAGAAGAAAGAAGACAAATTCTGCCCGAGCCTGGAGGCCTCTGCTCCACTGGGCAGGAGATTTTCGATTGCTTCCGTACTGCAAAGCTCGGGTCACCAGCCTGAACCGCTAAATGCACATCACGCCCGTCCACTTGGAAATGGCTGAAGGCACTTAAATGGAACTCCCAACCTTTGTGCTCAGCCCTGAGACCACAGGTGAGTGTTCAGGTCTGTGTTGTATTGATCATGCCTCCCACTGGCACCTGGACAAGTGCCGCGAAGCGAGTCAACTTTCCACCGACGAGGGAAGTCATTCTCCTAATCCGCTCTCTCTGGACAATCAGGTTGACAAAAACCATTAAGTTTTCTGAGATTAGAAATTCCCTGTCAGAGGGAGCCATGTAGAGATTTTCCACTCCATTACTCCCAGGACAATAACCAGAGGCCAAGTGACAGGAAAAGGCTGGAGCGTTTGCACGTTTCCTGTGTCCTTGGGTAGAAGGAAATAAATTCACAAGTGTCTCCTTTTTGTAGGCAGGGGAATATATATTACCTCATTAATCAAGGCAATAGTCTACAAGGTGGGGGCTAGTTGTCGCGTGTGACAGAAGAGTAAACTGGAGGTCACCAAGTCTGGGCCACACTCTGAGACACCTACCTGGTCACTGGAAGATGGGGCTGGAGAGATCTGTGTCCTGGGTTGAGGGGTGTAGAGGCTGCTGGCCCACTTTCATCTGGGTATAGACATGCTTTGCCATCCTTGAACTTGCTTCCCTTTGGGAGATGTCACCGTTCTGTAGCAGGTGGAAGCTGACTGGTTCAGCGGGTGAGGCCCCGATTGGATACTAAGGGATTCTGCCAGTTGCTGTGTGACTCCCAGCAGGTCTCAAGTTTCCTGGCCTTATTCATGAGGCAAAATACCACCCAAGGGCTGGGAAGATGGCTGGGTTGATAAAGTACCTACTGTCAAGCATGAGGACCTAACTTTCGATCCCCAGCTCCCTTGTAAAAGCTGGGTATAGGTCTGCAGTCCTAGCACTGGGAAGGTAGAGACAGGAGGATTGGCCAGTGAGTTTAACTGAACCAACGAGGTTGAAAGACCCTGTCTCAAAAAACAAACTGAAGGGGCTGGAAAGGTGGTTCATTAGTCAGGAGCAGTTGCAGAGGGCTCAAGTCCAGTTCTCAGAATCCAAGCCACTTGTCACTCCAGTCCCAGGGGATGTAACACTCTCTTCTGGGCTCCATAGGCATCTGCACTCATGTGGAAAATACTCATGCACACACTTATTATTATAAGTAATAAACAAACTTAAGTAAGTCAGAACTGGAGCGAGATGGCTTAGCGGTAAAGAGCACTTGCTAGGCTCAGTCCCCAGCACTCACGTCATGAAGTTCACAGCTGCCTGTGACTCCAGTTCCAAGGGATCTGATGCTATCTTCTGGCCTTCACAGCTGCCTGTACACATATGGTGCACAGACATACATACGCACACACATGCACAATGCACACAAAATAAAACATATCTTTACAAAGCAATAAAGTGGAGATAAATAGAGGAAGGCACCTAACATCAATCTCTGCTCTCAATGACAGTGCACACACACACGTACACACTTGTACCACACCCACATCCATAAAAACAAGCTAACAGACACTATCTCATAAAGGCTGTGAGGCTCAAATAAAATCACATGAGAAGAGGAAGGCATTCAGCATATTAATTGGCATATGGCAGGTACTTTGAAGGGGGAAAAGCAGGGAGCCGTTGGTAATAGGAAGTGGCTTTGTTAGTTACATTTTTACTATAATTTTATATAACTACATAAGTGAACATTTGAAAAAATACAACAAAAAAGTCACCTCTTGTCCCAACTGTCATTATCAGGGTAATATATTCCCTCCAATATTTTTAACCAGTAGACGTACTTTCTGTACATTTAATTATTTTATTTTTTGTAGCATTGTATCCTGTTCTTTTTCACTCAGCGTTATAATAGAATCTTTGTTCATGCTCTACATCCTTATTTTTAAAAGGAGCAATATCCCACAATGCGCTAAGGCCTCCATTCTCCTGCCCGTCACCTCAATGGTTGAACTTTCATCAGTTTCACCCTGCTGGACACTGCTTGGGTGAACAGTTGGTGCACCTTGCATTTGCGTGCACCTCTAACTCATGCTGAACTGGTATGGTGTGCTTCCGTGGCTGCCTACCCTAATGAGGCTGGAAGCTTCTGGAAGCCAAGAACGGGTTCTTTACTGTTGTCCTTCAGTGTTCAGAGAGATCCGATAGAATCTGAGTGCTGAGATGAACACGTGTGTCTGTTTCTAGTGTCGACGGTTACTTCACGAGCAGTTCAATAATCAGGGCTCTAGGGGCTGGAGAGATGGCTCAGCGTTTAAGAGCATTGCCTGCTCTTCCAAAGGTCCTGAGTTCAATTCCCGGCAACCACATGGTGGCTCACAACCATCTGTAATGATGACTGGTTCCCTCTTCTGGTCTGCAGACAGAATATTGTATACATAATAAAAAATAAATAAATATTTTTTAAAAAAATAATAATCAGGGCTCTATCAAACTGCTCTCCAAAGAGCCTGTACTAATCGACCCGAGCACCAGCCAGGGCGGCTTTTTGCTGTCCGTCTACTGCAAGTTATTTGTAAACAAGTTAGGAGGAGTGGTGATCTTTCAGGGACAGAAATTAATAGAATAAAACACTGTGGCAGAAGAGACAAAATGGCAAAGCATGTTTCTACCAAATTTCAACACATGTAAGGACATAGTAACTTGCTGTCTGTCATCTTAGCACAAAGAGAGCAGTGAAACAGAACAGGAGTGCAGAATCAGACCCATACACATCTGCTCTGTAACAAAGTATCCCCGAACGGCAGTAGGAGCAGAGTGATCACCTGATAGATGACGTCAGAAAGAATCAGTACCCATCAAACAGAACCCTCACCCCTACTATATACCAAGCTCACCTCCATGTGATCTAAGGTCTTAAAAGATAGTAATGGGACTTTTAAATGACAATGAAGGGCGATATTTTCACAATCTCTAGATGAGGAAGGTAGGTGTGCACGTGTGTGTGCTTGGTGCTTGTAGGGGATGCACATGTGTGCACAGGCCAGAGGCAAACTTTGGGTGTCATTTTGTAGTAGATGTTGTTTTTGTGAGATAAGGTCTCTCCCTGGGGCTTGTCACTTAGACTAGGTTGACTGGCAGTGAGCCCTGGGATCCCCCATTTCTGTCTCCACATTTCTTTTGTGCACCACCACACTGGGCTGTTTTACACATGCTGAGAACTGAACTCAGATCCTCACAAGAGCCTTACGAGCTAAGACACCTCCTAGACGCCAGGAAAGAGTTATTAAACACACACTAAGAAACGGCACAGTGACTTCATGAGTAAAGAAGCCCAGCCTGATGACCTGAGCTCCATCCCAGGGCCCACATGGAGAGGAGAAACCGACCACAGGCTGGCTATCCTATGACAGGCACATGTGCGTGTGTGGTTGCTCCCCTCCCCTCCACAACCCACCCAGAAAGCAAGTAAATAAATAAACATCATTTTTATTTTAAAGAAGTTTAATGTTGACTGCATTAAAATTAAAAACTCTCCTTATCAAAAGTCATCAGGAAGAGCCAAACCCTAGCAAGAAGACACATGCAATATTGACACATGGATGACAAGACGAAGTGTACCGCACACATGAGGGATGGATAGCCCAATACAAAAGGAGCTGAAAGGCTGGAGAGATGGCCAGGTGGTGATGAGCACATGCTGTCTTGTAGAGTTCGGTTCCCAGCACCCACTCTGAGCAGCTCACCACAACCTGTAACTACCTCCAGGGAGATTCAGTGCCTCTGCCCTCCAAGGGCACCAGGACCCATGTGCACATGCATACACGCATGCACACACACACACACACACACACACACACACACACACACAGAGGGGGGGGAGTTTAAAGTAATTGAAATATAAAAACAAGCAAACAAAAACTGGGCTAAAGAGTCAAAGAGGTATTTCTTAAAATGAAAATCCAAGTAGTCAGTAAACATTTAGAGCAGTGGTTCTCAACCTGTGGGTCATGACTCCACTAGGGGTCACATATTAGGTATCCCGCATGCCATATTTGTATGCATATATATATATATATGTGTATGTATGTATATATATATGTTATGATACATAACAGTAGCAAAATTATAGTTATGAAGTAGCAAAATTAATTTTGTGATTTGGGACACCACAGCATGAGGAACTGTATTAAAGGGTTGCAGGGTTGCAGCACTAACAAGGCTGAGAACCTCCGCCCTAGAGAGAAGTTTAGCATCTATTAGTAATCAAGAAAGAGCAAACACCAGGCTGGGACACCACTGATGGAGTGGCCAAAACTCGAAGCCTGGCGGAATGGCGTTGAGAATGTGGAGTGACAGATACATTCTGCTGCTGCTGCTGGAAACACAAAGTCGGAACCGTTCCCTTGAGAAATCAGCAGCGTCTCCTAACTGTGTGGCTGATGCACAGACGCACAGAGTCCCAGGCACACAGTCTGAGTCCAGTCCCAGAAGACATTTTCTGTTAAAGATCAAGGAGGTGACTATTTCATGTTTTCAGGAGGTCTCTGCTCAACTCTGCTTAGTATTGAATCACACATAGACAGTGCATAAAAAAACTGATGAGGCATTTATTATGCCATCAAAGTCTTATTTATTGACATGGAAATTTGAATTTCCTCTAATTTCCCTGTGTCATGAAATATTGCTCTTCTCTGAATTTTTCCCATCGTTTAAAATAAAACTCTTTTCAAAACAAAAAAAAGTCCAGCACCAAGGCTGGGGAAATAACTTGGCAGATAAAAGCACTTGCTGTTGGCGCCGGAGAACGCGAGTCCAAACCCTCAGAGCCTCAGAGCTGGGTGTGGTCATGAATATATCTGGAATCCTGGCGTATCGGGGTAGAGAAGTGGAGACGGGGGAATCACTGGGCCACCAGCCCAACTCTGGGTTGAGAGATGGGCCCTGACTCAAGGAAATAAGGTACAGGGTAATACACAGCTTTGGGCACGCGTGCACACACACATACACACTCATGCACACACGCACAGAAGCACAGCTTTGGGCACGCGCACACACACACTCATGCACACACGCACACACACACTCATGCACACGCGCACACACACACTCTTGCACACACTCACAGAAGCACAGCTTTGGGCACGCGCGCCTGGGGCAGTTCCCTGGTAGAGTCCTTGCCTGATATGTGCATTCCCAGCACTGAAAAAGAAAAAGAAAAAAACCATCCTACACCATCTCCAAGCAGGTGGTGACAGGGGTGGGCTGAGGGGTCACAGTCTCTCTGTCCTTGCTTTGGAGTGCTGCCCAATCCAAGGAAGCAGCAGAGGCTTTATGGCCAAAGAATTTGCTGGAAACGAAAACTTCTGGATTCTAGTCTGGACTTTCTAAATCAGACCCTCTGGGGAGAAAGGCAGTGAGTGATTCTGCTTTTCAGCAGGCTGACCAGCTATTTTCACACACACTGGAGCCTGAGAAGCACAGGGACGGGAAAGCCACACGTGCGTGCGCAAGGATGTTCGCAGAGTGTTATCTGTAATAAACCCAAACTAAAAACACCCTCAAATGTCCATGAACAGTAAAGTGTGCTAAAGCAGTCAAATTAAGAAATAGAATAATATTTGATAAAAATGAGCAAAATGGAACATAATGTAATATAGAATATTTTAAAGATAATACTGAGCACCGAAGCTTAACCATATATAGATTCCATAGTTCTGCATAATAAAAGTTAAAAAAACAAATGAACTAAACTTTATCATTTACTGAAAGTTATCTTCACTAAGTTAAGATTGCTATCTTTGAAGGCAAACATGATTGGCTGCAGGGCAGCACACAGATACTTCCAGAGGGCCCACAGTGCCCTATTTTTGACCCTTGTTTTATGTGGATTCATCTTGGGAATGCTGTTAAAGCGTACATTTATGTTCCGTGGTGTGTGTGTGTGTGTGTGTGTGTGTGTGTGCGTGTGTGTGTGTGCACGCACGCGCACATGTGTGTGAGATATTTCACAATAAAACCTTTAAAAGGAAAACAGCTGCCAGGAAGAGCAATGTTCAGCGGGAACCCTGCGTGTGGAACCTGCCAGATCCACTTCACACCTTCACTTCCTGCTTGGCCGATTCCCCATAGCCCACCCAACTGCAAGTTGCGAATTTATAGGCCAACTGAGCCCAGATGGTTTCCTGCGATAGCTGCTCGGGGCATAATAATGAATGCGCGTCTCCCCGCACGTCCCTGAATGCGTTTTTTGGCAGGATTTTTACTGCAGGCAGTAAAGCCTTGTTACACGGTCCCTCACCATCTCAGGAGCTTGGCCACACTGCAGTTGGGCCACATCGTCTCTTGTTCCAAGCAGCCTGTCATCCACTTCCCACACAGCATCCTTGAGAGCTGGCTTTCCCTCCATTGTCCTATGAGGCTGTTTGATTGATCGTTACTAATAATCATTGCATTTCAGAACCCAGATTCCTGTCCTCACAGCTGCAACTTCCTCTCCCCACTAATTGGAAAAACATCCTCCGGGGAATGGGGCATCTTTATTGAGTCAATCTTTGGCGGTGACTACTTTGTCAACTGGCAGGATGAAGCTCACAGCAAGGAGGTGATGCACTGAAACCCTCCCCATGCGGGGGACCCAGGCGTTAGTCCAAGCAGCCACGCTGACCAACAGATATACAGAGACCCACTTGTGGAAACCAAGGGCCACACTAAGGAGGGGCCATTTAGGTCAATCTAGGTGCCAAAGCCATACTGGCTAAGGCTTCCCCAATCTTCATTCCTTTCTTGCTTATTAACAGTTATACTGAATATTAGATATATAATTAAGGCCACATTTCCCAGAATCCCTGGCAGTCAGATGTGGCTGTGACTAAACTCTGATTAACAAGAATGTAAGCAAAAATGGCATATGGAACTTGCAGGAAGGGCCCTCAGAGGAAGGGCCCAGGTCCTCCTCTCTTTTATTCCTCACTGGTTGGAGCTTTAGCAGCTATTTTGTGAACAACAAGGCAGCCTTGGGAATGGAGTCCATGCTAGTAGAGAGAATAGCTTCCTGAATCTGTGCAAAGGAGAAATAAATTCGGCTGTTTAAACAGTGCTCAGGGTGGTAGTGGGTCACCTGGAATTGACTCAGTTGAAACTGCTTCAAGGTCTTTTATAAAAGTAAAGAAGCGGAACCGGCCTTGGTGGGCCAGAGGAAGGACTGGTTCAGTGTATGTCCTCATTTGCTTATGAACTCATCACTGTTTTAAAAGAGTGCCTACCACATGCTTGGCCTTGACCTAGGCTCTGATCTACTGTGCATATTGTAGAAGAAAACGTCTTCTCCATATCCTCAAGAGTTGTTAGAAGAGGACTCGGAAGGCATAAATAGACAGACACTGACAGCGTGTAATTAGTGGAGCCACAAAAGCTGAGTTTGAAGAATGTTTTAATGAGATAGGGAAAATGTTGTTGACATGTTGCTGAAACAGTGGGTTGTTAAAGATCATGCATATCATACAGTCATACAGTGAGTCCAATTTGTAAAATAATACACACACAGGAGTGCACATGTGCACATACACATGCATGCACACTCTGTTGCTCTCTCTCTCACACACACACATTCTCTTACATACACTCACTCTCTCACACATTATCACATACACACTCTGTTGCTCTCTCTCTCTCTCACACATTCTCTTACATGCATTCACTCTCTCACACATTATCACATACACACTCTCTCTCTCTACACACATACACACACACACACACACACACACACACTGACTTGCAGGATGAAAAATAACTTAGACTTTGTCTGAACACTTTGAATAGCACCAACATTTAATGGCCAAAGAAGGAAGAATCTACTTTAGTATGGCTATTTTTTTCTATTTTTCTATACTTTTCAGATATTCCCTAGCAGGGAAGTATTATTTATGTGACCAGGAAGGAATATCATTGTGTAATGGCGTGAAAGATGGAGTAGAGGATCAAGGAAAATCGTGTGGATTAGTTGATTCTGTTAGAATGGGAAATAACTGTGCTATCAAGTCTGAAAAAGAAATTCAAGCAGGAAGTGGGAGTCTGGCAGGGCAAGATGTGCCTGTTGGTGCAATATTGGTGTGACTGCTATGGGGTAACCAACTGCATTCCGATTGATCCCCAGGAGGATGGTCATACCTGGTGCTTGAAAGTCGGCCACAAAGCTCATCATTAGGGAGACCATTGGCCCTAGCGGGGAACCTACTAGTTCTGACATGCTGAATGGGCCTGTTGTCAAACTGCTTTCTTAGTCTGTATTTTATACTCACAGATTTCTGCCAATATTGGTCAGAGAGGCTTCCTTTTGACAGTAGGCAGCCATTAATGCAGAGACTCATAATTGGTCAAAGTACTGAGAATAAAGGAGCGTGGGGGCTCAGCTCTACCTCAAGCCCCCGTTTCTAGGCTCAGGAAACATCATGGGAAATGGGTCAGAAAGAAGGTGAGAGCTGGAGGCTGGGGAGAAGTGCTGTGAGATGCTACCTTCCGGACATGGACATGACATGGCCTTTGCCAACCTGAGTTCACAGCAGTTGAAAGCTACCTGCACAGGATCAAACCAGTCAAAGTTCCAGCATGGATGGGGGTGGGGGAGTGGGGAGGAAGAGAGGGTCTCATGAACTCCACTCTAGGCAGTTGATGGCTGCCGGGAAAGTTAGAGTCTCTTTTCTTTCAGAGTGGGGCCTTTGGTAAGTTGCCCATGCTCCAGTGGATGCCCCACACCCGTGAGCATATGGGCAGCACTAATTGGACTCGGTGGGTTATAAAAAAAAAAAAAGAAAGAAAAAAGAAGCGATAAAGTTGGGAGGGAGACATGTTGGGGGAACCAGGAAAAGGAGATAGGGGATAGACATGATCAAAATATAAACAAGTATGAAACTCTCAAATAATAAATTTTAAATATTATATATATATATATATAAAGAGGTGGGAATTTGGCATCTCCCCAGGGCAGGAGCCTGGATAAGTCTGGCTCCTACCCTATATTCAGCCTGCAAGCAGGCAAAGAAGTTTGCCCCAGGCTTTGTTCTACATTTTTAGTGGGGCAGGGCCAACTGCAGCCAAGTTATTAAGCACTGCCCTACCGCTCTTCCCATGGCTGCTCTCCGCTGGGCCTCCTGCCCCACCATTAAGGCAGCTGTTGTTGTTTTGTAGAGGCTAATTAACTCCACACTGCATGAAGCCAGACACTAATTGGCCCACTCACTTAATCAACTTTAATGTCTCTCTTCTGTTGGACGCGGCTGCTGCTTTCTGTCCCCCTGATCACCAGCCAAAGCAGTTCCAGGGGAGCAACAGCAGCCTGCAATAGGGGTGGGCAGCCCTGGCCCTGTCCACTACTTCCAGAGGAGGTTGAAGGCACAGTCTGACCTCACTGAGTGCAAGGAGCAGACCCACAGGGTCATGATAGCTGGGGCATCATGGGACCCAAGCTTATTGCTTCTTTCCTTCCAAACATTGCATGATGCTATGAGTCACTGGATGGTTGCTTCCTCAAGAGAACTGGCCTCAGCTCTCTGTGCTGACCCGTAGTTAAGGCCCTTTAAAAGAATCTAACCAATTGTCATAACTGCCTTTTATTGAGTGTCCGCCCCCACGTCCACACACTATAGTAGACGCTGAGTCAAGCCCTTTTCAACGCAGTAGGACACCACAGGGTGGATGGACAGTACTATTTTTGTTCTTTTAAAATTAAATTTATTTATGTATTTACTTTTACATCCTGGCCACAGTCTTCCCTAACTCCTCTCCTTCCAGTCCCTCCCTCCCACCCCACCCCTCTTTTCCCACCCACCCCTCCAACCCTCCTCCTCCATTTTCGTTTAGGAAAGGGCAGGTCTTCCATGAGCGTCAACAAAACATAGCATATCCAAGTTGCAGTAAAACTAATCACCTCTCCATGTATTAAGGTTGGGCAGGGTGACCCAGTGTAAGGAGTAGGGTCCCGAAAGCCAGTGAAAGAGTCAGAGACAGCCCCTGTTCCAACTGTTAGGTGTCCCACAAGTGGACCAAGCTATGCAATGTAACACACATGCAGAGTGCCTAGGTCAGACGCATGCAGGTTCCCTGGTTGTTGGCTCAGTCTCTGTGAGCTCCTATGCCTTTACTAGTTTAGTTAGTTGACTCTGTGAGTTTCCTTCTGGTGTCTTTGACCCCTCTGGCTCCTACTGTTCTTTTTCCCCCTCTTCTGCAGGATTCCCCGAACTCCATCTAAAGTTTGGCTGTGTGTCTGCGCTGGTTTCCATCAGCGGTTGGAGGAAGCCTATCTGATGACAGCTGGGCTGGGCACCAATCTGGTCACAGCAGACGGCCCGTTCAGGCTATGTATCCACTATTGCTAGAAGTCTTAGCCCTCTCCAACCCCCACTATTTTTTTTAAAAGATAAGAACTATGTATCCTAGGCTGGTCTAAAACTCACTATGTAGCCCAGACTAGCCCAAACTTGTGATCCCTGTGTCCTGGGGTTGCCCCGTTAGAGCCGGCACTCTTAGCCAACTTCTCCACGGAGAAGGACAATATGTACACTTGTGACTGAAATGATTTGCTTATTCCTGTAAAATCAGAACCAAGAAGTATTGCGACATGTATTCAGGGAGAGAGATGGGCTTCCTTTAGAATAGAAAGGGGCTCCCACTCCCCAGGGTTCAGACCCTAATCCCCAGAACCTGTCACGATGCTACATTATTTGGACAAATGGCTTGGTGATGTAATTAAACTAGGAACTGGAGTTGGGAAGGTACTCTGGGTACTTACATGGTCCTAATAAGGCAAGAGATGTGGAGCTAGGGAGAAAGATACAGAAACAGAAGTCAGATAGGTGAGCAAATGCTGAACTGTTGCCTTTGAAGACAGAGGGGAAAGGCCACAGTGAAAGGCTGCAGGTAGCCCCTAGAAGCTAGGAAGTATAAGGAAATGAATTTTCTTTTGAAACCTCTAGAACAGTGGACAGTGGTTCTCAACTTTCCTAATGCTGTGACCCTTTAATACAGTTCCTCATGTTGTGGTGACCCCCTACCATAAAATTATTTCATTTCTACTTCATAACTGTAATTTTGCTGCTGTTATGAATCGTAATGTAAATAGTGACATGCAGGATATTCTTAGGTGAGCCTTGTGACCCCCTAAGGGGTCTCTACCCGTAGGTTGAGAACCACTGCACTGGAAGGGCTACGGGTCTGACGTTACCCCTATTTTAGACGTCCACTCTCCAGAAATACAGGAGAATAAATTCACACTAGTTTAAGCTGTAAGGTAAGTGATTTTTGTGTTTTAATTTTTTAATTATTAAATATATGTATGTATATATTTACTGGTTGGGGCATAAGTCAACTTATTGACTGGGGCAATAAGCACACAGTCAGAGGACAGTTTGTGGGAGTTGACTCTCTTTCCACCATGTGAGTGGGTCTCAGAGACTGAACTCCAGTGGTCAGGCTTGGTGGCCAGTGCCTTTGCCTAATGAGCCATCTTGCCAGCCCTGTTTAGTGGCAATTTGTAACAGGAGGCGTAGAAAAGTAACACTTCATTTGTCACAGCGTCACTAGACGGCAAACTCGCTGTAAGGAGCACAGTCAAAGGGCATTTGGCATTATTGCTGGGACGTGTCCCTCCGTGGTGTTTGGAAGTCCAGTTCCACTGAGAGTAGCTGAGCAGGAGCGGGGAGTTACCCAGGCTGTGCGTCCTGGGCCTCCTTCCAGTCCATTCCACACTCTCTGCCCTCCTTTTAGGTCCTCTTCATCCTTGAGCATTTAAAATCTCATGACAGAGCTTCTGTGGGAGAAACCACGTCTATCTGAAGATCGCATTGGCCAAAGCGGAAAGAATCACAGAGTTTGTGGGGGGACTGAGACCTGGAAGACAGTTGAGCAGGGTGGCTAGGCTCTTACATTTGAACTCTGCCTTCCTCGCTTCCAGAAAGTCTCCTTTTAATCTTCTATTTGGAGAGCTGCCATAAGGATAAAATGTGGAATTCACGTGACGTGACCATAGTGGTACCTGCCAGGATAAACCAGTAGCAGATGCTGGCAATAATGAACCCAGACTGGCCTCCTCTCATGTCCACTCCCAGGACCGAGTTCCTCAAATTGTAATCCACATCCCAATTTCCTGCAAGGGGCAAGGCCCACCTCCAGAATTTCTGCTTTGGGATGTTTGGGGCAAGGCCTGAGCACCTGCATACAGGATGATTCAACCGCAGTTGGGAGTGGTCTAGCCTATCTTTCAACCTCATTACAACCTTGGTCCTTAGTGTCCTGGTGGAAAGGTAGTAGGACCTTGAAGGAGTGGGGTCCAGCAGAAGGCCATTGGGGGAGCCAGACTCATAAGGGATTAAGGTAGTTCTCCTGGGTCTCTGAATGAATCGTTATAAAACTCCCTTCTGGCTCCTGCCAGCTGATGTATTCTGCTTTTCTCATAGCCTGCCATGGACTTTGCTGACTATCCCAGTTACAAGAACTGTCAGCCTAACACAGCCTAGAGCCACCCGACAGGAAAGCCTGGATTGAAGAATCACCCTGCTCAGATTGCCCTGGGGGGATTGTCTGTGGGGAACCATCCTGATTATTAATTGATGCAAGAGAACACAGCCCACTATGGGCGGGACCATTCCCTGAGCAGGTGGTGCTGGGATGTCTAAGAAAGCTCGCTGAGCGAAAGCATGAGAGTGAGCCAGGAAGCAGTGTTCCTCCATGATTTCTGCTCCAGAATCCTGCTGGAGTTCCTACCTTGGCTTCACTTAGCGATGCACATGAACGCGTAAGACAAGCAAGCCCTTTCTTCCCCAAGGTTGTAGTGATTTATCACAGGAAATGGAATGAAGCTAGAACATTGAGCTAATGTCAACGTGATGTCCTTGAGCTTCTAGAACTGTGAGATAAATAAACTTCTTCTCTTCATAAAGTAGACTACTTCTGGTATTTTGTTATGGTAACAGAAAACGGACAGATACACCAGGCATCAGGGATTCAGCTGACCCAGGGGCCCCTGACTGAGAGCCATAGACTTACCACACTAAGTCAAAGATGGTGCTCTCTTCTCTATCACCCCCCCTCTCCCACCCACCCAACCCCACCCCCCACCCCCGGCTCAGCACAGTGCTTGACACATAATGAACCCTCAATAAACATTTGTGTAATTAACATGTTTTCCCCTTGTCTCTCCGGGGCTTTAAATGTTGGGAATCCACCCTTGTTCATAAAAGAACTCCATTCTCTATCTTTTTTATTGCTATCATATTTATTACGACTTGAAGCCGGCAATCTCCTCTTCATAGACTCCCTGTTTTCTCCTTGAATACCCTCCATTTCCCCAGTGAGTGTCTCTCCCTCCATCTCAACCTTTTCCATTAACTCCATGCACTGCACAGCCTGTTCCAGGACATCAAACTTTAATTTAAACAGAAAATAATCAATAAGCTTAGCAAATTGCCCATGGCAACCTCTCCTGAGTGAATCAAAGGGTTTTATGGGTAATTTAAAGGGTGTCTTCACTCATCCCTCAAGGTAAAGCTTAGCACATTGACAAGAGCCCTTTCCACCCTGACCCAGGAAGCTCTGGAAGGAAGGGGTCCTGGCCCTGAGGGAGGAAGGCAAGGTATGTTTGTTAGGATTAAGAGTGTGTTTTAAAAAGTGCTTGGAATTTAATCTTGAGCCTTATGTGAGTTTTAAAAATAGCCAACAGAAATACTATCTACAAGTTTTAGTAAACAAAAGTAATATCACACAAGAGAGTACAACTGAGAAAATAATCTAAATGACTGGGTCTCAGAAAAATTAACAAGCTGGCTACTTTCTCATAGCTGCTACTGAGGGATCATCTCTGCGCTTTTCTGTCTTTGTCTCTTCATTCAAGGATCATACTTCAAGCAAACATTGAAGCAACTCCCCAGAGTCCCAGTCATGGCCCTTTCCCAAGACCAGAAAGGGGGTGGCTCCCCAAAACAATGTCAAGATGTGGAACTGCCAAAGCTTAGACGCGGGGTGACCCGGATCTGGTATCAATGCTTCTTCCATGGAATATTAATGGTGGTTACCAAACAAAGGTAACCACTCCATCCATATTCGTGAAATGGATAAGATCCTGGTCTTTGAAGGGCACATGGCCTGGTTTTCCTCCCATACAAATGGTATTGATATTTGTCAAAATGATATTAAAAGTATTTCAGGGCCAGCAAGATGGCTCAACAGATACAAGCACTTGCTGCCAAGGCTGATGACCTGAGTTGAATCCCTAGCGCCCACATGATGAAGAGAACCAAGTCTTTTTACAAGTTGTTATCTTACCCCAACATGTACCAAACATTCCCCAACACAAAATAAATTAAAAAACAAACAAACTCAGAAAAGTACTCAACAGATAAAGGCAGGCTAACCAAAACTATCACCGTAAAGCTAATCCTACATGCCTGCTAGCTTAGCCTGTTTTTTGTTGCAATAGCTGAATATCACCGACTGTATAATTTGTAAGTAAGTTTATTTGGGCCTAGGTTGTTCAAGATCAGGTGCCCATATCTAGCTATGGCTTTTTGTTGGTGGTGAGGTTGCAAAGTCCCAGGTGGGACTGGCAAGGACAGAGTAGCCCAGTTCAGGTCTCACCTCTCCTTCATATAAAGCTACCTTGGCATGGAGTCCCATTCTTTCCAACCTCGCTAAGATGTAGTTTCTTCCTGAAAGTTTCACTTGCAGATAGCTCGCATTAATTCCCCGCTCTCTTATTACCTCATAATGAAGATGAAATGTCCATGTGAGTTTTGGTGAAGACCGTCAGACCACCTCAGTCTGGCATCTTCTTAACCCAAGTGTGACATTGACAACCTGTTGGTTCTCAGCCCTACAGTGGACCCCTGGGATGGCTTCACATCCTCAGCAACGTGGGTGGCCTTTTCCTGCCTCACAGACCGAGAGTCTCACAGCCCTTGGAACAGAACTGCAGTTAGATACCACACAATCTACCACTGTCCCCTGCCTGTGGGCTCAGTCACGCTATCTGGGTTTAAAGCTCAGCTCTGTGACCTTGACCACCCACCCTTATTGAGTGGACTCTTCATTTTTACAAGCTGAGATTAAAATAGACCTGCCTCATGGAAGCTGTTGGAAGAATTAAATGATTTGAGGGATAAAAGGTGCTTAACTTTATTCTTGGTCCATAGTTTGACTTTCAATAAATGCTGACTGTTTTGCCACTAATTAATATTTCTCTCCTGAAAATCAGTCCCCAGAACCTGTTGGGAATATTCAATCACACTATGAACCTGGAGTTTGCATTTGCGTTAATTAAATAAAATTAACCCTGAGTCAGGAGGCTGTGTTAGCAATTAGTTGACAGAAAGTAACCATAGAGCCTCAGAGGGCCTCCGGGAGAGATAGAGAGACGCAGGAAGTAGTAGGGTGGTGTTTGGATATAGCCACTCTACCGTGAGAGGATATTATTAGCACAGGTTTTTCTGGTTTGGTGAGGCAGAAGCGCTGGTCTTCCATGGACACCAGCAAAAGGAGAGTGTTAGCTAGTTGCTACTCAGCCTCTCTGAGCTCACAGGTTTTCACCCCAGCCTTTGAATCTCGAGTCTTATTCATAATTAGAACGATAGAGATGTAGTTAAAGCTACCATTAGCAGCAGCGACAGGGCCAGTGCCTGAGGGAGCAGAATTCTCACCAGGCTGTGGCCCGAGCAGCCATGCTGCTGTTAGAGAAGCAGGCTGGTAACTGCAGAGCTACAATTGCTGACTGAGACAGCAGTAAGTAGATTAAGGCACAGTCACTGTGCCGAAATTAAAATAAGAACCAAAGAATCAGAGTCCTCCCGAAAACCCATATCAAAACAGTCTCTGGAGCCCCGTGTTCAGTCACTTCTTGGACAGTAGTCAGTAGAGCATGGTGCCTGAGAATCAGTCTGCTGCAGCGGAGTGGTCTGTGGTCGGCCACCTGCACAGAGCAGCATCCACGGAGCGCTCTCAGAGGGCCGGGATGCCTGCCTTGCCGCTGGAGTCACACTGCACCCTTGCCCAGCGTTGCCTGCCACCTCTGTGGCTGTGAAGGCAGGGAGGCAGTCAGAAGACCTAACTCAGCCTTATTCGGTCCCATCCAGCTGGAGAGAGGATCCCTGCTGGTCCCTTTACCCACCTCCGAGTTGCTCACATGCCCTATGATTATGCTGAACTCCGCTCTACCTTGTGAGAGGGTATTATTAGCCTCTTTGCAAAATCAATCAGAGGTTAAGTGATTCACACTTACTCTATTTTAAAAAACATTTTACTATGGAAATTTTCAGACATACATAAAGATGATCCAGATCTCTGTGTATCCACTCCCAGCTCCAGCAGAGCTCACACTCACAGCCATTCTTCTTTGATCTGCGTGAAGCCTCCTTGCTCTTTCATTCCTGTTGCAGAGCAAGTTCCATATATCATGCCATTCCATCCCCGGATGTATGTCTGAGTGATAAGGATTCTTTTCAAAAGACAGTCCCAGCACCATCATTCTTTTATATCACCAACTAACTTTCTTTCTTCTTTTTATTTTTTTTCTGGCTCAAGTTTTCTTAGAGTCCAGGAACTAGTGCTTAACACAGCATGACAAACTTCCCACCACATCACTAATTGCCCTCCTAGAATACAATAGTTAAGCATGCCTGTGATTGATGTATTAATGGATTTATTGAGACAAAGAAGCTTTTAAATGGTTACAGTCTCTGCCAATTTTTACCATTAAAAAAAGGTACTCCAGGGACTGGAGAGGTTATTCAGTGGTGAGGAGCACTTTCTGCTTTTCCAGAGGACCCAAGGTCGGTTCCCAGCACCCATGCGAGGATGCTCACAACTGCCTGTAATTCCAGTTCTGGGGAACCCAATACCTTTTCCAAGATTCAGATGGCACCTGACTCACATGTGTACACATCACACACACATACGCACACACACACACACACACACACACACATGCACATGCACATACATAATTAAAAATAAAATAAAACATGTTTTTAAGTATTTCAAGTAAATATGTATATCAGACTATAACAAACCAATGTTTTTCCCTTTATTCCTTGAAGTAAGCTCCAGTTCTAGTAGGTATGGCAAAAGATGAGCTAATGGAACCTTCATTTCCCCATGCCAAGTAGCTGAGGCTGAGACAGCACCTGTGCCCTGGGGCTGTGAACAGAAGGTGAAGCCTCTGAAGAGCTGCAGCGAGCTCTGACACTGCTGGTGACATCTGCACTGACCTGATGGTGACGTCTTCGTCTTCTATGCTCACCCTCCTCTCTTCCCCCCTGCTGCCTGGGATGCAGTCACAGTGGTCTGTGACTCGGCGCCATTTTGGACCATAAGCTTCATAAAGTAGAGTGTCAAAAAAGACTGGGTCTCAGAGGACTCCCCCACCCCAAGTCAGGAATCTCTTTGCCTCCAGACCTCCTCTCTGTGACAAAGTAACGCAGGTCTCTCTTCATTAAGCCTCTGCTTATTGGGGTTTTTCATGGTATACTTGTAAACACGGTATACATGAGCCAGCTTTTCGTTTTGTTTTGTTTAGAGACAGGGTTTCTCTGTGTAGCCCTAGCTGTCTTGGAACTCTCTCTGTAGACCAGGCTGGTCTCGAACTCACAGAGATCCGCCTACCTCTGCCTCTCAAGTGCTGGGATGAAAGGTGTGTGCCACCATTGCCTGGAAAGTCACCTTTAATAAAACCTTTGCACATGTGTATGGTTATACCTCCAGTTTTTACCTTATATAGTTGATCCTTGAGCAACAGGACCAAGTTGTGCAGATCCACTTGATAGTCTATTGCACCTTTTACTACCATGAACTATAACCAAGCCTTGTATAAAAAGGTAAGACTTATCAAAGCTATGCAGACAAACTCTTACAGACTACACACAGCACTATTGGCAGTCAGAAGAAATGTAAGCACACATGATGATGCATGATTAGTCATAACTGTAGAAATTTGACTACAGGACACACTTCCTAGTCTCATGGCTTTGTAACCTCCTCCTGCTTATGTTGCAATGAGTTCGGTTAAGACCTGTGTCCACTGAAAACATTGGGGGGCCCTTCTCACCCTGTGTGATAGTAGAAAGTGATCTCTCCTTGCTCGTGCATCTTTTCACTGCATGTAACACACATTGGAGTGTCAGTGTGTTAATCAGCTGTTCTGTGTTGTTGATAAAGCTATTAGTTCCAATTTGGGAACAATCGGAGACTATAAATGGTTTTTCTGCTGCGTGGGGATTGGAGCCAGATCCCCCACGTTGTTCCTGGATAGTTTGTACTGTACACACTTGTGATCCTTGTCTACCTCTCCCATTCCTCTGTGATCTTTGAGGATAAAGACTCTGTTTGGCTGGCTGGCTGGCATCTTTGTCTCCCACATTGTACCTATTCCAGCGACTTGAACCAGGAAGAGGTGTTATGACTTTCTTTCTTTAAGTCAATGAGCATATGAATCTGAGAATTGGGATCTTGGGCAACTGACTTTACTCAGCCAAGACTTAACTTCCTTCATTTGAAAAGAGAGGTTCAACGTCTTCTCAGGGTTTTGTGAAAACCTAGTGGTCAGTTACTGAAGGGCACATGGTTTCAAGAGTGTATCATGGGAAGGCCAACAGGGCGGAGGGATGAGATGCTGAGATGGGGGCTGGCCTCCAAATAGAACAGCAGGCCTTCTGCGCCTGTGGGGGAGAGCAAGTAGAAGGATGGAGCATGGTTGGAGGGCAGCTTTGCAGGCTAGGGAGACGTCTTCTGTCCCATGTATTTCTGTTTTATTTCTGTTGCTGTGTGGACTGGTTTTGTGTGTCAACTTGACAGGAGCTAGAGTCATCAGAAAGGAGAAGTCTCAGCTGAGGAAATGCTTCCATGAGATCCACCATAGGGCATTTCCTCAATTAGTGATGAATGGGGGCAGGCCCAGCCCATGGTGGGTGGTGCCACCCCTGGGCTGCTGGTCCTGAGTTCTATAAGAAATCAGTCAAGAAATGAGCAAGTCAAGGAGAGCAAGCCAGTATGCAACACCTCTCCATGACTTCTGCATCAGCTCCATCCTCCAGGATCCTGCCCTGTTTGAGCTCCTGTCCTGATTTCCTTCAATAATGAACAGAGGTACTAAAGTGTAAGTCAAATAAACCCTTTTCTCCCCAACTTGCTTTCGGTCATGGTGTTTCCTCACAGCAATAGACAGTTGCTGACATAAAATACTTTAACAAAAAGTCACCTGGTGAGAAAAGATTTTATTTTCATTTAAAATTCCAGGTTATAGTCCATCATTGTGGGAAAGTCTAGGCTGGAACTTCAGACAGTCACATGACATCCTTAGTTCAGAGCAGACAGACGTAGATGCAGACATGCTCACTCTCTTACCTGCTTGTGCTTGGCTGTCCTTCACCACTTATATCTATTGTATGACAAGACTTTCCTAGCGCATTGCAACACACACACACACACACACACACACACACACACACACACACACACACACATCTACTCACCCCAGATAGGGAGCCCACAACAGACCAAAGTACATATACCACCCAAGTCTAGCTTGGCGAACCAATGAGATTTATTGGGGTTACTTACAGGAATGTGGGTGAGGGGTTGCCTACAGGAGCAGAAACGACTCACAGACAGCTGCATCATCAAAAGCTACCCCAGCATGGGGGCAGCCCACAAAGCTGGGAACCTGGATCACACTGCACAGCCTGCAGACTGCTCAGTGACTCAGTTAGTCTAAGCCTCTGCCAGGCAGCTGGTCTGAGCTGAGTCTGCATTACAACTTGACTTATCTAAAAGTGACTCTCAGCCATTTTTATTGCTTGTTCCGGGAGGGAAGGGCCTAGTGAATCTGGTCAGTTTCAGAGACTTCCTGAAGTTATTTGAGTTGTTTACCTTCTGTCTTAAGGAGGTTCCCTGAAGGAAGGAATGTTTCAATCACAGGGGAACTGCTATACCACAATAGCCAAGGGAATAATGCCACCGACAGTAGACTGGGTCTTCCCACATCAATCAACTTAGTTAACACCATTCACTATAGACACGACCACAGGCCAATCCAATGTAGGTGGTTTCTCACCGAGACTCTCATGCCAGGTGATTCTAGGTTGTGTCAAGTTGACAACTAAAGCGAGCCATCATAACATGTGAGCTTCATGGCATGTGTCTTAGTAGGGTTTCTGTTGCTGTGAAGAGACAGCTCCTATACAGGAAAACATTCAATTGAGGTGGCAGCTTACAGTTCAGAGGTTCAGTCCATTATCATGATGGCGGGAAGCATGGGCAGCATGCAACAGACATGGTGCTGTCTATGACTTGAACAGAAGGCAACAGGAAGTAGACTGAGATACTGGGTGGTATCTTGAGCATATATGAGACCTCAAAGTGCACCTCCCCAGTGAGACACTTCCTCCAATAAGACTACACCTACTCCAACAAGTCCACACCCAATACTGCCACTCCCTAAGAGATTATGGAGTCCAATTACATTCAAATTATCATCACAACATGAAACACAAAACTGTATCATGAAAGAATTGCATGTCAGTGTTTATATCATCACCTACCATGACATAAGCATTTAAGACATGGGTGAAAGTCTTTATTTGTTGTTGTTACTGACAGGATGCTAGAGCAGAAATGGTCTGGTAGTCAGAAAATCAGCCTCTACTCTCAGTTTAGGCATATCAACAATCTCAAGACATTAGCCAAGAGCGAATGCAGACAACACGAGACCAAGTGTCCAAGTCAGCTTAGCCTCGGCACCATTGGTGCTGGCAGATCTTTCATGAGACGTGCATTAGATGAATGTGAAATAATTGTGACGGCCACCTGTTCTGTCTTCCCCTCTTCCTCACCATGGTGGGCCTCAAGGGGCTTTCTCAAGACTGTCTGAGAACCACCAGAGTGGTGCCGAATGCCTTCAATCATTACAGAATGCAAATCAAAACCACAACGAGCAGGACATGGAACTTTCAGGGCAGCAAAGCTGCTTTACAAAGGATAACGCTGTAACAGTGGATACAACCACTGTGCATTTGTCCGAAACTCCTGGGCTGTCCAATACCGGAAGGAAACTGTGGGCTTGGGGACATGACGGTCCACTAACATAGCTTCACTGATGAAACAAATGTACCACTGTGGCTCAAAGTGTTGACACCAGGAAAGGTTGCACATGAATGGAGATAGAGGGTAAATGGGAACTCTCTTTACTCTGATTAATTTTTTTATGAATTTGAAATAGCTCCTTGTTAATTTTTAAAAATCTATAATGAGATATCTATTAATACCCATTAGAGCGGATATAAGTAATTTTTTTCAGTTTTTGAAAAATATGTCTGTATATAGAGAGGGAGAGAGGAAGGGAGGGAGGGAGAGAGACTATGATGTTTGGGAGTGTGTACCTTGCCATGTGGGTAGAGGTCAGGACACAACTTCCAGATTTTTAAGAGTCAGTTATAGCCTTCTGCAATGGGTTCCAAGGATCAAACTTGGTTGTCAGACTTGCATTGCAGAAGAATTTAGCTACTGAGCTATCTTTATGGCCCCAATTACAGTTATTAATGCAAAATAATATGAGCTGGTAAGAATGTGCAGAAATTGGTTGGAACCTAAGTTCATTACTGATGGAAACAGCTCATCCACTCTGAAAAATAGATTGGCCATTTCTAAAGAAGTTAAATATAGGATCACCATATGACCTAGCAGGTCAGCCCTTAAGTAGACCCAAAAGAAGCAGAAAAAAAATAAGAAAGACATTGCAATGTAAACTTGAGCATGAACCTTCACATTCATGATATCACTATGGACAATAATCCAAAGATAGAGCCAGGTATAGAGATATATATCTGTAATCCAAGCTCTCAGGAAACTGAGACAAGAAAATCATGAGTTCAAAGCCTGCCTGAGCTATATAGTGAGACCCTGTTTCAAAAACAATAGCAACAAAGGTAACAATAGGTCAGTGTTCATCAGTAGATAGGTCGGCGAATTAACGTGTCATGCTATTGCCCTCCCATGAGCAGTGAACAGCACACCTGTTTCACAGAATGTGGTATATAATACAATGAGGAACTGTTCAGCAATGAAAAAGAGTGAAGAACCCTTGTGTGGAGGGGGCAGTCTGTGGGGTCACTGGCAGTGGGACCAGGATTTATCCCCAGTGCTTGAAATGGTTTTTTGGAGCCCATTCCCTATGGAGGGATACCATGCTCAGCCTAGATATAGGGGGGAGGACCTTGTCCTGCCTCAATGTGATATACCAGACTTTGTTGGCTCTCTGAGGAGTAGATGGGGATTGGGGTGGGTGGAAGGTAGGGAGAGCAGGAGGAAGGGAGGGAGTGGGAACTGGGATTGGTATGTAAAATGAGAAGAGATTAAAAAAAAAGCGTGAAGAACCTATAGATACTACCCCATGGATAAACCTCAAAATTATGAAAAGTGAAGACTCTGGGAACAAAGGTCATATATGTTTGATTCCATTTAAGTGACATCTCCAGAACAGACAAATCTATAGATCCTGAAAGCAGGCTGGTGTTTAAGAGAGGCTGAGAAATGAGGATAGGCAGTCTCTACTCGAGGGATTGGGGGGGAGGGTTCCTTTGAAATAATGAAGATGGTGTAGGACTAGGAAGGGGAGAAAGTCGCACCTAAATCCTTATGGTGTTCACGCTCATGAATGGTTAATGTACAAGGCTGGGGAGATGACTCAGTGGTGAGGAGCACATGCTACTCTCCCAGAAGACCTGGATTTGACTCCCAGTACCCACTTGGTGGCTCACCCCTATCGGTTACTCCACTTCCATCAGATCCCATTCCGTCTTCTTGCCTCCGTGGTCAGGCACCAGGCATACAAGTGCTGCACAGATGTACATGCAGGTAAAATACCTATACAGTGTAATAAAAATGAAAAACTAGAAAAAGATAGTTAGCATGCAGTGTAGGTTTTGTTACAATGACTTATGGGCATTAACACATGTTTCCTTTTTTTCTGTTTTTTCTTTTTCTATACTTAGTCTTCAAAGCCGGATATGGGCTTTAGGTCATGGCAAATCTCGCTTCAGACAAGATGTATTAGGAGCGTGTAATAGATACACCTGGTTACTGATGACAACATTGGCACAAGCCTCTGTACCCCTCAGTCCTTCTCTGGGCCCCAGGCTCCAGAGGATGTTTCATTCTGTTGTTGTTGCTGTTGCTGTAGATTCATTTATAGTGGGATTTTTTTAAAGATTCATTTATTAGATTTTCTGTGTATGAATGTTTGCCCTGTGTGTGTGTATGGACAAAACGTGCGTGCCTTATGCCCTTAGAGTTCAGAAGAAGGCATCAGACCTCTGGAATTGGAATTAAGGACAACTGGGAACTACAATGTAGGTGCTGGGAACTGAACCTGGGTCCTCTGCAAGGGCAACAAGTACTTTTAACCACCCTTGTTTTAACTCTTGTAGGCAATGAAGAACCCAGTCCTTTGACAAGGACCAGTTATTACCCAATGGTCAACTATATAATTTTCTGCTTCGTTCCCTGTGATGGTATCTGATACAATCCTTTGGTATTTGAAAATGTCACCTCTTACCTCTGTTTGTACCACATTTATGACTTGTCCGGACTTCATGCACGGGATCATTCTGTTTTCCCACTTGCTTTTCCAGGGTTCCTTGTCCCTTATGGACCTGGTTTGAGAGAAAATTTATAATAAGACCTACTGGTGAGAATAAACCGAGGTAGTCTTCCAGGGTGTCGGGATGCACCAACTGACAACCGACTTCAAAGGATTTTACTGAGCCAGCAGATAATGGCAGTCACCACCCAGCCTGATGACCTGAGTTCAGTTCCTGGATTCCACCTGGTGGAAGGAGAGAACTGACTCTCATAAATTGTCCTCTGACTTACACACGCACACACACACACACACACACACACACACACACACACACACATGCATACACACAGTAACAGATGCATAGCCCCCTACATGCACAATAAATAAAATCTGATAATCTTTAAATTTTCTTTTTATTTATTTTATGTGTATATGTGTTTTGCCCCTGCATATATGTATATATGTGTACCGTGTCATGCCTGGTACCCTCAAAGGTCAGAAGAGGGTGAAAAGATCTTCTGAAACTGGGATTACAATGTTTATGAACCACAATGTGATGCTGGAAACCAAATCCTGGTCCTCTGGAAGAGTAGCCAGTGCCAATACAAGAAAAATGTTTAAAGGTCTTGGAGTTTGAAAAGAAATTTCGAAGTTTACATGTGTGCTGTATTTGCATTAGACAGCACTGCTCACCAGAGCACAACAGTACACCCCCAGGACAGAAAGGGTGTCGTCTAAGCGTGGTAGCATCCCAAATGGGCACTGGGGACATGTGGGCATGCCTTATCCCAAACAGCACCACCAACAGAACCAAATGAAATGAATCAAATGTTGCTTAGGTCACAGATCCAAGGAAGTATGTCTAGAACTTAGTCACTTTAATCAACTTGATTTTCCCTAGGGGACTGAATACATAAACTGTCAGCAAGGCCACCACACCCTTCTGCAACATCCCATGTATGTCTCTCTGACACCCAGAGAGGGCAAACGAAATTGCATTTTCAAAAACATTAGAAATCAACCTGGGAAAGCGAAATGTTTATTCTGTGGCGGAGCAGACATTTCCTGTATCACGATAGAAAATAAGAACAAAATACAAACAGCCGTCTCCTCAGCCACCTACCTGGGCTTCTGGCTGCGTTACAAAATGAAATAAATCCCTTTATAATCCTTCACACCGGTTCGCAAATATATTTTCACAAGCACCAGAGCAGGACCCTTCAGGCATTTCTTCCCATAAATGCCATCTCCACCCCCACCCCACCACATCTTTTTACAGACCGTGATGAACTCAGATGACGGCTGTCCAGCTTGTCAGTGGGGCATGAGGGTGGGGGGTGAACCTGGGCAATGGTCCAAATTGAAACCAGCCTCACACACTCAACCTCTTTCCCAGACTCCCCATAATCCTTCCCAGTATCATGCGCCTTGTGTTTGGCTTCTCCTCGCTCAGAAAATATTGAATATGCCATTTTCTACCCAGCCACATTCTCTCGCATTGTTTAACCCCGAGTTGTTGTTGAACACTTGACCGACCCAGTTTGTAGGGTCTTAGAACGCTGAACTTCAGCCCTGTGCCTAACTCAAGATGACTTCCTATAACACTCAATAAAAATTTGTAGGATGACAGAATTGGAGGTGGATCTGATGATATTTGTCGACTCTGATAAAATAGGGAAAATCAATGTCAGTTTTCCTGGCGAGATAGGGAGCCTGGACAGCTATATAAAATGGTCTGTAGGAGAAATTGCTTCTAACGCTTTACTTTCAGCTTTCTGAAGGAAGCTGTTATAACAATGGACAATAAATACAGGGTGAATGCTGTATCAGTGGAGAAGCAATTCTAACAGGGGTCTGGAAGAGCCAAGAAAATCCGGCTTCTTCTTGCGGCGTATATACACAGGTGCGCTGTGTGCAATGAAATCCACTTAACTTGATTTTATGGACAGTGATTCATGCAAACTCAGTTCCAAACTGCTCAGCATGGCTCAGTTAAATAAATTACACCAAGAGCAAGGCAGCCAGCAGTAAGGCAAAAGACAGGAAATAAACTTGAGCTTGAAGATTGAAATTTTAGGAGTGCCTGGTGTGCTAGAATCACCTCCTTCAGAGAGTTCTGAAGGGATTTTAGAGGTCTTTCAAGGTTAGGGTCCTGATTTGACTGAAGGGGAAACTGAGTTCTAGTGAATTGAGTACATGACCAAAGTCACTCCGAGAGTAACCCACAGAATCAGGGCTGCTGAATTCCAGGTTGGAGCATTTTCTGGTTTTTATTGTTGTTGTTTGTTTGTTTTTAAAATCACCTCAAGACCCTGAGTGTCTTGTTCCCTGCACTGTGTGGAGTGTATCCAAGAGGCTGAAGACTGAGCCTTTTCAACCAGGGGCAGCCAGACTCAACCTGAAGGTCAGACGAAAGATAGATCTAAGAAGAAAGATCTAGGATAAATTTATACATGTTTAGGAATACAGGGTTAAGCTCTAAGCATCCCCCTCCCCTCTCCTGATTCTCAGCTCTCCAGGCCCCAGCTCAAGGAGACACATCACACTCTTATGCTGAAACAAGCCTGCAACAGCGTTCTGTTGCCTCCATCAGTGACCCTCCCTGAGGGCTGGCAAGGTTTGGCTACTCCAGGTCTAGGGAGATCCCAGAAAGGATGGATTTATCTCACAAAACCCCAGCATACACCTCCAGAGCACACAACAGGACTACGGTGACTCTATGAAAACTTGGATGCTTGTAATTATCTGTGTCTTCCCTGAATCATGTAAGCTTGAAGTTCTTTTTAATGAAAACATTCTTTTTTTAAAAAAAGATTTATTCATTTTATTTTATGAATAAGAATGTTTTACCTGCATATATATGTGTGTATATATATATGTGTGTATATATATATATATATATGATCATATGTATGTCTGGTGCCTGCCACAGCCATAAGAAAGCACCAAATTCCCCTGGACCTGGAGTTGTGGATGATAGTGAGCCACCACGTGGGTACTGAGAACTGAATTCAGATCCTCTACAAGAGCAACCAAGGCTCTTAACTGTGGCGCCATCTGCCCCACAGTGAAAAGATTCTTACACACACAGGAAGTGATCTTAGCAACTAGGAAAAACGGGTAGACAGCTTTAAGGTGTGACAATTTAAAACCGTGGCTCCAAAGTCCCTAACAATCGCCCCATCAGGAAATGATGTCTATGTCCCACCTCTCCAGGACTCACACAGAACAGCATTGTGGCTATCTTAACCTTCAGAGTAAGGGAGATATGAAGCCATACATTGAGTTTCAAGGAAAAGTCTCGAAAAACCATGTGGCATTTGCCTTATACTGATAGGACTAGCTATAAAAAAATCATACTATGACATCATACCGTGACATCATGCTGTGACATCATGCTGTGACATCATGCTGTGGACATTCTGTTCCATCTGGGACTAACCCAGTCCACATGCCAAGTGTGTATGAAGAAGCTTCTCAATGACTTCAGCACCTTCCACTCAAGTTATCCCACTCTAAGCTCCAGAAACCCGAGAACAATGGCGAGCATATGCCATGACCTTTACAATTCCCTGACCTGTAGATTACATGAGCATTAGTCATGTTGCTAGCATGTGAGTAATTAGTTACCTGGCAACACACAACTGAACCAGAAGAGCAAAAAGGAATAAGAACAGGATCAAGAGTATAGTGCTGTTCAGCTTGGGGGTACAGCAGGGGAGACTGGAGCACCGGAAGCAGTCTGGAAATCTCGGAGGCCGGAAGACTTGACACATTGGTAGAGTTGGCTTGTTGAAGAAAGACTACATCTCCTCTGATGGACACATGAACCAGCAGTGGGAGGAGATCTTTATGTAAGACAATGATGCTCTGAGTCATTGGAGAACACCAGCCCAGCCATGTCTGTCACAGAAGGACCATGAATGACCTTCAGATGGCCCCGGAGGGGTTGTAGTCTTTCCAGTGTTATTGCCTACAGACTCTGGACTTGTTGAGGAGTGAAAGACAAAACTGCAACTTAAACTGTATGACCAGTACACACAAATGCATACATACACCACACACACACACACACACACACACACACACACACACACACAGTGGTACAATTCTTGTGAGATCTTTGTACAGTAAGAGTTAATGGCCATCACAGTACTCCTAAGTGGTTTAATGGTACAAGGATGCTGTTTGCATGAAGCCATGTCTCCACATGCTTCAGGAGCATAGATCTTACATGCTTCAGAAAGAGACAAGTGGCAGCTTGATATTGGACCGTACTGGGAGGCCAAACTATGCTCAGGTCTACAAAGCACTTCCTGACCTTGTTGTCAGTACCCCATCCATTAGACATAGCCACTGCAGTAAACATTATCCTATGTATTGGGTATCATATACACTGCAGTATAAACCATCCACCCTTTGTACATAGCTACCACAGAACGTGTTATCTAACAACACAATCATGACGCAAACCATCACAGAACTTCAGTGACATACAATAATTAATGCTCAGCTCATGAGTCTTTGAGTCAGCAGGGAGGTTTCACTGGGCCTAGGATGCTCACTCAGGTATCTACACTTGAAGGTAGGCTGACTTAGGAGGTTTGGCTGACCTCAGGTCCTTGGGCAGCCTCACATATCTGGGGACTCATTCTGGCCTTCCTCCCGATGTCGCATCTTCCATCAGACAATCAAGAGATATCAAAAGCAAGCTCTGAAAATCTAGGCTCAGGACTAGCACATTGTTATTCCACCACTTTCCAGTTGGCTAGGCAAGTCACAAAGTCAGATCATCAGGGACAGGAAATAATCTTCGACTCTCATTGGGAGGAGCCACAAAGGAAACCATAAAAGAACGAATACGGAGAGGAATCTCATTCCTCTCTCCAGCAATCATCCCACCGAGCAGCATTGCTCTTGGCAGTGAAGTATATTTATATGTGCAATCAGGAAGCATGGCCAGAATCACAAGGAATCACTGACGTGTTGGTCAAGAGTTGAGACTCCAGGGTCAGACAGCTGGCCCCATCTCCTCTGTCACCCGTTCTGTAATGTTTGTGAGATTCTCGGTCTTTCCAAGATAGCTCCTTTGCCAAAGAATCTGTAACAACGATAATATTCATTTTGTAAGGTTGTTGTGCTGATTGGCATTGTCTCAGTGAGATATTATCTTGACAGGGATGCCTGTGGAGGATTCTCTTTAATCCTTATATTAATTATCCTTATTATATCATTAATTGATATAAGGGCCATCTTAAGTATGGGGAGGGTCATTCCCTGGTCCTGGGCCATCTAAGAAAGAGAAAGAGAGCTGATCACTAGCACAAATGATTCATTGCTCTCAGCTCTTCACTGCGGATGTGATGTGAGAAGAGCCACTAAGCTCCTGCTACTGTCATTTCCCTGCCATGTGGCCTGTAACCTGAGATTGTGAGATCTTTCTCCTTTAACTTGTTTTTGTAGAGGGCATTTTGTTGTAACAGAAAAGAAACCAATTATAAATCTTAATTTATAAAGATTAAATGGCATCATCTGATATGAAGTGCTTAAAAGACAGTTTGTCATATAATATGTTCAATAGGGAATAATAACTATTATCACTAGTTTTATAATATTGAGCCAAATAGGATGTGGAGGGTCTGGATCCACCCTGGGAACATGGTTATTTCAACTCTTTTTTTTTTTTGACTCATCTTTGGTTTTGATAAACATCAACAACAGATCACTGTAGGACCCAGCCATGACAAGCTTAATAGAGGCCTGAGTCTCAGCAGTTTTCTCTAAGGCAATATCTGGTTGCAAGAAAGACCATGAACTGAGACTACCCAGGAACAGAAGGATATACTATTACCTAAGTAAACAGGGAGGGCATTATAAACAACTTCCAAAACTCTAGAATTGACAGAAACATCTCGCTATATTGGCAGTTTGTCAGCCACTTTCTTCTACATCCTGCAGAATGTCTAGCAGACTCTTTCAGGAAGCAGAAACCTTGTACTACCATCTCAACTTTAGGCAAGTTCAGCAGTCATTTCTCTGTGGGTCCTTCATGTCTAGTTAAGCAGTCCAGGCAAGGGTATTTTCTTGCCCAAATGGCTAAGGAGCCTCTTCGATGTCCATCATCCTCTCGAAGTAATTGGTGCTGCCAGGAGCAGATGTGTCTCATTGTCATGAAAAGTCTTAAGTTTTTAAAACACTTTAAATGCCATATTCTGAAGGTTTCTGAAAGATTTGAAGAATATCTATCCATCTGAAATACATCTCTGTATATCCAGAAAATCTAACAAACATGACTACAAACTTGACTATTATAGATGATTATCTATTAACCTATATTTTTAATTATACATTACATTTTTAAATGAGCTATACAAACATGATACCTTAATCAAGAGCAGAAATATACATATAACAAAACTGACCTTTAATTTGTATCAATAAACCAAGATCCATACCAAATTATTCATATCTACATCATATCTCCCTTAAAATGTAAACAAACATTTATATACAATATTTGGGAATATGGGCATAGTTTTGTCCATACTTCTTCCTGCTGATTAGGAGCGCTGTTAATCAGGTTTTTTATGGTGAATCCTATGTGCTAGGTTCATCTCAGTCACCAGTTAGGCAAAGTAATTTTTTGAGGATATTCACAGTGACCTTTCAGAAGGTCTTAGTCCATCAAACCACACCAGTCTGGAAGCAGTCCATAGATTCTCATCCTCTGTGGAAACAAGAGAAGAACCTCTTCTCCAAAGTAACGTATTCTTAGACCCAAATTTGGAAGTCATGATACCTTTACAATATACATGCTAGTTTAGCTTAGCAGCCCATACAATGAAATGTCTCTCTGTACTTAGCTCCTTCAAGTCAAAAAATTCAAAGAAAACACAATATACATAATCCAGACTCTCTGTGCATATTTCATCTTTACATGGCTTGTTTTTACTCTATTACTTTTTAATATTTATTTTATTATCTTTACTCCTTTAATCTACATCTGTACTCTGCCTCTTTAAAGACTTTACTTCTTTTTATAACTGTCCATATTTTTTTTCTTCTCTCTCCCAAGCCTATGCACATTTATCTAACACTGTGACCCTTTATCTGGATTTATCTTTATTGCATATCTGTAATTTAAGTGTTCCTTAAAATGCTAAGCACTTAAGAATCTAAGCTGCAACATTACCAGGGTACATATGATACTGCCTGCTTGCAGTGCCCATTCCAACATGGCAGAGCTGCTCGCTGCTTCTGAGAGCCACACACACCACCCCGCTTCCAGGCACACAGCCCGTTCACATTGCCATCAAGCAAGCCTCAGCACGTTGCTCACAAACCCCATCCAAATATTCTGTCTCCTGGAAGAGCCAGAGGTCACACTGGCAGCAAAGCCCAGTAAGCCAGCATTTTAAAATGGCCACAACTTTGTTTTTTCCTTCTGCTACTGCTGAACTAGGAAAACCTCTTATAAGGGAGCTGCAGCATGCTACCAGCAAGCAAAGCCCATTTCGGGAGGCAGGGTGCAGCTAAGCTTTGTTTTATAGTGTCTAGAATTTCTTTTCAAGCCCTCTCAAGTTTTATGTGGATTTAGTTGGCCATGTGGGTGCCAATTTGTAGCAGCAGGCCGCTTGTTTGTCCTGGTCGCTTAGTCCCAAAATAATCACACAGAAACTATATTATTTAAATCACTGCTTGGACCATTAGCTTCTTAATGGCTAACTCTTACATATTAATTTAACCCATTTTTATTAATCTGTGTATCGCCACAAGGCTGTGACTTAACAGGTAAAATTCCCAGCGTCTGTCTCCAGCACCTCTATGACTTCTCCCTCCCTTCTATCCAGTTTTCCCTGCCTACCAAGGTCGGCCTTATCAACAGGCCAAGGCAGTTTCTTTATCGTTAACCAATAAAAGCAACACATAGACAGAAGGACCTCCCTCACCCTCACAGACTGGGCATAGCAACCACAATAGGATAAAGAAGATATAAAGAGGGCTGGAGAGATGGCTCAGTGGTTAAGAGCATTGCCTGCTCTTCCAAAGGCCCTGAGTTCAATTTCTGGAAACCACATGGCGCTCACAACCATCTGTAATAAGGTCTGGTGCCTTCTTCTGGCCTGTAGACATACACACAGACAGAATAGTGTATACATAATAAATAAATAAATATTTTTTAAAAAAGAAGATATAAAGAATCAGACTTTTAATTAGTTAACCATATGCCTTCTAATTAATTGATTGATTTATCATAAGCCTTCCGATTAATTAATTAATTAACTATATGTCCTTATGTGTCCTCAGGTTTGCCCTTAAGGTACTATAATTTTGAAATAGTCTGACCTTTGCAAATGTACCCAAACATGAACTCATAAGGGGTTTTAATGTAACAATGAAAAACTTGAAAGTATATGTTTGGATTAATAAATTCTACAAGCTTTAGGAGATTCTCTGAGGCACACACACATACACACATTCACAGAAACATGTACATAACACACACACGTAAAATAAATGCAACAACAAAAAAAAACTTTAATTGATGTGCAGCCTGGAATGCAGTTCAGGGGCAGAGTGCTTGCACAAAACCCTTGCTTTCATCCCTAGCACCCAAAGAAGAATATTGACATTCAAGACCTAGGAAGACATCAATGACTTATTTCTTTAAAGGATATTGCTGGCGAACCAGTGATGAACTTTTGTGAGTCCCCCACATTACACAGCACAGCTATGGTCTGCCATGAGGGCTCGAAAGTTCTCTAATTCAATAGAGCACTTCCAAGCAATCTCTCTCCTTCTGCAGTAATGTTTTCCTGATTTCAATTACTTGTAACTATTTTTCAACTACTATTCTAAATAGAATAATGAATACACACATAAAGATGTGCTCTTCCATGCTAATATCTAGGGATGGCAGGCAACTTAAAACACTGAGATACAACAAAAAACTGCCACAGTTAAAACAATGAATAGTACCGAGTGTTGATAGGGAAGGGGAATAGGACTCACGTGCATGCACCACTTTGCAAACTGTTTGACCTAAGTTGTAAAATTTGAACATGAACCCCAACTATATGCATGACCCACATATCAGCTTCTCACTGATGCTCAGCCAGAATGTGTGAGCATGTGAACTAATTCAAAGATGCATCAATCAGAATGACTACAAAAAAAATCCTCTATGTCCTTTATTGCTAGATGGATAACCCACATTATATTGATATATAGAATGTGTGTGTGTGTGTGTGTGTGTGTGTGTGTGTGTGTAGTAATAACACTGAATGAGGTACAGCTATGAGGCACAAAGCCAAGTAGAATAACAGATACCATACATTAAAATAAAAATATACACACCACATATTATATGGTTCCATTTATATGAAGTTTAAATAACATTAGAATCTTTGAAAAAGAAGGGAAAATAGTGATTGGACAAGGGTAATGAGGATCCCACTCAGGGCACTGGAAACAATTATATTATTGACCCTTGGGGGAGTCCCATGGTATTTGAGCTATATACTTCATCATCTGTGTGCTTTCTATGCGTATACAACAGACACTGTGATAATTATCACATAGTAAGTTGAAAATGAGCCTCACAAAGTAGCCTAACTTCATTTTCTGAAACTAGGTACCTAACAAACTGGAATTAGCTGTGTTTTATAATTTCACTGGAAGGAAAAAAGTGTCCCTCTGAAAGAAACCTAAATTCCCAGGAGCCTTGAAGTGTTGCATGGACAACAGGCAGAGCCCAGGCCCTGACAGCGGAGCCCGGGCCCTGACAGCGGAGCCCGGGCCCTGACAGCGGAGCCCAGGCTTAGTTGCAAACCACCCAGCAGAAACCTTAGTTGGGAAATTTCTGCCAGGAGCCCAACAAGGCAGAGATGCAGAAGGTGGGCTCCAGTGGCCTGAGGGAACCTGTCCCTCTGCCTGAGGTGAAAACAAACAGGCATTTTGAATTGCACATGCCACCTCCCAGCCCCCACTGAAGGAGGTGTTTGTTTCCAGTGGCCTCATGGAACAGCTAACTGTAAGCTGGGGAGAGGAAATTACACAATGGATGTTGAAATGTGGGCTTGTCGAAAAGCTGTCACTCCAATAATGAATGCCTTGTTTCCTGTTTCTTTTCTTTTCTCTCTCTTTTTTTTCTGTCGAAAGTTAAATGCTGGGCATAATTAGCTAGTAAAAAAGCATGCTTGGCAACAGAACAAAAATAGCACATTTTGGGAGCCCAGGCCAATTAAAATTGTTTATGCAGCCATTTAGCAATATTTTTCTCCGAACTATTATAACCAGGAAATATGCAGCCTGTAAGACTGAAGAAAAATGCCCCCACATTGATCCTTTAACAGCCCGCTGCTCTCAGGGGACTTTCCGGTAAGAATGAGCACTTCCATCCCCCAGAGCTCCCTAGGTCTCCTCCGGATCCCGGGAACAGCATCCTTCACTCTGCAGCAGGCACTGTTGATGAGGTCCTGCAACCTGTTAATGTTAGGATTAGCCAAGCTCCCCGATGTGAGAGGCCAGCGGTTATGGATTTAGCCGCCTAATGCAGCCATCTCACTGATGCTGCTGCTACCGTCAGACCGAGTGGGTGAGACATTTCTGTTAATAGCCAAACACCTAATAATGTGTTAGAACTCTGCAAAACTGCCCTCAGGCAACTTGGTAGCAACTCTGTCATCTCTGGTCATTCATCCCTCTCCTCACCACCAGGTCCCTGAAAATCTTTCATCTTCGGGGCTCAGGTTCGATCTCTTCTGTCAAAACCTGCCTTCCCATCCTCCATTTACAGTAGTGTACAGGGCTGACGTCAGCGACTCCAGCTGCTGGCTAGAGATGAAACTTTGATTGTGGAACTCCAGATGTTATCTAGTGGGGTCAAGGAGTACAGTGAGCAGTTTGGAAACAGAGATCTTGACACCCCTACAATGTTACTCAGGGGAAATACTTGGTTTTACTTAGCTTACCTTATTAGCCTAAATGGCTAAACTGTTTTGTCTGACAGAGAGAGAGAGAGATTTCTGGAGATCTTCACAAGGCTCTAGCCATTGTCCCAAAAGCTCTGGCGTGCCTCTGCCAGGGTCCTGCCTGCCGCTCACAGACGGCTTCGTGGCTCCGTGGATTGTGGCAAAGGGCTCACCTGGGAGAGTGGCTCTTTCCAGTCTCTGTCATCACTGGGTTGGACAGAGTCAAACAGCCTGCTGCTTCCTTCTTGCCCATCCTCTGTTCATTTTTACATTCATTCACTTCTATGAGAAAAGTAATATATGAATCAGAAATAATATATTAGCTTGATATTAAGGTCTCTCCTTGGCTTCCCTGCAGCATCCTGGACTCGTCTTTTCTCTGACTGCCCCTTTTCTGAGTTTTTCAGGACACCTGGGTACAGAAGCACAGGTTGTAGCTCCCTGCCTTGTGCTTTGCACTGACTTCATCCCCTGCCTCTGTCCCTTTGTCTCTATGTACGCAAATCTCTTCCAATAAGAACAGCGTGTATACCGCTTTTTACCCAGGAGGACATCTCTGGTGGCAATGGTCTCCGAGCCATCTGCACACCAAAGGCAGGTTCTCCAGCCTGCACACGGCCTCTAGACAAGAACGGCTTCTGCGCCACAGGGCTACGGAGCTCACATTCTTGTGGAGAGAAGCAGCCTAGGGCCAACCTCTCGCCCTAGCCCATGGAAAGCCCTAGTCAGGACTAAATGAAGCTCCTGGCCACTGTCCCACCGCTGGATCTCTACAGGCATTTCCTGCCCACCCCCAGTTTCCTCTCCTCCAGGCCCCACCTTTTGAATCATGAAATTCTCCCACTGGCTCCTCTTTTCTTGTTCTCCCCTCCACTCCAAACAAGCATCAGTGCTTCAGATAAGGACACCCTGGGAGGTCCTTTCAGCTCCACTAGTCCCAAAAGCCACACCAAGAGACTTCATTTGGTTCTATAAGGAGATATGGACAGCAGGTGTAACCCTTTACAATTAGCCTTGACTGGCCTCCCAGCATTCATTCATTCATTCATTCATTCATTCAGAAAATGTTTTCTGAGCCAATTCAAATGTCAGGCTCAGCGCCCCCACGAAGCCAGCGGAGACCAGACCCCAGCCTTTGTTCTCCTAATACAAGGATCTGGAAGTCTAGAAGGATTAAGGTATCCTATATGGATGCCATTCTGTCTGTTTCCCAGTATCTGTCCAGAAGTAAGGCCCACAATGCTCTTCTCCAGCATCTCAGGAGACATCTTCTGTATGTCCTCCAATTTGTCAGAAACCTCACATTGTTCCCATTAGCTGGTAAAATTAGCAGCCTTCATTTAAACAGGCAAACAAAAAGTTCTGGTGATAACACTGGGAAGGGTTTCCCAGAGGTTTCAAAGTGTCACTGAGGTCACACCCCCAGCCTTTCTCCAAGCACGGATGCCACTAGCTGTCACTCCGTGAACTGGTCTGTATCCAGTGCCAGGCACTTTCCATGGCTTCTAGAGCTTATTTCTCACACAATCCTAATAGAGAAGTCTAAAGGCCTGGGGGCTCTGATTTACCACACACTAGGCATTAATTAGCCCTGTAGCTTCCCTAGATGTCTGCCTGGCCAGTGAACGTTTCTTTTTTTCCTGGCCCACCACATCCTCTCCTCTTCCAGAATGGACAGTCACGTATCTTAGATATATAGTCTAGCTAGCTGGCTCACCTCTGTTAGCCAAGCAGGAAGCAGGTAACCTAGACGAGACCCACACGATGTCTTCGCTGTATGGCTTCTAGCAGCTTGGCTAGTGATCATCTCGTCCCACAGTTGAGTTCCAGACAGGCTTTGTCTTGTGATTCCCTTTGCATCTGTCCCTACAGTTGAAGACTGGTGCTTGCCATCAACAGGCCACCATGAAGGCCTGCCACCCGGTGCTCACAAACGTAAAATTCCCCTTCTCCTTGAAAGTTCCAAAGAGAGAAAGCTGATGCTGTCTGGAACTTGCGAACTCCCCTCGGCACTTTGTGAGAGAAGGAAAGACTCTGGAGTCAGGGCCATAGACCGTGCAACGCTGAAGAAAGGAACTGCCTGACAAAAAGCAAAGGCGCCAAATGAATGCTTCCGAGGAGCAGAGTTGCCCGAGCACTACTGATTCGGGCCCACTCATGGTTCAGGCTGGGCGCTGCCGGGACAGCTACGCCTCGCTCAGCGCAGAACGCTCACCCTATCAGGGCCGTTTTCTGATGTCAGCAGGGAAATGGGCGACTATCAGGGAGCACCTTATCAGGACCCCGAGCTCAGTGTCATGTGGGAGATGTGACAATCAGCAGGATGGAAGCCATGCATGAGGCAGTGTTGTTCCCTTCCAGGTGCCATAGAAATTAGCAGAAAGCTTCCATGGGGTGAGTGCCTGGACACATGCTGCTGCTGTTTCCTCTAACCCGGGAGAACTCCCCCTTGATCCTTGCTACCTTGTTTTGCTGTACACAGAGCTATTTGCTGGTGTCTGTTTACAGTGCCTCTGCCACAGCTGAAGAGCAATAGCAACCCTCTCATTTGAATGGTACTCTCAACACTGCGGTCAGGGGCCCAAGCTTTGGGGACTGGAATGTCTAGGGCAGACGTAAATAGGACAGGTACTGTCTACACCTTTGAAGCCTTCAAGCTGGTGAACGTTGAATGAAAGTGGGAGGGGCTATTTTGAAGAAATTCTCACACAGGTCTTCTCACTTCTCCTCCTTCCCAAACACACATGATGGCAGAGATGTGGCCTGCTAGCTGGAAAGCCCATTTCCTGCCCTTCAAGAGTTCTCTGTAGCACCTCAGAAAAACTCCTTGCCAAGTCTAGAAAGTAGGTTCAGTAATTGAGAACACTTGCTACCCTTGTAGAGGACCTGGGGTCCGTTCCCATCACCCACATGGTGGCTCACAACTATCTGTACTTCCAGGGAAGCCAGAGCCTTCTTCTGACCACTGCTACCAGGCATGCGTGTGGTATATGCAGGCAAACATTCATACACATAAGATAAAATAAGTCTTTTTTTTTCCATCTTTAAAAAAAAAGTCCTTTGTCTCTCAGGATTTGTTTTTCTGAGCTATGAAATGAGGAATCACTAGACGTTCTCACAGTCAGCCCAGGCTCTCTAAGAAGCACAGACCGAGAGCAGACTGAGCATGCAAGACTGTACTGAGGGAAGTACATAGGAAGTTGAGGACGTGTCAGAACCTGATGGTCTGACTTGAGTCAAGCGGAGAGACGGAAGTAGGCGCAAAGAAGCCCGAGAAAGGTTTAGGACGGGCATCAAGAGACCTTAAGTCAAAGTCAGCCACGCAAAGCATCCAAGGCCTCTTTCTGTGCCGTCATCTGGGCTCAGCAGTGGGATGTGGCTGGGGTAATGACAACGGTGGGTGGTTATCATCTGTTGGAGAGAGCTGCAGTAAGAATGCCTTTGGCCATAGCGGTTTCTCTGCAACCCAAATGTTCAGATGCTCAACCGTCAGCCTATCCCAGAACCGTAGCAGTCCCAGAAGGTCTAGCTGATGACACCCAGCGAGCTGACCTCCTCGCTGGCCCCTGTGTGGCAGCTGCTCTCAGCCACTCCCTCGTGGTGGAGTTAGCAGGATGTGTTCATGTGACACTTAGGGATCAAATGCTTCCTGTCTCTCCTATTTTTGGCCTGGCTTTGGTCTTCAGAGGAGGGAAGTCAGGGGCTTTACTTCCCTGCTGACATCTTTGTTTGAAGTAAGGCCAAACGACAGAGGTCCCAACCTGATCCCATCTTCTTGCCCTTCCTGGAGTAAAATAAATCAGCCAGCAGCAGCTCCACGTACGTGCCCACACGTAGGAAGCAATATACCTTTGACTTATAGACAGATCTAGGCTCTGGAAAGCCTGGGTTCTGGTTTCTGCCCTACCACTTCCTAATGAGTAAAGGACCTTAACTCTCTTCTCTCTAAAGTGAGGACAAAACACCCCCCCCAGAGTTATTATAAGATAAGGCACATGAAGTCTTCTCACAGTGTGACACATGTTGCGTCTCAGTTAATGACCCTTATTAGTGATGGTGCTGCCATCACTAACGGAAGGCCTCTTAGCACAGTCGTGGTTACCGCCGTGAGTGTTATCTGAAACCCTGAGGTCTCAGACAGGTCTCCTGTCTTCAGGAAGTGCGTAGACTAGGAAAAGGACACCAAAGAAAGCCGTTCTGACAGTAGTTGCCTGGACTGGGGGCGGCTGGAGAAGTCTGTCTCATTCATTTCTGATTTCTGCACAACCCCTTCTCAGGTCCGCAGCCCTGGTCTCCCAGGCCCAGCAGCACCGTCCAGACCCAGCCTGACACAATGTGCAGAGTGGAGAGTTCAGGCTGATGGCAACAGTCTAGGCCCTGACGGAACCGAAAGAAGAATGCAGTTTGAGAGGGTGACAGGTCTTTAGGGCCTTGGCAGAGCACACTCAGCGACTGAACTTGACCAGGAGGGCAATAGGATGCCCTCAATGTGCTTCGAGTAGGAGAGAAGCATCATTAAATCTGCCTGATGGCTTTGGCTTAGTTGACCAGGGTTAGCCTGCTGTCATGGTCCCTGGGTTGGAAAAACGCAGGGAAAGTTCTGGAACTGCCCCTTTACAACTCTGGCCTGCTCAAACTTTTCCTGACCTGTTGGGGCTGAACAAAGGACCCTGAGGCCAGCTGGAGAGGAGCCCTGCTGATTGCTCACGGGTCCCTTCCCGAGAGGACCAACTGGTATGCTTTCTCCTGATAGCATTGGCTCCTTTCAAGCAATAGAACTTCCTGTCTGATGGGGGGTCATTTTGGCACCTCCATGGAGAAAATGCCTTTAATAAGCCTGTTTCAGCCTCTGACAGCAGTCACGTTTGCTTACCCATCAACCGTTAGCACTGGGTTAAAGAAGGGTGACTGAAGTTGCTGGCATCCAGAAGGGTGTCTCGAAATCTATCTGATGAAAGACGACAGGGGTCAAAGGGAACCTTACCCTAGGGAATCTAGGACCCCTACCCTAACCTCCAAAGTGGCTCCAGAGCTGCTGGCTCTTCAGATCCCCACCCTGAGAATCTGGCACCAGAGGCCTCTGAGGAACACCGAAAGGTTTGGTCCACTGTGGAAAGTATGACCTGCCTCAGGTCAAACGGTTGGCCTGGAGGAAGAGGTAATCAGGATTCGTCAGAGTAAAAGCCGCCCTTTTACCGCACCCTGGAAAGTTGAAACTGGAAAATCCACATCCAAATGAGCATTCCTACCCGACACCATCAGCCACCATGAGTAAAACGGTCTGCTAGCCGCTGGAATATCCCTAACTCCTTGCTGCTATGTTTAAGAGAAGACCAAAAGGACGATGACATCCCGCCAACACATGGCCAGACACTCTTTCAAATACCGGGCAAATGCTAAATCGTGGTGTTCTCCCAGCAACATGGTCCTGCTGTTATTTCTACTTCTTGTCAGATGCCACACAACCATGTCCACAGAAGAGCCCAATCCAGACTCTGGGTTTGTAACTATCTCTAAAACTCATGTTTCCCTATCTGTCGCCTCCCTGTTTCAAGCCCTGGTACTGTCCATACCTTTTCTGGAGGTTTCTCTGATCCTGTCAGCTCCTAGAAGGCAGCAACCATCATCTGGCTTATCTACGCCTCCTCAGCACCTAGCTGATCCCCGGAATATTTACTGTATAAATGCTCCCGGGTATGGAACACTACTCGAAGACTCTGATTGTCCTCCATTGACGTCTTCCCCATCCCCTGTTACAATCACTTGTAACACGACCTTTCTCACACTTTGTTTGCTTGTTCTTTATTTATTTGTTTTAGACACAAAGTCTCACTTGACCCAGTGTGGCCTTGAACTCACTGTGTAGCCAAGGATGACCTTGAATTCCTGATCCTCCTTCCTCCACCTCCTGAGTGCTGGGATTACAGGCCTGTGCCAGCAGTCCTGGCTCACAAGTGACTGTTACGTCCCAGAAGAGGCTGTCAATCCTGTGGCCTTCCTGCATCTCACCCTGTGCCCACTTTCTTTCATCCCGGATGTGATGGGCAAAATTGCAGCTCCCTCAAAGTGTCCTGTCCCCAGAATATACAGTATCGCATGACAGTGGGGGTGTAACATTTACAGGTGGAGCTATTGAGCTATTGGTGAGGTGGGCAATCAGGATTACCCACACAGACCTGATACAATCTCAGTGGTCCTTCAACGCAATGGTTATAGTCCAACCTGAAGATGCCTGCCAGGCTGGTTTGGAAAATAGAAGAAGTGGGCCCCGGGCAATCTTAAGATTGTCTCCTGAGACTCCAGAGGCACGTGGCTCTCTTGACACCATGACACTATGCCCAGGAGACCCACTGTAGGCCTCCATCCTCAGAACTGGAGGAGAGTAAGTTTGTGTGTTTTAAGCCACTAAGTTTGTGGTTGTCTGTTAGGGCAGCCATCATTTTTTTTAATATACATAATGCACTAGGGACTGGAGAGCTGGCTCAGCAGCTGAGAACATTGGCTGCTCTTCCAGAGAACAAACCGGAGTTTGACATCCAGCATCCGCAAGGCAGGTCACAATTGTCTGTAATTCTAGTCCCAGGAGATCATACTTCCTCTTCTGACTTCCACGGGCAGCATACATGAATGTGCTACACAGGCATTCATGCAGGTAAAATACTCATACACATAAAATATTTTTAAATGTACTAGGTACACAGTGGTGAATAAAATATATATGGTCTCTATTTTACAGAGTTTGGGGTCAGCAAGAGTGTCAATGGGTAGAGGCACCCGCTGAGAAGCCCAGCAGCCTGAGTTTGATCCCCAGAACCCACAGGATTGAAAGAAAGAACAAACTCCTGCAATTAGTCCTCTGCCGTCCCATGTACACTATGACGCATGCACACCCCCACACATACAACACACATACAAAAATACATACATACATACATACACAAAGCTAACTTATTCGTCAGCCTTATATCAGCTTGACACACGCTAGAGTCATTTGGGAAGAGGGAACCTTAAGTGAGAAAAATGCCTCTGTAAGATTTGCCTATCCACATGGCCGTGGTGCCTTTTCTTGACTAATGATGGATGTACGAGGGCCCAGCTCACTGCAGGTGGTCCTGGGTGCTAAAAGAAAGCAGACTGAGCAAGCTATGGGGAGTAAACCAGTAAGCAGCCTCCCTTCATGGCCTCTGCATCAGCTCCTGCCTCCAGGTTCCTGATCTGAGTCCCTGCCTTGACCTTTCTCCATGAACTGTGACCAGAGAAAGGTAAAGGAAATAAACTCATTTCTCCCCAGTTGCTTTTGGTCAGTGTGTTATTACAGCTGTAGCCCATAAAAGAAAGAGAAAAAAGAAAAGAAGGAAGGAAATGTAAACAGAAACAATGGGCTGGAACCCCCAGTGTGTGGGGGAATGCATTTGGTCGGACAAACAGTGTCTGAATTGTTTCAGGTCTCACGAGTCCTTCTGGGGCAGTGGGAGAACTCCTCTATGTGGGACCAAGAGCCTGTCAATGGGCCTCCCTAACTTCCCTCACTAAGTGGCTACCGTTTATTGACGATTTGCTGTATGTATGACTAGACCAAGCGTTTTGCATAGGTATCTAATTTCATCCTGGCCACAGGACTCTGAGAAGGATATTTTTATCCCCATTTACCAGATGAAGAAATCAAGGCTCTGCTAGGAAAAGTGACATGCAACTACTGACAGATGTGAACCCAAGGCAAGCAGACTCTGGAGCCCACCGGGCTGTCACCCTTACCCCCTGTTATGTCCTCTGCTGGGTGCCACAGAGCACTGCTACCCGGCCCGGCACGCTCCACCCGAGGCCCCTCAGAAAGCAACTGAGGGGGGCCCACTCACACCAGTTCCGGTAAAAAGGGCAGAGCCCTTTGTTTGACAAACTTGGCTCCCACCCTTGTGCACAGAGGGTGTTTTTCTCCCTGAAGCCTGACTGAAGGGGCTGAGATAAGCCTGATTCATGGCAGCTCGTGTGGGGCTGCTCTGGGTAAAAGCCTCCAGTGTTGATCAGCGTTTGAGTGGACAAGGGCAGCACCTACTAGTTCTAGAGAGGCACACCAAGGTCAAGGTGAGACAGATGGGCTCTATTTCAGGATGCTGTGGCCCGGGGAATCACCACAGAGGTCCCAGAGACTGAAACCTCCCTTCCTCTAGGCCCTTGCAGCCAGGCATGTCATCCCTCTGAAGCTTCCCCTGTGAGGAGCAGTCCAGCTGATTTTGGAGAGGAGAGACAAGAACTACAATAATAACAATAGCTAATTTAGTGTTTATAAACACTAAAATAATTCCATTTAATCCTCCCAACAAACATTTCGGATAATCTCTTATCATTCCCCATTTTACAAGTAGAGAAACCAAGACTCAAAGAGTGGACCTACCACCAAAGCTACACAGTTGCTGACTATAATGGCTGACCTTCCTGCTTCCAAAGCACTTGCTATTGGAGTAACACATTATGACTAACAGGTACCAGGTTGTTGTTACCAAAAGTAGAAACGGGAGCGGCTCTATCTTGTTTCCCCTCCTCCGGGATCCTGGTTTGGGGAGCTTAACTATGGAACTCAGCATAGGGTGAGCATGTCCATGGGGCCAGCCACACTATCACACTCAAGTGAAGTGGAGAGGAAGTGACTCAATCATCAAAGGCCTGGTCTTCCTCAGGGAACTGCCCCTAATCACAATTATGCCACTACAATAATACGGTTCCAGAGAGGCTGCGAGCTGGGGCACTAGGTAGCCATGTAAACTGTTTCCTGTATCTTCCAGCTCCAGCAGCATTCAGTAATTAATAGAATCCAGCCAGGCCAAGCGCTCTGATAAGGTGAGAGCCACGCCGCTGCCGGCCTTGTTGTTCTAAGGATGAGTAGCCTGGTGGCTACACAGGCAGCCTACCCTTCCTGCTGCCGGGGACACAGAGCCTAGGGCCCCCAGGAGGTCATGGGAAACCGCGAACATTCTGACCGGTTTGGAAATGCCCTGGAAGTGAAAGTTACCTTTAGTCTCACGATAAGTCATGATTATCCAACCATCCCCAGGACTCAGTGACAAATGGATGTTTGGGGATTGGCTAGGAGTTCTGGCAGCCTAGGACGGAGACCCTCAGACAAGCAGGTGAATCCCAAAATGACCCAAGAGAAGGAGTTGGGAAATATGAATACAGTGACCTCAGGGGCTGGGACCTTTGTGATCACTGTAATAAATGGCTCTGTGGGCAGTGAGTTGGCTCAGTGGGGAAAGACACTCGCTGCCAAGCCTGGCAAACGAGTCTAGTCCCCAGGGCACATGGGGAAGGAAAGAACCGACTCTCAAAGTTGCTCTCTGACCTCCACACGCATCCGTATACTGTGGCACAGAGGTTCACACACAAACACACATATAAATAAATAAACATAATTGTACAATAATAAATGAACTGATGTGTAAAGGTAGGGAAAGGGTTCTCAAATACTGTCCACTGCCACATTTCACAAGCTAGGACCTCCCTGGACCCCCAGGGGGCATGCCCTCTGCTCAGTGATGGTGCCCAGCATCCCCCACAGCACAGGGGCAGCGTGGTAGAAGCCCTCACCAGAGCTCTCCCAGGCTCGCGTTTTTAATCGGGTGACCAGCGCCCTCATTTCTTGTCACTGGGTGGAGTGCATTCATTTCTCGTGAAAGGTCGAGCGGCCACCTTCTCTGGGGGGAAAGCTGACTAATTAACTCCTCTGGACTGCAGGCCAACTTCGCACGAATTCACGGCTGGTCTAGTTGTGCCAAATGAGGTGTGAGCCTGCTGCCCCTCTCAGGGGAGCCATACCTCCGAGCTTTCTTACTTTCCCCCTCCCAAGAACAATGCAAATGACAGCAGAAGGATTTTTGCTTGAACAGCCCCAAGAACCTCTAGGGGGGAAGGGCGAGGCCCAGAGGATGCGGATGTTTTAAAATTAGCCTTCATTTCGCCCAGAAGACTCTGTCGAGGTGATTTGCAAATTGTGCAGGGTAATTTCCTCCGGTCCAGGCCCTTTGTGTCGCTGTGAGTTATCATTCTATGTTGGGCTCATTCTGCTGAATGTTCTTGGTAGAAGTCACTTTTCAAAGCTCTGACTTCCACGCTTGAATGGAAGGGAGGTAGTATGGAAGCCCAGGGGAGGAGGGTGAAAAGCAATTTAGCTGTGAGGAGCTGAGTCCCAGCTCTGCATTTCCCGACTGTGTGACCTTGGGTAAGTCACTGCTTCAGTCTGTCTCCCATCTGGAGCGCAGTGATAATTACCAGACCCACCCCACCCACATACAGAGTTGTGTGGTTCTGTGCGTGTAGATGCCCAAAGCTGACGTACAGCTGCTAAATGGCTTTTGCTTTTTAAGTTGCGCTAAACTATCCCTTCATGCTCCTGAGTCAAGACCTTCCTGAGGACAGCAGACCCATGACACAGCTCTCATTACACATGTGGTAATACAGAGCATGCTGCTCAAACCCAGGCCCGTCTTAGACACCACCGGGCTGGGGTGAAGCGACCCGGGTTTCTGTGTGGTTCATCTCGTTTTCAGATGGCTATGGTTGACAGGCGTTTCTTCCTTTCACCGAGTCAAAGGCCACCACTCAGTAGAGTTTGCTGAGCAGAATCACAGTTAGTCTGGTCTTTGTTCTACGTGGAAATCCTCGGAATTCTTTAGCAGAATTGGCACGCCCTATAGCCGGTCACTCGGAATAGCTGAGAGCCCTTCCCTGAAGTGGACCATAGACTGTGAAAGTTATTCCCACGCAATTTCACGGGAGGCTGAGGTCCAAGACATCAGAAGGCCCAGCCAGTTAACAGGAAATACATTGCACATTTCATATCTTTGGGGATGATGGTAATTCTCCACTCCAATGGCACCTAAACCACCAGGGGTAGCTACGGACAAGAGGTCATCCTGGAGACCAGTCCTCTCCTCTTCCATAGCCAGGGGAACACTCTCACCCCAAGCCCTGGGAAATGCTGGAGGTAGTTTTACTGCAGAGATGCAGGGCCCCTCTGAGGTGGGGCCCAGGCTCAGCCTCCCAAGGTCAGGCAGCAGGTTGGGTCAGATCACAGCAGGAGGCCCAGGTAGACTTGTTCTAATCTCTCAGGCCAGGTTGTGTGGGCATCTGGGATCTGGAAGAGAATACTACAGCCTTTGAAGCGCTTGATTTGGGCCAGAGGCCCTCCCCCAGCCTCTCTTCTGCAACTGCTAGCTGCCTCAGAAGATAATGGTCCATCTCAACTCTGTCACACTGAGCCCAAAGGGAAGGCTGACTGTGGCTTTGAGATCTACCTAATATAATATAGGCTTTGCTTAGGTCATTGTCTTTTTGAACCAGCATTAGTAGGATGCACATTTGAGTCTGATGTTACTTTCATGTTTTACATTCTTGTTCACTTACAAAATGTTCATTCATTCATTCATTCATCTATCTAGCCATTCATTCATTTACGAGTAACCTGTCTCTGAATCCCTACTGTGTGCTAGGCACTGGGGCTGATATGGCACTATCATAGTAAGCAAAACCAGATAGATTTCTGCCTTAGCCAAGTTTAAGATCTCTACAAGTGACAGAAGATCAACGTTACTTAGTAAGTTCAGGGTGTACACAAAGCAAAACAAAAGACAAAAAAAAAGGCAAATCATGAGAGAGGAAAGTTCTGGAAGAGCCCAAGAAAGCCCCCAAGAAGGCAGTGTGGGCCTTGTTCGCTCCCCATGCCCTGTGTTTCCTGGAGTCCAGCGCAGCTCTCAGCATGTAGTAGACACCTGATGGGTGTTCATGCACACAGGAATGAAGGTTTGTGTTGACCACGTGGTCTTTGATTGGACACTAGACTGAATGGGGTCCCTTTGGAGCTTCCTAGAATTTGTAGTGTTTCCATGTGCACCATGCTTTGATCCTTAGTGTGCCCCAAGGAGTGGAAATGACGGGTATTAGTCTCCATGTTTGATGCGTCAGAGAAGTATGAAAACAATGGTGGGGAGGAAGTGGGGCGAGGGACAGTTTGCTGCTTAAGTCCTTTGGCCTGAGAGAAGCCTGGTCTCTTAGCAGCCCCAAGCGAGTTGTGAGCAAGTGGGGATACAACAGCTTCACTCTATCACCCAGAGGAATGACTGGGGCTTTCTTAGGGTCTCATGACACAAGACTTGCTTATTATTCATGGAATAAACTCTCAGATCCATGTCATTTCCCAGGAAAGGAAGTTGGCACTCCTCAATTCTTGGCAAAGCTCCAAATTCAACGAATAGTTAGTGTGTATGTCCTAGAGACAGGTACCACCCTGGCATAAGCAGTCTGTTACACCTTAGTAAGGGCAATCACCTTCCAGAGATGTTTAGGTTGATAAAATTAATAAACATGGATACCACTTATTGAGCCTTTATTATGTGTCAGACATAATTCTGGATAATAATTCCTTATAATTGTATGTGGTGTGTGTGTGTGAGAGAGAGAGAGAGAGGGAGGGAGGGAGGGAGGGAGGGAGAGAGAGGGAGAGAGACAGAGAGACAGAGAGATCTATATCCATATTTCTCCACAGTTTTGTTTCTGCAGGGAGCCCTTACTACTGCATCCTCCTTACAGACACGGAAAGGAAGGCTCCACGCCTTCTCAGGAATACATCCCAAACTCAGCCCACTACTTTACCTCCTAACCAACACCCTTGCAGCCCCCTGGCCTCCCTCTATCTTGCTTACCTCCTAGACCTCCGAATCTCCATTTGTTTTCTTATGGCGTCCCTCGCTCTCTCATTCTGTCTCTGATTCCTGCCACTGGATCCTCAGCTCATTTCCTGAGTGGAAGCAGCATTGCTCGAGGGGTCCCCACGACTGGAGACCCTGCTGATCTCACTACTGGGTCTGTCTGAAAGTCCCCTCTCACAGGTGTGCCAGCCACTGTGGGACCCAGACTCAGAGTTCTCCAGCCCCAAGGACCCCAGACATAGAAAAGAGTTTCAAACAATGAGAAGAAATGAAATTAATAAATGTTTAGACATGTCTTAAAAACAAATTTGGGGTTAAGGAAATGGCTCCATGACAATTCAAGCCTGGTAACCTGAGTGCAGATCACAAGGTCTCTCTATAAACCCAGGTACGGTGGCACTTGTCTGTAATCTCGGACTCCCTATTGCACAATGGGAGGTGGGCCTGAGAGAATCCCCCTAAAAGTTTAGGAGCCAAGTTAGCCTGGGCTCTTCAGTGCAGGGCTACACAATGGAAGACCCTGCTTCAAATAAGGTGGAAGGCAAGGACCAGACCTGGAGACTATCACTTGACCTCCACAGATATTCTGTAGCATGTCCACATCCACATGAATACACACACCTGTGTGCACACACAAAAAAATTAATGTGAAAAGCTCATTTACTAAGCTATATGTCCGCAAGTTCCACCCCAGCGGAAAAAGTTAGTTTCCTGTCACAAAGAAAGTTTGTGTGTGCCTGGTGGCTGCTGAACCACTGTGGGTAACTAAAAGAAACGTGTGTGGAACCAAGTAATTTCAAGAATAACAGTTATTACAATACAGGCTGCTCTTCTTCAGTTTTGGCTTTTCAAGACAGGGTTTCTCTGTGTAGCTCTGGCTGTCCTGGAACTCGCTCTACAGACCAGGTTGGCCTTGAACTCAGAGATCCGCCGGCCTCTGCCTACCGAGTACTGGGATAAAGACATGCATCATTACTAAGTAGGCTTTCTTCTATTGAAAACTATATATTCATGCGGGTCCTGTAATGCTCCTACAATGCTCCCCTGTGCCTTGAACCTTTCCTGTTTTATGTCTCATGTCACTGACTTCTCTCACCCTGGCCCCACCCTGGCTGGCCTCGCCCATCCACACCCACAGTTGGAGTCTGAGCCCTCCATACCTCTGTGGCTCATCCTGCTATGCCTTCAACATTCATTCAATAAATCTGCTTGGTCCCTGCTTTTCTTTACATTTTAAAGTAGTTGCTGCTCTGGGAGGTGGGTAGGAATTCAGCAATAAGCAAGACAAACTTTTCCCACTTTTCAGAAACTCACACTAGATTGGTTCAAGCAGGAAGTGTGCAAGGGGGTTGGGGACTGAGGGCAGGCGCTCTCTGTGGATTGTGTAGCTAGTCACATTGCTGTCCAGTAAGTCTAGGAAACAACCAGACAAATACCTGGTGGGAAAGGGTCCCAGGCAGAGGGGACAGCCAGTGCAAAGGCCCCGGGGCAGGTGTGGACACAGTCGACTAGAAGAACGGTGAAGAAGCCGCCACAGCTGCAGTGACAGGTGGCAGACACTAAGGTCGAAAAGCCATGTGGAGTGGGCCGGAAGTGAAGACTTTGGTCAAGGATCAGCTCCCCTGCTCTCCAGTACGTTCCTTTAGCTGCGCAATTTGCAAGCGCGGCCACAAGGGAGGAGGCACTTGAATGGCTGACTGGCTCATTAAGCTGCAGCAGCAGCAGTTTGCAGAAGCTTGGGGTCATGGCTCTGCCGGCACCTCCCTACCATGTGGATCAGCCAGGCACAAATTGCCTCACTAAACGACACCACAGGCAGCTCTAGTAAAGGTCTCACGACATTTGCTCCCCACCGCACCCCCAGCTCCCGTCTGCTGAGAGCCCTCCTTGACTCCAGTCCTCAATTTCCTCTTGATCAGCAATTGCTCTCATTCTTGTTTGGTCCTACAACTGTGAGTTTGGCATTCTGCATGTGGGACGGAGAGCTGTGGGTATTTATGACGTGTTTACATGTATGTAAGTGCAGCGACACGTATGCCAGAGCTGGCTTGCGAGGTCAGAAGACAATCTCAGGTGTCAGTCTCACCTTCGCCTTGAACTGACTTGAGGTTTTCTTTGCTAGCTGTGGCAGACGGCAGGTTGGTTAGCTGACCCAAGTGCTTCCGGGATTCTTCTGTCTCTGCTCCGTCTTGCCATAGGAGCACTGGGAATATGCACTACCATGATTCACTTTGTGGGGACTCTGGGGATTTGAACTCAGGTCCTCATTCTTGTGCAGCAAGTACATTACCCACTGAGCCACCTCTGCAGTGCCCATGAGCTTGGCATGTTTCTGCCTGGACTGGTCTCACAGTGGACAGGCCAAGCTTGTGATTTGGGCCCCTTCCTGGTGGTATTCTGACGCCTTCACTCATGATTTTTGAAACAGCAGGAGTTAAAGTCAGAGCTCCTGGTTTGTGGGGACTGCTGGAGACTTTTCCTGTAGCAAGAAAATGTTTGGCTTGTGTTGAAGGCTTCTTGGATGGGAGAGACTACAGTTGAACTCAGCCATGAGCGTCTGCAGAGCACATCTTGTGTGTCAGAACCACCCATGACATGGTGGGTCAGTGGCTCAGACACACCCAATTCTTCCTGAAGGAATTTGTATTAGGGAAGGAAGAGGGAGACCATGAAGGAACAAATGATAAATAATCAAGGCATATTTTTATAGTGATAAACTCCATGATAAAAATGGAAGAAAGTGAAAGACCATAACTGAACAGATGAGGTGGTGTAAAAGTGGACAATACTGGGGCTGGAGAGATGGCTTAGCGGTTAACAGCAATGGCTGCTCTTCCAGAGGTCCTGAGTTCAATTCCCAGCACCCACATGGTGGCTCACAACCATCTCTAGTGGAACCTGATGCCCTCTTCTGGCATAAAGTCGATAGAGCACTCATTTACGTAAAAATGAACGAAAAGAATTCCTTAGATCAGCTGGTACAAGAGCAGTCTCCTCTTTCAGAAGATAGTGTCCCAGAGAAGACCTGGATCACAACATGGCGCCAACCATGGTCAAGACTCTCTTCCTGAGTAACAGAAAGAGCAAAGGTGCTGGGCAGGAAGGGTCTGACCCTGAGCAGAGCCAGGGTGTCAGGTCATTGACTGAAATGGCAAACGAAGAGGTGGACAGGTGCCCCAAGTCCACTGTAGTGGATCTCAGGAAGCAAGACAAGAGGACTGGGTCATTTGATTCAGATAGAGCCTTCAGGATGCTGACAAGCTAGCTTTGAGCTCCTGGGCTGAAGCAAGCCTACTCCCTCAACCTCCAGGTAGGTGGCCCTACAGGCATGAGCTACCACACCCAGCCTGACTATTGGATGTAAGCAGGAGCCCCTTGGGCAGCAGTGAACTGGTTTGCTTTGCGCTTGAAGCCTCTCTGCTGTTGCCGGGTGAAAAGCTGTCAGCAGCTGGAAGCTTACACGTACCAGTGCTTTATTGTTTACAAAGGTCTTCTTTAACATTTTAAATTCTGTCTATGTGCATGTGAGAGTGTCGAGAGTGTCAAGGGCACTCATGTGCATGTATGTTTGTGTGCATGTGGAGGCCTGGGAACAACCAGTAAGCTCCAAATATTCACTCATCCCCGCCTCTTTAGCACCAGGATTATAAGTTTGTCCCCCTGGGCAGGGCTTTTATTCTCTTTTAAATGTGGGTTCTGGGGATTGAACTCAGGCCTTTGTGCTTGTGGGGTGAGCACTTGAGGAACTGAGCTGTCCTACGGCCGTTCCTATCGCAATGCTAGAAAGACGAATAAAATTTTTCTTCCCGTTTTTCTTTTCTACCTCTCCCCTCCCCCACCCCAGATGGGATTTCTCTGGGTGGTTTTGGGAACTCTGTAGACAGGTTGGCCTCAAACTCACAGAGATTCACCTGCCTCTGCATCCCAACAGCTGGGATTAAAGGCGTGGCACCACCACCACCTGGCCTTTTCTTCCTGTTTCACAAATGAAAGGCGAGGCTCTGAGAGGTGTAGGTGACAAGTACAACAGCCCCAAGTGGGACTCAGTGGAAAACTCCTGATGCAGTGTCTTCTTAGGAGAGCGTCTTATTGGGAAGAAATTGACAAGCAGCTCTGATTTTGGCCATCTTTTTCCTTGCTGTGGCCAAAAACGGCACAACCACGCCTGCTTTGTTCCCTTTGGTGATTCCCTGGAATCATTTCTAACCTCCTCTCCTGTCCTCTGCCCTGTGCCTTCCTCAACAGCTTCATCCAGAAGGCCACTCTCTTCTCATAGCCACTCGCCAGAACACAGCACCCACCAGAACACAGCATCCACTGCAATGCAGCACCCGCCAGAACACAGCACCCACCAGAATGCAGCACCCACTGGGGCACAGCACCCACTGGGATGCAACACCCACAGGGATGCAGCACCCACCAGAATGCAGCACCCACCAGAACACAGCACCCACTGGGATGCAACACCCACCGGGATGCAGCACCCACCAGAACACAGCACCCACTGGGATGCAACACCTACCGGGATGCTTAACTGTACCTACAGGTGTGTGTCCTATGGCCACCCTCAACAGAGGCCTCTCCCTGCCCTGAGCTTGCTAGCTAACTTGATTGCAAGCTAACTCCTGTGATAAGCTAAGCAGATGCTTGATAGAAAACAGAAATCTCACCTCTCAATCTCTTGCTACTTCCCTCCTTCTTCCTGTCTGCCCGGTATGGGGTAATTGGCATTTTCCAAAAAGTAATTTCATTAACTCTTAGTAGGCTTTTTGAGGAAGGTACTATCATCACTTTAGACCTAAAGAAGCAGAAGCTCAGAGGCATTTACAAGGAGCAAGCGACCACGGAGCCCGGGGTTAATCTGCGGCACTTCCTCCGTGTTGGAGTATCTGTGTTTGTTCAGCTTGGGCATTTGAACTTCAAGTGTTACAAGTAGGACTCTAAAAACTACCTAGTGTTTCCCTCCACATCAGAGAAGAGCATTATGAGCCCGCAGATGACTCCGTGGATCTGCACGCCCATCTAGCCGTCCATCTATCTTCTTGTCCACCCGTCCGCTCATCCTTGTAGCCATCTGTCCTTCTGATTTATCCTTTTCTGTTTTGTTTGCAGTCTAGAGATCTTTTGGGTTTATTTATTTGCTGTATCTAGGAAGCCACAAGCAAAGGTTCCCGCTGCTGGGGCCGCTCCCCATTAGCTCTTAAAGCAGGGCAGACTGGTGCCTCAGTTGAGCAGGGTTGCCCTCTTCTTCTGCTTCCCTGTTTCTGACTAAGGATATTCTTTGGGTTCTCAAAGTACATTGTATGTTCAGGGTGCACATTTATTCTTCTGACAATTGTGCCCTTAAATTTCTTGTTTACAACAATGTCAACAGCATGCCGGGTGACACTGTGGACTCTTCCAGGTTTGCCATGGGAACATTTCCAGGGCATTCCATTCCATGGATGTTTACAACCTCATCCTTCCTGTAGATGTGTGTGGCCAAAGGAATAACTCTGTGTTCTCTGAAAGGCCAAGAGAACACACATCAGACGGCTGTCTCTTTTTGTGTTTGTCATCTTGGCAAATTGTTGGAAGACAGTGTTTCTGGCTAAAAGAGTTGTTTTGTTTTATGAACTAGGGTCTCATGTAGCTCAGGCTGGCCCTGAAATCATGATCCTTTTATCCCCACCTCCCAAGTGCTGGGTTTACATCTGTGAACTACTGTCCCCAGTTGTCCCCAGAATTTTTGAGGAAAGCATAGGTATGCCCTGCAGATGGCAGATAGGATAGGAGAACTCATGAGTGAGTTCTGACTTGCTCTGTGTAGCCTTCTCTTTCCTGAACCATTGCCTTTGCAGTTCTGCAAGAACCAGAATGGTGGATGCTGAGGCCCAAAGCTCCTGGCTGCCTCCTCTCATTCTGACTGCTTCTTTTCATCCGTGTGATCATCTGGAACCTCCACCCAGTGTGTCACCCCAGGGAGGCAAAGTATAGTTCAGAAACTCGCACTCCGGGGTGCAACTGTTGTTCATCTGGATCAGTGGTGCTCAGTAAAGCAGAAACGACCACGGGTGCCGTGCAGCAGGGGACATCACAGGGCCATACGGTGCCTTCCGCCTGCACACCACTGTGTCCAACTCCTGAACGCCCAGCTTTGGTTTCTTCATTTGTTTAGTAGGCCAGGAGGCTAGGAGTCCCCGTACCTCATCTCCTCTGTCCTCTCCCAAAATAGCCTCATCTCTGCCAGGGAAGAGGGCTTGTTATAAGTAGGATTAAAAAAAAAAAGATTGGGACTTTGATAAGCTAAATCATGCATTGAAAGGATACAATAATCCACAGAAATGGGCAATACTGACAAAGATAGCGTTGTTGGTCCAGTAAGAAACTGCACTCTACATCTGAACAAGAAAAGGTACAGGTAGGAAATTAAAATGCTTAGAAGGCTGGTGAGAAGTGGGGAGAGCTACACCAGCAGGAAATGTGAAACGCCCAAGGTTAACCCGTTGATCTGTGTGCCCAGCCAGCCACCTACCCGAGGAACCGTTATCTCTCTGAAGGTCATACACTGTCTGCTCAGTTCCCAGACTTCGGTGCTGTGGAGAAACTAGGCTTGGTGCTGGTCTTCAGGCCATTCTAGCTTTCCAAATAAATGGACTTTTATTTTTATGGGCATGGAATTTTCTTTTTAAATTATTGTATCTATTTGTATGTGTATGTGTGTGTGTTTGTATGTGTGTGATTGTGTGTATACATACATTTTCACACCATGCATGTGGAGGTTAGAGGACATCTTGCAAGAGTTTCTCTTCTCCTTTCATCAAGTGGAACCTGAGACTTGAACTCAGGTAAGTGGATTTAGTGGCAAGTGCCTTAGCCCACTGAGCCCTCTCGCTGGCCCCTTCTTAAACACAAAATGAGGCAATAAAACATGGCATCCTGGCAAGAAAAAATTATTATTCTTTCAGATGATGCTTCATGAGAAGGGACCCTGTAAAGGCAGTGTCGCTGACTTCTCCAGCTCTCCACTCAGCCCCCCGTCATGGGAAAAAGCATTGTTTTGGAGGTTTGAGGGGAGAAACTGAACAGTGCCATCTGGGTGATGCCTGCCCCAACAAAGGGCAGCCTGACCCAGCCTGGCCTCGTCAACTATTGGAAAACCTGCCTCCAAGATTCTGTATTAAGAATGCTAATTGTCTACAGCTATAAACCGTATTCTCTAATGTCTCATTCACAGTCCCTCCCTCCGCTGGCTTGTTAGTCTTATTTCTGAGTTCATTCACAACGCAGGCAGAGAAAGGGAACTCTATTGATTGGGTCTCTCTCCAGACTCTAAAATCTGCTCTGGTCTCAGGTCTTGAGTTTTCTTCTTGTGGGTATGGAGACTCAATGCCTATAATTCCAGCACTTGGGAGGCAGAGGCAGGAGGATTACCCACAAGTTTATAACCAGCCTGGTCTGTATAGTAAATTCCAAGCCAACTGGGGTTATATAGTGAGTGTCTCAAGAAAATAAAAAATAAAAATAAATTTCTTCCTTGTGACAACCAGTGAAATATTAGATGTTTGGTTAGGACTTATTACCACCTCGTCATGGTGAAGGCAGTCATGCTGGGAGCCTTGAGGGCATCTAGTAATTCTCCAGGGTGGAGCCTGAAGGAATAGGGGAAAAGATCCCGGCGATACGGGGAGAGAACAAGGAGAGAACTAAAGAGAGAGACCTCTAGGTGCCCATTAGAGAGGGACAATGAAGTGAAAAGGTTCGTGGTAGGAAGATCAAAGAAGATTTTATAGCCTGTTCTGAACATTACACACTCGGGATCACCTGTAATAAGGTTATTTTCTTTCAAGTAGTGATCTATACCTAGGCCCCCTTCCTAAAGGTAACACAAAAATAATAACCTCTCTCCTGGCCTCTTCCCAAGGTCAAAAAGACCAATCGGATTATCTTTAGAGAATCCAGTTAACCAAAGTCCGTTACCTGTATTATCAATAGCATGACTCAAGAAGGCAGGAACAAGTCAATCACATATTCCTGAACGCGCTTTCAAAAGACCCTGAAATCACAAGCTCCATCCTTACCTGTCACCGGGAACAGAGCTACCAAGGCCGAGAACAATGTAAGCAGCAATGCAAACCATTTTGAGACTCCCTCAGCAGGCATTTATTAAGCACTGACTGTGTGCCTCTCATGGGGTCTGAGAACTAAGGATGCAAAATTGAATAAGTCGCCTGAACAAAGAGGGCCTACAGTGGTGGCGATTTCCGGCAATTCAATCCAGTGTGCTTTTGTTGTGTCTCATTTTACTGAGAGCGTATTTTTAAAGAATGTTTGGGAATTACAGCCCTTCGATAAAATATGTTTTGTTTCACTTCCTTTATGACAGCAGTGACCTTCTGACCAAAAGCAAAGTTCTGGCCTTTCTAAATATCCCGCGTTGGCTGGGTTTAATGGGTTTTCAAAATAAATGGATTGAATTTCTCAACCTGTCAAAATACAGAGCACAAGGGCTCTCTTTAGACTTGAGAGGCCGGCTCTGAGTGCAGATCCCAAGTCTACCATCTGAGCAGCAGAGCAGAGGGCCAGATTATCAGCAACCCGTTATTTTTGATGGAAACAGGGGTCATCGGAACAAAGGCGGGAGCTTGGAGGTCAGTTGAACTTCACCGTGATGTTGTCTGGACAATCGAGGCAGCTGATGCCCTGGGCTTTCTCACTCAGGGGAGAACTTGGGACAATTTTCTCTCAGATATGACCCCCAAGCTTCTGATAACACTGTAGCAGCAACCCTGGGAGGGGCACCTGGGAGGAGCAGGGCCACCTGAAGAAGGTGCCAAGGTCTTGCTCGATCCACCATAGCCAGCAGGAGGATAAGGCAGGAAATGATACAGTGGGGGATGGAGGGATAGCTCAGTGGGTAAAAGTGCTGGCTGCTCATGCATGGGGATGAGACTTTAGATCCTCACATGTGTAAAAGAGCTGGGTGTGTCACAGGCTTGTAATACCACTCTGGAGGAGGGATGGACACAGGAAGATCGTGGGGGGGGGGCAGCTGACCACCAGCTGAGCTCCAGGTTCAGTCAGAAACCCTGCTGCAAGGGCATAAGTCAGAGAGCGAGAAAACAGGATACCCAACCTCTTGCACATGTGACCATACTGTACATGTGTATGCCACACTCATACACACTCATACATCTACATGTTCTCTCTCTCTCTCTCTCTCTCTCTCTCTCTCTATCTATCTATCTATCTCTCTCACACACACACACAAAATAAATAATATAAAATAATTTTATAGTAGTGCCAGTGTGTGGAGATGCTCTAGCATTCAGCCAGTCTGGACTGTACCCCAGCTCCATTTCTGTCTAGTCATGTGACTTTGGAGAGAGCCTCAGTTCACCTCTCTGTGCAAAGGGACAGGTAGTAATTCCAACTGCACAGGGCTGTCAATAGGTCAGTATAACAACCAAATAGAACTCCTTCAAAAACTAGGCAGCTGGATGCTTCACAGTCAGTTCTGTCAGAGGTCAAGCAAGGCCTTCTGTGTCATCAGAAATACCATGGGGCCTAGGGAGATTGTTCACTAGTTAAGGGCACTTCCAGAGGTCTCGGATTTGAGTCCCTCCTCACAGTCATCTGCACTCCAGGCAGGGAATGCAATGCTCTCCTCTAGCCCCTGCAGGCACCAGGCTGCACATGGTGCATGGATATGCATGTAGACGAAACATAAGATGACAATACATACATACATGTGTGTTTTTGTGGCTGTATTATAAACCTCCTTTGAAGGTAGTGTATAAAGTTGGGTTATGTGACAGCACGGGAAAGGGCCCCTCCTCACTGTGAGGACCCTTGTGTATATAACAGGGCTTTTGCAATAGTAGTGCCTGGCACCTATTATCTTCACCCTGCTGTTTTACATACTGTCTTTCTTTTTTAGGCAAAATTTTATATATCCAAGGCTGACCTCAAATTTGCTATGTAGCCAAGGATGACCATGAACTTTTGATCCTCCTGTCTCTACCTCCAATGTCCTGGGGTCTGAGGTGTGCACGTCCACACCTGATTTTGTGTTACTAGTTACTATGGATCCAGTGTAGGGTTTCCCTGCATGCTAGGCAAGCACTCTTAACAACCGAGCTATATCCCCAGCCCATGCCGTATGACTTACAAACATTTGATCCCAAAGCATGAGTGAAGGGAGGAAAAAAAATCCCCCAGGCTCCTTTGAGGTTCATGAAGGGACAGCAGAGTCTCAGCAGACAGGAGAGCCCTCTGCAGGAAGGGCTTTTATTGCACATAAAGCAAACACATCCCTTTCCAGAGTCCCTGTTCCAAGTACCTGTACCAGGTCCTCAGACTCTGCTGCCCAAAGATTAAATTCATTTCTCTGGAATTCTGAGAGTACATGCTTCCTCTGTGGAACAGACTCCATGATGTTCTGTGCCTTCCTGCCAGAGCAAGGGCTCTTGCTAACAGGTGTCCTCTGTGACTTCATGAAGTCCTAAGGTATTCACATAAGGATGGGTGGGCAGCCACAAACAAGAAAGAAAAGGCGGAAGAAAGGAAGCTGAATGCTAACCCCCACCTGCCCAAACCATCACTCATCTCAGACACTTTGCAGAATGGGCTTGGGGGCCATGCAGCATGACGCAGAAGGGGGCACATAAGCATCCTGCTCAAACTTGAGTGTCAAGGGTGCGAGAACCCAGTGGGGTCATTCAGCCCTTCCATTCTGCTGGCTCGGGTCCTCGCAGATCATTAAATGAACATCAAGAGCGTCCCAAGTGTTGGAAATTACAGGGCAGAAGGATTTCCCAGCCCGGACGTGAAATAAATCACAGAATGAATGCCCACAGACAAAGAGAAGCGCCTATCAGCACTTGGCCAGCAAACAACCTGGGAGCCACAATGGCGTAGAGTGGGGAGGGCTGGTGCAGCCGGTTTATGTGTTTCTGTCTGCCTGTTACTGTGAATTGCGAGCCAGGGAGCAGTGTTAGGAGCATATTGAGCTGGAAGAGGGTAGTCCACAGTGTTCCCAAGTTTGCCTTCTTTTTATTCTTTATTATCCCCACCACCTTGACCTTCAGCGTCAACATGGCTATCGTCCATCACATTTATCCTCCCCTTGCCTGGGAACCATCCCTCACAGCTTACAGAGAACTTCTTCATCTGCCATGACAATGCGATCATCACACTTAACTATCTGAGGTGGGAAAGGCAGAAGCAGCCTTGACAGCTTCCCAAAGTGTGAACAAAAGCTTAGAGGCGGCAAATGGCAAGGCTTAAGCCGCGCACCAAGCCAGCTTTCATGTACAACATGAAAACTTTACTCTGAGACTATTAGAACGTTTAACAACTGATGAGGCCTGGGACATGCTAGTCAGGACAAGCATGGTCATACCCAGTGCATGTGGCCATTCTGGTTCATGTACCTGAATAGTCTCCTGGAGCCGATGTCTGAAATAGTGTGTCGGTACACTCTGAAATGGTACGTCTTTTAGCCTATGCTTTTGGGCTGTTTCCCCTAAGTTCATCTGTTCCCAAAGAAGGCAAGCTGAAGCACTTAAGCAAAGTTGAGGCTGGAAACAAAGGCACAGTGTCCTCCCTTGATGATCTTCAGAGCAGTGCGGGGGGGGGGGGGGGGAAGCGGGAGACGAGGGGCCCTGATGTAGGTCTGTGGGAGCCCACACCAACCTTAAGGATGGTCCGAAGGGAGCACAGGTTTTCAGCTGAAAGAGAAAGCCAGGAGTCGGGAGCTGGACAGAAACGAGCCAGGTGTGGGTTGGGAATGGTCGGCAAATCCAGTCCCCACTGGGGATGCAGTCCGCTTCTGCTCTCCCCCCCACCCCCGGGCAAGTGAGCTATTAGCCTGGCTTAGACAAGCGATGCAGAGGCCAGCCGGCGCCCAGGACTTTCTCAGAGCTAGCAGAGAGCAGGCACGCTACAAGCTCAGAAACAACTAGAAGATAATCAGCTTCTCACGTCCCGGAACCCACATCCCCGCATCCCATTAAAGTCACTCATTCTATTTTTAGGGTTAGTATTATCAGCTCTTCCTAGGGACTAATCATTGAAAAGAATCTTTTTCATTTCAAGAGTAACATACATTCGCAATGAAAAAAAATGAGTATAGATATGTCCTAAAAGTAAAATATTATCCAAATCACCCGTAATTTCCCATCTAGAAGCGACTCAGCTTACCCAGTGCATAGTCACCCTTGGAAACTGTCCTGGACGTGACATTATCACAGCAGTGGCTGTCCACAGAACTTCCTCTACACTACAGCTAATGGTTTCTCCTGGAAATTCTAGCTCGTTGTCTCCTTGTTGACAATACAGACTTAATACAAGGTATCTGAAAATATTTTGTTATGTGACTATCTTGTGGATACCATAAAATCAGAGGCAGTCATATTTATTAGGAATATCCAGACAGGGCTCGGGAACAAATCGCTCGTACCTGAGCAGAGTCCTGTGTTTTCAAAGTAGCCACGTAAAACGCAGAGCCCAGGGGAACCATACATCACCACCACATAAACAATAATAACAATCCTTGATTTATGTCTTCAGGTTCTCTGCCTTGTTCTTGCGGGGAAGTTGGTAAGAGCTGATTAGCTGATACCTACTTTTCTTTCTTTCCCTCTTTCTTTTGAAGATGGAAGATAGGAGAAAATATTACCACAATGAAAGAAGGAGAAAACCCGAAGGAAAAAAAAATCTTCAAAAAATAAAAATAAAAAAAAAAAACCCTGAGAACTTGTCAGCATGATGCACAGCTCTGAAGGTTAAAGCAAAGCAAAACAAATGTGTGAGTTATTTCTCGGATCAAAAGTTTCAATCATCTCTGGGGCTTGCTTCTTAGATATTTGGATAGCTGTAAATGGTGAGCAAGATGGCAAACCAGGGGGGCGGGGGGTAGGGAGAATGTTTCAAAATGAGATGCTTTTGGGTGAGCCGGTCTTTTGCTGTGTTTCTGATCGAGGTCTTCATCGAAAGAATTCCTATCAGCGTGAAGGAGGGGGCTTAACACAGAGATGGAGGTGTGTTTCCTAGGATGGTAATCCTGCCGAACTGATAGCGGGCAGAAAGGTGTGCAGAGACGCATCAGTAAGCCAAGGCCTCAGCTTCTCCACCTGTAAGGAATTATTCAGCAGGCCTTTTAGTTTAGAGGATGGGCAATGCGCGTGCGTGAGTGCAGGTGTTTGCAGAGTTCAGGCGAGGACACCAGACCCCTGGGGCCGGAGCTGCTGGTGGTGGTGAGTCACCTGATGTAGGTGCTGGGAACTGAACTCATGGCCTCTGGAAGAGCAAGTGCTCTTAACTGGTTAGCCATCTCTTCAGCCCATTTCTACACACACACACACACACACACACACACACACACACACAACTGCTTAACTAATTAAATTTGTCATAGCTTATGGCTGCAGCAATTTCTGAATCCATCGATTTGGAATTTATGACATTTTAAAGCCTGTCGGAGTCTCACTGAACCTTTTTAAAGTGCCGATGATGAGCCTTCTTGTATTTATGGAGATTTTCTTGCCCAGAAATAAGCCAATAATTCCCTGAGTTAAAAAAGAAATTTGGTTCTTAGAGTAAGCTTTAGTTAGGAGAAAGGTCTTACTTATTTGAAAACATGGTGAGCTTCTATTGAGATAATTTAAAAAAAAATATGTGAGCTAAGAAGTTGAATTCCAGGCTGGGGAGATGGCTCAGGGGTTAAGAGCACTGACTGATCTTCCAAAGTACCTGGTTCAATTCCCAGCACCCACATGGCAGCTCACAACTGTTTGTAACCCCAAGATCTGACACCTCACACAGAGGTACATGCAGGCAGAGCACCAATGCACATAAAATAAGAATAAATAAATTATTTTTTTAAAAAAGAAGTTTAATTCCAAAGTGTATGTGTGAGAGAGAGAGGCAGACGTACAGAGAGACATAGACAGAGACATAGACAGACAGACAGATAGACAGACATGTACATGTAGCTGTCCTTAGAAACAGTTGGAGGCAGTCAATTCTCCCCTTCAATAATCTAGTTCCCAGAGATCAAATTCAGGTTGACAGGTTTGGTAGCAGATGCCTTTACCTGCTGAGCTATCTTACCAGGTGTCAACATGCATTTTTATAGAAAAAGCAGTAAGAAAGGGAATGAAAACTAGACATTAAAAAGCCAGAATGAATATTCTTCCCTATGAAAATAAAGAATGAAGAAAATCTAGGCAAAGAGTGATGTCAAAGAGAGGCTAAAGGTCAAAACAAATAGCAAAAAGTGGGAAATAGTGCTGGGTACAAAAGAACCTTTTGTCACGGTCACTGAAATATAAATATAGGGGCTAGAGAAATGATCCTGTAGCTATAAGCACTGGTTGTTCTTCCAGAGGTCTTAGGTTTGAGTTCCAGCACACAATGTGGTGGCTCACAACCACCTGTAACTCCAGTTCCCGTGGATCTGTCGCCCTCTTCTGGCCTTCATGGGCATTGCATACATGTAATGCACAGACATCAGGGAAAGGGCTGTAGGTAGGGTAGGCGGCAAAGACCCCACAAAAGAACGAATGCCTAAACCTGAAGGGCGAGAGTAGCCACCAAGCACTCTGTGTTTGGAGTTTAAGGGGCTGTTGTGCAGCGCTCCGAGGAAGGAAGGCGTCCCCATGGCCCACACTGTTGGAAAGCAGCCATGTCTACAAGGGAAGAGGAGAGAAGGTTGGGTTTTGTTCTCAGAGCAACAGCAAGCAGGAAAAAAATTAAACAAGAGTGTCGTGGACTGTGTTTTGAAAGACAGCCTTTGCTGAACCGCCTAACAGTTCATTCAAGATGGGTTGTAGACCTAAGTGTAAAAGCTAAAACTATCAGGCACCCAGAAGAAAATAAAGACATTCATTAATGACCCCTGAATAAGAACGAAAAGAAGACATATTTGGGTTTTCAAAATTAAAGAGTTTATGTTTCAGAGTGCACCGCTGTGATGATGATCAACCTTCCTTATCAATTGGATGGGAACTGGATTTGGAATTGCCTAGGAGACACACCTCCAGCTACATCTGAGGGAGTTTCCAGAGAGCTTTCACCGATAATGGAAGAACATCCCAGAACATGGGCGGCACTAGGCTGGTTCCCCAGACTGAACAAGAGGAGAAAGTGAGCCGGGTAGAAGCACCTGGCCTCTCTGCTTCCTGAGTGCAGCTGCAGTGAGACCACCCACCTCCTGCTCCTATCCCCACATCCCCTCACATGTGAGCCAGAATAAGCCCTTCCCCTGTAAGGGTTGGTTTGGGTTTTGTTTTCATGGCAACAAGAAAAGGAACTAATAAAATCATAGAGAAGGTCAAACTAGAATCCGCAGAATGAGAGATGATATCTGCAAGTCAAGTATCCGAGAAGGGACTTGTACCCAAGATAAAGTCTCAAATATTCAGACCATCCTCATTTTAAATTGAGCAAAGGGGATAAGAGGCACAAATCGCCCGCAGCACACCAGAAGATGCCTGTGTTACTAATCACAAGTCAAACCACAGTGGGACAGGACTGCAGCCACCAGCATAGCTGCTTTAGAAAAGAGTTGGTGGGTTGTAAAATGGTGTGGTCACCTTGAATCATAACTTGGCTGTAGTGATATCTTGTTTGTGCTCTAACAAATAAAGCTTGCCTGAAGATCAGAGTGCAGAGCTAAGCCACTAGATAGCCATTGAGGACAGGCAGTGGTGGCCACACCTTTAATCCTAGCATTCAGGGGACAGAGGCAGACGGATCTCTGTAAATTTAAGGCTACCCTGGGCTACACAAGATTGATCCCAGCAGTTGGGATCCCACGCCTTTAATCCCAGCACTAGGGAGGTGGAGACAGGAGTGATATGATTGGGTGGAGAGAGAAATAGAAGGCAGGGGACAGGAGCCCAGAGACAGTCTGAGGATTCATAGACAGGATCTCCCCTTCGGTCTGAGCATTGGTAGAGGTAAGAATTTCTCTGCTTCTCTGATCATTTGGCTTTTGTCCCTGATAGCTAACTCCAGGTTTTTATTATTAAGAACAATTAGAATTTGTGCTACATTTGGGACTGTTACAGACTATGGGGACTTTTGGAGTTGGACTAAATATATTTTGCATTATGGTATTTTTACAGGGTTATGGGTTTTAGGAGTGGAATGTGGTAGTTTGAATGTAATTGGCCACCATGAGCTCATAGGGAGGGCACTATTAGGAGGTGTGACTATTAGGAAGTTTTATTAGTGGGTGTGGCCTTGTTGAGGGAAGTGTTTCACTGTGGGGAGGGCTTTATGCTCAGGATACCGCCTGGTGTCTCATCTCAGTTGATGGAAGACGTAGGACTCTCAGCTACTTCTCCAGCACCATGTCTACATGCATGCCTCCCTGCTCCCCGCCATGATGATAATGGACTGAAACTCTGAAACTATAATGAGCCACTGTAGTTAATTGTTTTCATTTATAAGAAAAAAATAAAATAAAAGCTACTGCAAGCTGGGCATGGTGGTGCATACTTTTAATGCCAACAGAGGCAGGAGGATCTCTGTGACTTAAAGATCAGTCTAATCTATATAGCAAGTTCCAGGCCAGTCAGGGCTACATAGTTAGACTCTGAAGAAGGAGAGAGGAGGGAGAGATGGAGGGAGGGAGGAAGAGAGAGACCCTGTTATGCCCAGGATCACATGGGAAGTCTACGTTATGCAACTTCCAATACCCTTGAACTGAAGTTCAAATTATCTTGGCTCTGTGCCCCTCTCCAACCTCTTTTTCCTCCCTATGTGCACATCCTGTGTACTGTGTGTCAGCCACACAACAGCCGCCATCCCCTTTATATCCTGGGGTTTCCCTGATGCCAAACCTTTGCACACGATATGCTAAACCTGCCAACACTGTGCCTGATTAACTTCTCCAACACTCCAGTTGGGGGCAAGGCAGCCTGTAAACTGTCTTTATGCATCCTAAACAGCAAACATCAACAGAGGAGAATTAAAGGGTGGTCAGCTGACCAACCAGAGTAGAAGAAAGAAAAAATCATAAGAAATATGAGATTAGAAAGAAATCTGGCCTTACAATCAAAATAGTACACTATGGGGCCTACAAGATGTCTTGTGCTTGCTGCCAAACCTAATAACAAAGGTCCAATCCCTTAGACCTACATGGTATCATAGTAACCATCATTAGCACAGAAGATGTTGATACCAAATGCTAGTCCACTTAGCTATCAAAATAATTCCTGTAAGCAGGTACTATCTTGTCCCCCACTTTACAGGCTTGGAAACAGGGGTACAACCAATTAAATTCAATGACAGAGCCAAGTTTCAAATCTAGACAGGTAGTCTCCACCCTGTGCCCCCAGCCATGGTCCTTGGTGAGAACTGAACTATGGTTTTCGCTCAGAGCTAACACACAGATACTTTTGAGAAATCTGAATCTTTGGCTAATAGAAAATGGCTGTTCACTTGTTTAGCAAATGTTTAAGCATCTTCTGTGTGCTCAGCCCCATTCTGGACACAAAGCCAGCATAACACAGATGCTTAGTCTCTCCATTGACAACAGAACCCCTTCTCCTTCATTCCTACCTCTGTTTCAGGAGATAAGAAGGCTAATGCCACCCAAAGTAATTAATTTTGTTCTTGGATATGTCTTTGATCCTTTTTGTTCAAGAGATAGGCCCCCTTGAGGCTTCTGGCTGAAGAGGTACAGCCGTGTCTGTGACTCCATAGAGTGACAGCCTTTCTTAACATCTCACTCTGGTCTCCTCCCCTTGGTCACTACATCACTTCATCCCTCACCTCAGCTCTGCCAACAACAAACCTCCACTCACTCACGCCCTCAAACACTTAAGCTTTACCAGGTAGCAGGTACATTGCTGGCCCGATGAATAAAGAAATGAAGTCAAGCAGGGCAGTGATGGCGCACGCCTTTAATCCCAGCACCTGGGAGGCAGAGGCAGGTGGATCTCTGTGAGTTTGAAGCCAGCCTGGTCGACAGAGCTAGTTCCAGGATAGGCCCCAAAGCTACAGAGAAACCCTGTCTCGAAAAACCAAATAAATAAAATGCAATAAAATAAAATAAAATAAATGAAGTCAATAAATCCCTCCCTCAAGAAGTGCATGGTTGTGGGACTGGAGAGATGCCTCAGCAGTTCAGAGTGGGTAACTGCAGAAGTCCTAAGTACTAACATCTAGGCCAGGTGACTCCAACTACCCATAATTTCAGCTCCAGGGAGATCTGACATCTCTGGTCTCTGTGAATACCATCACTCACATAATTAAAAATAATGACTTCCTTGTTGTTGTTTTGTTTGTTTGTTTGTTTACAAAGAAGTGTGGTTCACTAGGGAAAGGTAATGTTTAAAGAGAGCGTGTCCAATCCGCATGTTTCTAGGTGACCGTGCTGCAGTAGAACATTAGTTTTCAAGTCCCTTAGTGTCATGGCTTCAGAATCATTCAGTTTTGTTTCCTTCAGTTTTTGATAATGTCCACCAGGCATAGGAGGATAAGAGGCATTAAGAACCCGGTATCGGGCTGGAGAGATGGCTCAGTGGTTAAGAGCATTGCCTGCTCTTCCAAAGGTCCTGAGTTCAATTCCCAGCAACCACATGGTGGCTCACAACCATCTGTAATGAAGCCTGGTATCCTCTTCTGGCCTGCAGACAGTTGTATACATAATAACAAATAAATAAATATTTAAAAAAAAAAGAACCCGGTATCATCCAATCTGTAATTTTAACGACTTTAGCTCAGGACTACAATAAATTATATCTGTTCTGTAGCTGTGTGTTCCACAACCTTGGTTCCAGCCCACCACAGATCAAAAATATTTGGAAAAAAATGACAGTGCGAGAAACCAAGGGAGTGGAGTGTGTGTAGCAGGGATGAGCTATCGTGTTCCTCCCCAGCACCACACGGATCATGTGTGGGGGCACAGTCCTCTGACCCCAGCAATGGTGGGCACAGGCAAGAAGATCAGGAGTTCAACATGATCTTCACCTACATGTTCAGCGTGAAGCCAGCCTTAGACATAGGAAACTTTATGCTTAAAAATAACTAAATTTGGTTTCAGTGCTGAGAAGTTCTATCCAGAGAGGTGAGTGGGTGCTTGCCGGGGGCCGTCTGCCCCGGAAGAGAGCACAGCCCCTCCCCTCTCAGCTTCTGCGGCAGGGTCTTTAGTGTTCCACGGGACTCCTCCCTGCCCCCACTGCCGCTGCCCTTTTGTCTCCTGTGTCCTTGGAATACCAGCTGTCCCTGTTTCAGTGCTGAGGAGTTCTACCCAGAGAGTGTAGAGGAGCTCTATCCAGAGAGTGCTGAGAAGTTCTATCCAGAGAGTGCTGAGAAGTTCTATCCAGAGAGTGCTGAGGAGTTTCATCCAGAGAGGAGGAGATGGGCAGGCGCCAATGCAAGAATTCCTCCAACAACCTGAAAGGCAACATGACATCACCAGAATCCAGGGATCACGAAACTAGAATTGAACACCCTACTCCAGAAGAAATAGAAGAAATCGACTCTAAGTGGATCTATATGAAAATAATAGAGGAACTTAAACAGGGGGTGAAAATCTGCCGTAAAGAAATGGAAGATAAGTATAACAAAAAGATTGAGAAAATGAGTAAAGAAATGGAAGAGAATTATAACAAAAAGTTTGAAGAGATGAGTAAGTTCGTAAATGAAATTCTGGGAAACCAAGAAAAAAACATTCAAACAAGTAATGGAAACAGTTCAAGATTTGAAAACTGAAATGGAGGCAATGAAGAAAACACAAACGGAGGGCCGGCTGGCTATGGAAAATCTAGGTAAATGAACAGAGACTTCAGAAACAAGCATAACCAACAGAATACAAGAGATAGAAGAAAGAATCTCAGACTCTGAAGACACCATAGAGAAAATAAATGCTCTGACCAAAGAAAACAGCAAATCCAACAAATTCTCATCACAAAACATTCAGGAAATGTGGGACACAATAAAAAAAAACCAAATCTAAGAATAATAGGGGTAGAAGAAGGAGAAGAATTGCATATCAAAGGTCCAGAAAATATATTCAACAAAATTATAGAAGAAAACTTCCCCAACCTAAAGAACGATATCCCTATGAAGGTTCAAGAAGCATATAGAACACCGAATAGACTGGATCAAAAAAAAAACATCCCCTCGCCATATAATAATCAAAACACAAAACATTCAGATTAAAGAAAAAATATTAAGAGCTGCAAAGGAAAAAGATCAAGTAACTTATAAAGGTAAACCTATCAGACTTACACCAGACTTCTCTATGGAAACCATGAAAGCCAGAAGGTCCTGGATAGAGGTACTGCAGAAACTAAGAGACCATGGATGCAAGCCCAGACTACTATACCCAGCCAAGCTATCGTTCACTATCAACGGAGAAAACAAAATATTCCAGGATAAAAGCAAATTTAAACAATACGTAGCTACAAATCCAGCCTTACAGAAAGTGTTAGAAGGAAAATCACAACCCAAGGAATCCAACATTCCCAACACCGCCTACAATAACTCAGACATCTAGCGACCCTTCACAAGCACAACTCAAAGAAGGGAAATACATACACTCTACTACCCGAAATAAATGAATAAAGAAATAACCAGAGTCAACAACCACTGGTCATTAATATCACTTAATATCAATGGACTCAATTCACCTATAAAAAGGCACAGACTTAGAGATTGGATACGAAAACAGGATCCAACATTCTGCTGCTTACAAGAAACACACCTCAACCACAAAGACAGACATCTACTCAGAGTAAAGGGCTGGGAAAAGGTTTTCCAAGCAAACGGACCTAAGAAACAAGCGGGTGTGGCTATTCTAATATCTAACAAAATTGACTTCAAACTAAAATCTATCAGAAGAGATGGAGATGGACATTTCATACTCATAACAGGAACAATTCATCAGGAGGAAGTCTCAATCCTGAATATCTATTCCCCTAATATAAAGGCACCCACTTATGTAAAAGAAACACTTCTAGAACTCAAGGCAGTCATCAAACCACACACACTAATAGTAGGAGACTTCAACACACCTCTCTCACCAATGGACAGGTCAATCAGACAGAAACCCAACAGAGAAATAAGAGAAATATTGGAGGTATTGAATCAAATGGACTTAACAGATATCTATAGAACATTCCATCCAAATAGGAAAGAATATACCTTCTTCTCTGCAGCCCATGGAACCTTCTCAAAAATTGACCACATACTCGGTAACAAAGCAAACTTCCACAGATACAAAAAAATATTAGTAACCACCTGTGTCTTGTCAGATCACCATGGATTAAAGTTAGAATTCAACAACAATGCTACCCCCAGGAAGCCAACAAACTCATGGAAGTTGAACTGTCAACTATTAAATCACCCCTGGGTCAAGGAAGAAATAAAGAAAGAAATTAAAGTCTTCCTTGAATTTAAAGAAAATAAAGACACAACATATTCAAACCTATGGGACACTTATGAAAACAGTGCTAAGAGGAAAGTTCATAGCACTAAGTGCCCAATTAAAGAAAATGGAGAAAGCACATATTGGAGACTTAACAGCACACTTGAAAGCTCTAGAAAAAAAAGAAGCTGATTCACCCAGGAGGAGTAGAAGATTGGAAATAATCAAACTGAGATCAACAAAATAGAAACACAGAAAACAATTCAAAGAATCAATGAAACAAAAAGCTGGTTCTTGGGGAAAATCAACGAGATTGACAAACCCCTATCCAAACTAATCAAATGGCAGAGAGAGAACATGCAAATTAATAAGATCGGAAATGAAAAGGGGAACATAACCACAGACACAGAGGAAATTCAGAGAATCATTAGCTCTTACTACAAAAGCCTGTACGCCACAAAATTGGAAAATGTAAAAGAAATGGACATTTTTTTAGATAAGTACCATATACCAAAGTTGAACCAAGACCAGGTGAACAATCTAAATAGACCTGTCAGTCGTGAAGAATTAGAAGCTGTTATCAAAAAACTCCCTACCAAAAAAAGCCCAGGACCAGATGGTTTCAATGCAGAATTCTACCAGAACTTCCAGGAAGAGCTAATACCTACACTCCTTAATTGTGTATTTCACAATATAGAAACAGAAGAGTCATTGCCAAACTCTTTCTATGAAGCTACAGTTATCCTAATACCAAAACCACACAAAGACACAACCAAGAAAGAGAATTACAGGCCAATCTCACTCATGAACATCGACGCAAAAACTCTCAACAAAATCCTGGCAAACCGAATCCAAGAACACATTAGAAAAATCATCCATTATGATCAGGTGGGCTTCATTCCAGAGATGCAGGGCCTGTTCAACATACGCAAATCTATCAATGTAATCCATCATATAAATAAACTGAAAGAAAAAAACCACATGATCATTTCATTGGATGCTGAAAAAGCATTTGACAAAATTCAACACCCCTTTATGATAAAGGTGTTGAAGAGATTTGGGGATACAAGAATCATACCTAAATATAATAAAAGCAATATACAGCAAGCCGGCAGCTAACATCAAACTGAATGGAGAGAAACTCAAAGCCATTCCACTAAAATCAGGAACACGATAAGGCTGTCCACTCTCTCCATACCTCTTCAATATAGTGCTTGAAGTTCTAGCAATAGCAGTAAGACAACATAAGGGGATCAAGGGGATTCGAATTGGAAAGGATGAAGTTAAATTTTCGTTATTTGCAGACGATATGATAGTATACATAAGCGACCCCAAAAACTCTACCAAAGAACTCCTACAGCTGATAAACACCTTTAGTAATTGGCAGGATACAAGATCAACTCCAAAAAATCGGTTGCCCTCCTATACACAAAGGATAAAGACTCAGAGAGGGAAATCAGAGAAACATCACCTTTCACGATAGCCACAAATAGCATAAAATATCTTGGGGTAACTCTAACCAAGGAAGTGAAAGACCTGTTTGACAAGAACTTTAAGTCTTTGAAGAAAGAAATTTAGGAGGACACCAGAAAATGGAAAGATCTCCCCTGCTCTTGGATTGGGAGAATCAACAGAGTAAAAATGGCAATTCTACCAGAAACAATCTATAGATTCAATGCAATCCCCATCAAAATCCCTTCGAACTTCTTCACAGACCTTGAGAGAACAATAATCAAGTTTATATGGCAAAACAAAAAACCCAGGATAGCCAAAACAATCTTATACAATAAAGGAACTTCTGGAGGCATTACCATCCCTGACTTCAAACTCTATTACAGAGCGACAGTATTGAAAACAGCTTGGTATTGGCATAACAACAGAGAAGTCGACCTATGGAATCGAATAGAAGACCCAGATATTAACCCACAAACCTATGAACACCTGATTTTTGACAAGGGAGCTAAAGGTATACAATGGAAGAAGGAAAGCATCTTTAACAAATGGTGCTGGCATAACTGGATGTCAACCTGTAGAAGAATGAAAGTAGATCCATATCTATTACCATGCACAAAACTCAAGTCCAAATGGATTAAAGACCTCAACATTAATCTGACCACTTTGAACCTGATAAAAGAGAAAGTGGGAAGTAGTCTACAAGACATAGGCACAGGAGACCACTTCCTAGGTAGAACCCCAATAGCACAGACAATAAGAGAATCAATGAATAAATAGGACCTCCTGAAACTGAGAAGCTTCTGTAAAGCAAAGGACACTGTCAGTAAAACAAAAAGACTACCTTCTGACTGGGAGAAGATCTTCACCAACCCCTCAACAAAGGTCTGATCTCCAAAATATACAAAGAACTCAAGAAACTAGATACTAAAACTCTAATTAATCCAATTAAAAAAAAATGGGGTGCTGATCTGAACAGAGAATTCACAACAGATGAACTTCGAATGGCCAAAAGACACTTAAGGTCATGCTCAAGCTCCTTAGCGATCAGGGAAATGCAAATCAAAACCACTTTGAGATACCATCTTACACCTGTCAGAATAGCTAAACTCAAAAACACCAATGATCGCCTATGCTGGAGAGGATGCGCCCAGGACTGTCTCAGAGCTAGCAGAGAGCGGCTCGCTACACTATTAGCCTGGCTTAGACAAGCGATGCAGAGGCCAGCCGGCGCCCAGGACTCTCTCAGAGCTAGCAGAGAGCGGCTCGCTACAAGCTCAGAAACAGCTAGAAGATGATCCGCTTCTCACGTCCCGGAACCCACATCCCCGCATCCCATTAAAGTCACTCATTCTATTTTTAGGGTTAGTGTTATCAGCTCTTCCTAGGGACTAATCATTGAAAAGAATCTTTCTCATTTCAAGAGTAACGTATATTCACAATGAAAAAAATGAGTATAGATATGTCCTAAAAGTAAGATATTATCCAAATCACCCGTAATTTCCCATCTAGAAGCGACTCGGCTTACCCAATGCATAGTCACCCTTGGAAACTGTCCTGGATGTGACATTATCACAGCAGTGGCTGTCCACAAAACTTCCTCTACACTACAGCTAATGGTTTCTCCTGGAAATTCTGGCTCGTTGTCTCCTTGTTGACAATACAGACTTAATACAAGGTATCTGAAAATATTTTGTTATGTGACTATCTTGTGGATAGCATAAAATCAGAGGCAGGTCATATTTATTAGGAATCCAGACAGGGCTCGGGAACAAATCGCTCGTACCTGAGCAGAGTCCTGTGTTTTCAAAGTAGCCACGTAAAACACAGAGCCCAGGAGAACCATACATCACCACCACATATATATAAATATATATATAAATTATATATATATATACATATATATGTATATATATATATATATATATTTGCACATGCCTTTAGTTCCAGCACTCAGGAAGTAGAGGCAGGCAATTCTCTGTGAGTCTGAGGCTAGCCTGGTCTACAGGACAGCCAAGGCTGTTACACAGTGAAACCTTGTCTTGAAATAACAAACAAACAAACAACAAAAATACATGCACACACACATCCATCCAGCTGGGCAGTGGCAGCACACACCTTTAATCCCAGCAATGGGAGGCAGAACTCAGATCTCTGAGTTCAAGGTCAGCCTGGCCTATAGAGCAAATTCCAGGACAGCCAGGGCTCCAAAGAGAAACCCGGGTCTCAAAAAGCAAACAACGGCAACGACAAAATGACAGCAAAACAAAATACAAAACGAATAGTGAAAAATTTAAAAAATACAGAAGAACCCCCCATTATTTACAGTTGTGTTCCATAGTAGAGACGGTTTACAGAGCAAGCATGCAGAGAATGCGCATGGATTATGCAGAAACACTGCGCCTCTTTACGTGAAGACCTGCAGGCCCAGGGACTTTGATGCATTCAGCAAGCACTAGAACGAACCACCCATGGAAACAAAAGAGCAGCTATAATTCATTTGGCAGGTGGTTAACAAAGAAAGGAACCCTGGTGTTCATTTGATGAACTTCTATAAGGCCCATCTAAAGAGATGAAAATTAGAACCTGCACAAGGGCCCAGTGGATAAAGGCACCTGTCACCAAGCCTGAGAGCTAAGTCCAACATGGTAGGAGACAACCACCTCCCTAAAAATGTCTTCTAGCTTCACACGTGTGCACACACATGCACATACCTGCACGGGAGTACATGTGCACACGTGCAGGTGCACGTGCATACACATACAAGTACACACACACACACATACATGCATGCATGCATGCACATACCTGCACAGGAGTACATGTGCACACGTGCAGGTGCGCATGCATACACATACAAGTACACACACACACATACGTGCAAGCACATACCTGTACGGGAGTGCATGTGCACACGTGCAGGCAAACATGCATGCACACACATGCACACACACATGCATGCACATACATGTAAGGGAGTACATGTGCACACATGCGGGCACACATGCATACACATACACACATACACATGCACACACATGCTGTGCACACACGCGCACACACATACATCTGGAATGTTGCTGGCCCCATAATTATAGTAAAGGCTAGCAGTACTTTTTTCTTGGTTTACTGATTTATCAAAAACCTGCCTGTCTGGACAGGTAACACGAGAGGCTGTGCATTCAGAGACCTGTGTGTGTCACCATGCTTCTCATACCCGATCCACCACTGCGGCTCCTTGCCCTTAGGCTTTGAGATCTCAGGAGGTGGACAAACTCGCATCGCCACCTGGAGGGCAGCAGGAGAACCAGGGCTCCAGATAAACTAACTCAGCTGTTAGTGCTGTTGGGCTGTGCTAACGAGGCCAAGTTCACAGGCTCATCCCCAGAGGGACCAATTAGCTTAGCACGGAGAGACACTCTTGGCAGCACAGCCTTGGTCTTTACCCTTGGCCCCCAAGCCACGTTGGTGCGGCTGTTGAGTCAGGAAGTGGCTTCATCAATCTAAGCTTATTTTTCATAATTTCATATAAGCCCAGTTGTAAAGTAGTAAAATAACGCACATGGCGAAGACCTGTCCCCTACTGCTAAGAGCCGGGAGCCTGCAACAGTGTTTGCTCAAATGAGCCAGGGACACTAGTAGGAGCCATGTGGATAAATGGTTCCACAGAGTCAAATTAGCTCAGAAAACATCGATCTAATCAAAGTAAGAGGAATCATTACAGGGGAGCCCCCACATCTGCATGCTAATAAGGGCTGTTAATTCTCTACGCCATTCTGTGCAAAGCTTCCCAAGTCGAGACGACAACAGACAACCCTCCTCCCACTCCACCCTCCCATTTAAAACGAGAGAGAGAAAGAAATGGTTCAGAGTAATTTTAAGTAATGAATCATCTGGCCCAGGGTGCGGCTACTTCTACAAAAATATTCATTTTAAGAGACAGCTTGTCCACAGGGGAGGACCACAGTCTATTGCTGAGACTGACGTTTTAAACATAGATTATAATATAGTGTCCTATTTATAAAAGAGAGGACACATGAGAAGGAGAAAAGCCATTAAAAAAGGCACGAAGTATCAGTGACACTGACCAGTTGGTGCGCCTGTTGTGTCTCTGAGGTCTATGTGAGCACATATGCAAACTTTAAAATAATGGGGCTGGAGAGATGGCTCAGCAGTTAAGAGCACTGGCTGCTCTTTTTTTTTTTTTGAAAGTAAATTTTATTAAATTATAAAAGTTTCCATTTCCGCCCCTCTTCCCAACACCCTCCCACTCCCCCCACTCCCTCTCCTCCTCCCTCTTCGTCCCTTAGGGCAGTCAGGGTTTCCTGCCCTGTGAGAAGTTCAAGTTCCTCCCCCCTCCCTCCAGGTCCAGGAAGGTGAGTATCCAAACAGACTGGATCCCCAAAATCCAGAATATGCAGAGGAAACAGGTCCCAGTATCATAGTCAATGGCTTTTCAGAAAGACTTCGGGCCAGCCACATTCAGAGAATCCGGCCAAATTCCGAGAATCTGGTTAGATCACGTCCTCGTTCAGTCCCCGTCCAACTGGCCTTGGTAAACTCTCATTAGATCCTTTTCCTTGTATCAGTGGGTGATAGCATCCCTCGCAGTACTGATTTCGTTTTTCATGTTCTTCCTCCTTCTGCTCCTCATTTGGACCTCGGGGGGCTCAGTCCGGTGCTCCAATGTGGGTCTCCGACTTTATCGCCGTCCTTTGCCAGATGAAGGATCTATGGTGATAAGCAAAATATACATCAGTATGGTTATGGGCCACGGCCGATTCAGGCACCCTCTCCTTTGTCCAGAGAACAATCCTGCTCTTGCAGAGGCCCCAGGTTCAATTCCCAGTGCCCACATGGCAGCTCACAAATGTCTGCAACTCCAGTTCAGGGGAACCCACCACCCTCTTCCGGCCTCGGAGAGCTTCAGGGATCCATGTGCAGATGCAAACATCTGTACACAGAAAATAAAAATAAATTGTGAGGCATGATGGCACACACTTTTAATTTCAGAACTTGGAGGGGAGCAGAGGCAGGCTCATCTCTGTCTTCGCGTTTGATGCCAGCCTGGTCTACATAACAAGTTCTGGGACATTCAGGGATACAAAATGAGACCCTGTCTCAATAACAACAACAACAACAACAACAACAGCAACAACAACAATAACAATAACAACAATAATAATAATAACCACAGGGGTTAGAGAGATTACTCCTTCATTAAGAGCACTTGCTGCTTTTGCAGAGGACCTGGGTTCGGTTCCCAGCACACTCACAATCATTGGTAACACCAGTTTCAGGAAATCTGATACCCTTTTCTGGCCTCTCTTGGTACTGAACACTCATGTGGTATACATACAAACACACATGCAGGCAAAACACTCAGACACATAAAATAAGTAGATGTTTAAAATAAAACCATAGGACACACGCTGTAGGAGAGTATACTATAGTTGTAAGATTATTATAAAATTGTAGTCAGTACTGTCACTTAGGGAGGTAATCGTCTGGTCTATGAATCACCTAGATTATCTCATTTAAATGACACACAAATCAAATGAGCTAAGGTAGTGCTTTTTGGCCCAGTTTAAATTTGGATAAAGATGAACAAACAGAATAAACCACACAGAGTCAGAATGTGAATACATCCCTTCTTGCCACCTACCCCCATCAACAACACTCTCTCACACCACCACCACCATCACCACCACCACCACCACCACCACCAAGAGAGATGAGATTATTCCCCCAGGGAGAGAGAAATAAACAAAAAGATGACCTCTATGGAGGCCACTCAGTGTCATTTAGCAAACGCTCAGTTTGTCTTGCAGCTGTGACAGATGCCTGACGAAAGCAGCCTTTAAGGAGGAAGATTTTCATTTGGCTCCCAGCTTAAGGGGCACACTCTATGACAGCAGGGACCTCACAGCAGCAAGAGTTAGAGGGAGCTGGCCACGTTGTGTCAAGACGTAGAGAGAGGTGAACGCTGTGCCCAGATTACCATCTCCTTTCTAGTCAGTCCGGGACCCCGGCTCATGGGATGGTGCCACCCACGTTTAGGATGGGTCTTTCCCTGCCAGTCACCCTAGTCTGGATAATCTCTCACAGATACCCAGAGAGTACCGTAACCACCATAGTCCCTCACGATCAGGACCAGAGATTTATTGTCTCAGTGTTTCTAGACCCTGACATGTTGACGATCCATGTTAAACTATCACACGTGCTAAGAATTGCTCTGCATGTTGACATACATGGATACAGGCTGATAGCAGCGGGTCCTCCTGGTCTTTTAAGACCTGCCTCCTGCAGCATGTAGTGTGTGGACGGCGTCTCCTTTGCCCCGCCTCGATGACCACTGTTATTTCTTCCTCCCACTTGGTTGGACAGAGAATTGTGTGCTTTCCTTACTCTTCACCTGTATTCAGCCCCATTCCCTACCGCTGTAGCCAGACATCACCACTGTGCTCTGTTAAGCAACAGACTTGGACCTAAGCACAGAGGAGGGGGAGGAGTTTTCTGCACAGATACCAAGCATCCCTCCCTCCCTTAACTTGTCACTTTGGTTTGGAATACTATTTTACTTTCCGTTCCATGAACTCTATTCCCACCAGTTCCTTCATTAATTCTATTAGACAGATGAGAAAACCAGTGTCACAGGCGTGGTGGCTCCCACACAGATAGGCAGATCTATCTCTGCGAGTCAGAACCCAGCCTGGTCTATATAGTGAGCTGTAAGCCAGGCAGGGCTTATATAGGGAGCTCTGCCTAAAAATAATAGCAATAAAGAAAGAAGGAAAGGAAAAGAAGAGAAAAAAATTAAAAAAGAAAGAAAAGACAGAAAGGAGGAAGGAGGGAGGGAGGGAAAAGAAGGAAGGAGGGAGGGAGGGAAAGAGGGAGCAAAGGAGGAAGAAGCAAAGAAGGGAGAGAAGGAGGGAAGGAAGGAAGGAGAGGAGAGAAGGGGGAGAAAAGAATGGATGCAGGAAGAGAGGGAGAGAGGGAGGGAGGGAGAGAGAGAGGGAGGGAGGGAGGAGGGAGGAAGTAAAGAAGGAAGGAAGGAAGGAAGGAAGGAAGGAAGGAAGGAAGGAAGGAAGGAGGGAGGGAAGGAATCTATTTGCCCTCCGACAGCAAAGCTCCCCTAATAGAAAATTCCTCCTGTTTCTCTGCTCTCTCACCCCCATTCCTGTTTCCTCTTTAGGGGTTGAGCAATTATTCAAATTGGGAAATGACTTCATTATGCTTAATTCTCTAATGGCAGATCTTTTTCTCTGGCCTCCTGGTAGGAGGAGGGAGGCCGCTAGGCCCTGTACCCCACTCCACCAACCCTTCCCCTGATTCGAGCTCCGCAAAGTCGAGCAGATTTTCTGTCTCTTCACTGCCTTCTAGGTGAGCTCGCCACTGACTTTCTCTACCGGCTGGGTCTTTAAGAACGAGCCAGGCTCAGGGCAGAAGGCAGCACAAAGCAATCTTAGACAATGTGTTCTTCATTACAACTGAAAAATGCCACCAGCACCTTTGACCAAACGTTAATACTGCGTGACTTTGACATCTTGAGATGGAGCTGGAGTTTGAGGAATGGACCGAGGGTTGATTAGGGTCCAAAAATAAATCTTTTCTACTGCCACAAAGCAGTTACAGTTGCTCAACTGAAATACCAGCCCTTTGGAAAAGCTATCAAACCCACTCATGCAGTTGGGTAATAGCGCCATCCCTAAGCGTTTCAGAAGCCTGGTTGGAAGCGCTGTGCGAAGAGTTAAGCGGACACAATCCATTATGTGAGACATTTCCAAGACAGGATATGTGTTTCTAGTGCTAGCACTGGACTGGTTCAGACAGACGCCCAAGTGACCCTTCCAGAGGCCAATCTGGCACATTAGCATAACCAACACGGGTCTCCCATTTGCTGGGGCCACACTACACGTCTCCCAGATATTATGTCATGTGGTCCTCAGAGCAACCCTTGATTAGGGGTCTATTATTATGCCTGACTTCCACGTGGAGAGGCAGATTTCTACACATTAAATATCCAGCCCTAGACAATATAGCTAATAAACAGTGAACACTATTCAAATCCAAGTCCCTCGGCCACGGCAGTCCATATCCTCAACCAGAGCGCTGTGCCCACTTGATCTGTGCAGAATGGCTTCATCATGACTTTTGCAGTTGGATGTCCCTGCATTCAAATTCTGATTCCATGACTCAGCCAGCATCTGAAACAAATGGACTTACCAAGAGGAAAGGTATACTTTGGATGCTAATTTTGGGGAGCTTCAGCCGGTGCTTTGTGAGGCTGTTGCTCTGGGGCCTAGCGAGGAACAAGGAAGTCACCTCATGGCTGGGACACAGAAGAGAGAGCAAGGAGGGATAGGGTCCCACTACCCTTCAAAGGCCCACCCCCATGACCAGAAAAATTCCCACTTACGCCCACATTTAGTTTCCACCTCTGCCCAATGGCTCCAAGCCCCAGGAGCCTTTAGCTTGTGAGTCTTTGAGAACACTTTAGATTAGTGGTTCTCAACATGGGGGTCATGACTTCTTTGGGGGTCGTAGCTCAGATAGTCTGAATATCAGGTATTTACATTATGATTCATAACAGTAGCAAAATTATTGTTATGAAGTAGCAACGAAATCCCTTTGTAGTTGGTGTCACCGCAGTGTGAGGAACTGTATTAGAGGGTTGCAGCGTTAGGAAGGCTGAGAACCGTTGCTCTAGATGCAACTGTGAACCCCTGTAAATAACTGCTGCACCTGAAGCTCATGGGCTCACAGGAAAACAAATAACTATTCTGCAACCCAACTGCATCCTGAGATCCACACGACTCAGCCCCAGAACCAAATCCTCCTAACTACATGACAGAGAGAGAAAGAGTTCTGGGTCCACACTGTTCTGTAGAGATTTAGAAAACCTCCTGCCCAAGGTGGACACTTAATTAATTTAGCTATTGGAAGTCTTTTTGCTTCTGCTATATTTTGAAATAACCAGTCCAGTCACAAAATATGGTTCAAATTATTCTTCTCCTCTACCCTCTCTAAATAAAAAAATAAATAAATAAAAATAAAAAAACAAGCCAAGCAGGGCTAATGCACACCTTTAATCCTAACACTTAGAAGGTGGGGCTCAGTTTGAGGCCAGCCTGGTCTATAAAGTGAGTTCCAGGATGGCCAGGACTGTTACACAGAGAAACTTGTCTCAAAATACAAACAGTAAATTCTCTAAGCTGCTTTTCTCAATTTGTGCATGTGTGCGTGCCTGCACCTATTTGGAAATCTGAAGCAGTATATACACACCCCACCAATGCTCTCTTGGCAGAGAAGATGGGAAGCTGCTCACCAGCCTGGCTGAGCCACGAGTTTCCAGCTGCAGAGGGAAGACTGGAATTCCACCCATAGATTTCCCTCCAGCCCACCTCATGCCAATCTGTGTCAGACTTGGCCTTGCAGTCCTTCCTAAACCAAGACTTCTCCTCAGGAATGAAAATCGCCAGTCAGTTCAGCACCCCAAGGGTTTGGGGACTCACAAAGCTGACACCAGCAGGGAGAAGACACCATGCATGCACAGACAATGGCTTTCTGACGGAGGACCCGCCTGCCCTCATGTTCTCCAAGGACTTGTTCCTGTGTATTAGCTTTCTTACTCCCGTGGCATCAACTCCCTCTCCTCTGTATTGTTCCTTTCTGTACACAAATACTTCTTTAAAAATTCTCATGAAGTGAGCAAGATGTCTCAGGAGAAAGGACACTTCCGCCTAGCCTCATGACCTGCTTTCAACCCCCAGGACCCACATGCTATCCTCTGACCTTTACATATGTGGTACACGTGGTACACGTGCTTGCATAATAGTGAATAAATAAACATAATTTTTCCATTAAAAAAATGTGTACCTGTATGCCTGTGCACCAAGTGCATGCAGTACCTGCAGAGGCCAGAAGAGGGCATTAGATCCTCAGGAACTGAAATTACACACTGTTAACTGCCATATGGATGCTGGGAACCTTGGTCATCTGCAAGAGTAACAAATATTCTTAATGGCTGAGCCATCTTTCCAGTCCCTTGTCCAACTTTCTAGATAGTCCAGTGACTTTTGGCTGCCTGTCATGTAGGAATTCACCAAGGAGGAAACTTCCCTTGGGGTATTCTGAATTTCCATTCCTGTGTAGATATTGGGGCACAGTGGCTGAAGAGGACCCCTTCAGAGGGAACCTTGAAGTACAGAGGACTCGTGTATATGGGCGCTCATGCAGCTAGGCCACTTCAGACAGAATTTTGGTCTCTGAGAAATAGACTGGGAGGCCAGAATAGCAGAAAAAAAAAATGTCTCTCAAGTAGACCCGTGAGTAAAGTAATGGACAGAAAAGCTGCCGAGCTTTTCACTGCTGATCAGTGGTAGCTGAGCTGAGCTCAGAAACCATAGTGTTGGTCACCAAGCTTAGGCAGGCAGAAGCTGTGCCGAAATTCAAGAGCAGGGCGGGGAACAGAAACCAGGAAAAATGGTGTGTCTGTATCATCCTGCTGGATGTATCACCCTGCCTCATGGGGTCTGTCTTTGCGCTGGTTTGAATGAGAATGGCTGCCATAGGTTCACATGTTTGAATACTTAGTTCCCAGTTGGTGGGTTAGGAAGTGTGTCCTTATTGGAGGAGTGGAGGAGGCGTGTCACTGGGGGTGGGCATTCAAGTTTCAACATCCGTACCATTCTCAGTTTCTCTCTCTCTCTCTCTCTCTCTCTCTCTCTCTCTCTCTCTCTCTCTCTCTCTCTTTCTCTCTCTTTCCCCCCTCCCTCCCACTTGCAGAGAAAGACATAAGCTCCCAGCTACTGCTCCAGAACCATGTCTACTTGTCCGCTGCCATGTTTCCTGTCATAATGATCTTAAGATTTTAACCCTCTGAATTCATGAGCCCCAAATTAAATATTTTCTTTTATAAATTGCCTTGATCGCAGTGCTTTGTTATAGCAATAGAAAGGTGATTAGGACAGCCATGAAGGATCTCAATGGGCTGCAGTCCGTTCCCTGAGACATAGTTTGCTGGTTGGTTTTTGTCAACTTGGCACAAACCTAGACATACCTGGAAAAAGGAATCTTAACTGAGAAAATGCCTCCGCAAAATTGGCCCATAGGTAAATCTGTAGCACATTTTAAATTAATGATTGATGTATAAAGGCCCCATCCACTGTGGGCAGTACAATTCTTGGGCAGGTGGTCCTGGATGGCTTGAGAAAGCAGACTGAGCAAGCCATGAAGAAAGAGCAAGCTGATAAGCAGCGTTCCTCCCGGTCTCCGCTTCCCTTTCCGACTCCAGCTCCTGTCTTGAGTTCCTGCTCTGGTCTTCTTCTTCAATGATGACATCCTGGGACTGGGATGCACAGCTGAGATGACCTCCCCTCCTCTCAGGTTGCTTTGGTCTTGATGTTTCCTCACAGCAATAGACATAACTAAAGCACACAGGAACCCAAGTGCACCCAGATCTGTACTTAACGCCAGATGTTCAGCTTGCTGTTCTGGTCTCAGCTTCCCCAACAAAATTAAGTTATGTGAGCTAAGTGTGGTGGGGTATGCCTGTAGTCCCAGCACTTGAGAAGTTGAAGCAGAGGGAATCACAAGTTCAAGATCAGCCTAGGCTACACAGCAAGGCCCTGTCTTGAAAAGAAAATTAACAACAACAGTGATGATGATGGTGTAGGTGATTGTCTCCCCTTTAACAGATGGCAAAAACCAAGGCCCAGAAAAGTTGAACTCATTTGCTCAAGGCCATATGATAAATGTATAAGAGATGCCCATGGCCATAATCCTGCCCCTCTAATTACTTGGCCCCAAGTTCTTCCCTATACTGTGTACATACCAATTTAACCTCATCAAGAGGTAGGGTTTTCTTTTCTCATTTATCATCCACACAACACAGGGAGACAACTGTTTTATAAATGCATCCCTAATACTTCTGAAATAGGGCTAATACCTGCACATAATCTAACGAATATATTAATATCAATATTCACATTTATCACACCAGGGCGGGCTTCCTAGGGTCTACCATTGGCCACCTGAGCTGTTTCCAATGCTTAGGATTAATGCAGAGCATTGCAACTTTCTCTCACTGGAACACAGAAGGAGGATGGGAAGAAGTAGATTAAGCTAATGAAAGAAAAATAACATTTTGTGTCTTTCATGGGACTATACATGATGAAATCAATTCAATAATATACTAATTACACAAATTACAGAAATAGCTTTGGTATGGTAATAATAAAATTAGCAGTCTTTTCTAGTAAGCTTATATCTTAACAATTTCCACCAGAAAAATATTTATGCTAGTTTATTGTAAAGCATAGAGTAGTCCTCTATCTCAGCAAGATAAAAACATTTTCCAAGGGGGCTGGAGAGATGGCTCAGAGGTTAAGAGCACTGGTTGCTCTTCCAGAGGCCCTGAGTTCAATTTCCAGCAACCACATGGTGGCTCACAACCGTTTCTAATGAGATCTGGTGCCCCCTTCTGGCATGCAGGTGAAACACTGTATAAATAATAAATAAATAAATCTTAAAAAAAAAAAAAACCTCTATCTCAAAATAAAAGGATAATGTTTAAAAAAAAATTGCTCTCCAAGACTGGCTTTCTGTATAAAATTGAAGAGTGTCAGACACTGTAATCTGGAAAAGCAGTGGGAACATGACTGTCTTTCAGCAAACTGACTTCTGTTGACAAAGTGCCAGAAGTGTGTGTTTGTGCCAATATTTTAAGTCTGTGCTTTCTAGCTCAGCTTTAAAGGGTGATTTCCCTGGATGCCTCTGTAGGACAACTCTAAGGCACCCTCTAGTGGACGAGACCAAGAACACTTGGAGCAGCCATCTGCCAGCTGTTCCGTGTAGCCATGGGCCCGAGGGTTAGCACAGCTGTGTCTAGATTTGTACACAGGAAGGAAGGATACAGGAAGGATAACTGGTTGAGAGTAACTAAAACTCCCCTTTATCATTCTCTCTCTTAAGACATAAGTGAAAAACAGCAAGTAGTGCTTAATCACTTAAGCAGGCCACAAAGCAGCCCTTCAAAGACTGGGGAGAAAAGCATTAGCGACTTTTCTCGCTCCTATGGTAAAAGGCCTGGCAAAAGAAACTTAAAGAAGGGTTTCTTTCGGCTCCCACCGTGGAGAAGATGTGCCCACGGAGCGGGAGGCAGCTGGTCACACTCGTCTACAGAGAGAGTTGAACACTCATGTACAGCTAACTTTTTAAATCCTACATGAGTGTGTGTTTCGCTTCCATAGGTGTTTGCACGCTGCCTGCCTGCATCCTTGGACCACAATATTATCAGCTCTGTGCACCGGCCCTGGAGACACCTGCCTGGAGTATTACATTAGAACAGGAAGCCTTTTGAGGGGCATTCTCAGTTTGTGCTCTCTCTCTTTTGAATGATTTTGCATTTTCACAAGTTAGAGCCTGCAGTGTTGAGGTCTTACCTTTGGGATGTTCATCCCGTTGTTCCAGTACAGAATAGGTTTTCCATGAATGCTGCTACCCTCTTTAATAATTACCGCTGCTTTTGACTCTGCCTTGCCTATAACTTCAAACTTACTTACACTTTTTTTGTGCCAAACTGAACACTTTTCGTATCGCTATCTGTTCTTTCTCTCAGTAGGCCTGGGTGGAAGCAGTAAGCAATAGATGTGCCACCGCCCAAACACTACCCTGTCTTGAAATGTCCTTCACCCAACAAGCTAGTCCCGTTTCTTTCTTAAGATCTTTGTTTTTATGTGCATTGGTACTTTACCTGCATGGTGTGTCTGTGTGAGAGTGTCGGCTCCCCTGGGACTGGAATCACAGCTACAGAGAGCTGTGAGCTGCCATGTGGGTGCTGGTAATTGAACCCCAGTCCTCTGGGACAGCCAGTGCTCTTAACCCCTGAGGCATCTCCCCAGCCCCCAGTTGATCCTCAGTCGAGTTTTCAGAACACAGACAGGTTCCTCACCGGACTATCAAAGCAGCGGTCATTAGTCTAGCTCCCGAGAGAGTCCACGTTCGCCTGCGCAACCTCACAAGCCAAACTTTGATTTCCTGCATTTCTCCCGGCATTCTGGTCTTCCGACTCCCACCAGGATGGTTCATTCAGCTCTGTTTATGATAGTCAAGAACTTCTTTTAAATCCCAACATTCCAAACTCTTCCACAGACCAGTCCCAACGGCCTATAAACCACATGGCCGGGTTTACCACAGCAATGGCTTCTGTTCCTCAGACCAACTTTCTATTCTAGCTACTTCTGATGAGTTTAACACCAAGGGGGTTTTGGGTGCACAGATGAGTCATCTCCCCTGTGCTTGAGCTGAGCTGATCTGGGGGCCGAGGTGGGGACTGGTTTGCAGAGGGAGCTCAGGAGTCTTCCAGGAGGGAAAGACTGATCCATTCCCATACTCCCAAACATCCTGACTGAGAATTGTAGTGAGAGATGACTATCAGGGTAAATGCAGGCAACCCAGAAAGACTCTGAAGACACAAACAGAAAACAGTAGCTCCAAGGAGGTAGGGAGACACAGAATGCATGGCCAGCCTTGGCAATAACTCAGAAGGGACAGTGTATCCTGGAGATTCTGGGTCAATCAAATACTGGACGCTGGAATCAGCTCTGGCCTATCTCTGAAAGTCGGTGTGTTGACCAGTCTTTTGTGAACTTGGCACGGGCTAGAGTCATCTGAAAAGATGGAGCTGTAATTGAGAAAATGTCTCCATAAGACTGGACTATATGTAAGCCTGCAGAACACTTTCTTAATTGGTAATTGATGAAGAGGACTCCGCCCGCTGTGGGTGGTGCCACCCCTGAGCTAGCGGTCTTGGGTTCTGTAAGAAAGCAGGCTGAACAAGCCCTGAAGAGCAAGCCGGTAAGCAGCCCCCCTCCATGGCCTCTGCATCAGCTCCTGCCTCCTGGTTCCTGCCTGGTTTGAGTTCCTCCCTTGACTTCCTTCAGTGGGTGGTGATTCTGGATATGCCGGCCAAATAAACCCTTTCCTCCCCAGGCTGCTTTTGGTCATGGTGTTTCGTCACAGCAACAGAAACCCTGACTAAGACAGCCAGCGCATTTAATAAATAAGATGGTGCTTAGAACAATCCCAGTGGCCCTGCTCCTTAGCAGTGACAAAGAACTCGTGACAGAACGCACGTGAAGCAGCACCTTCTCTTGGAAAACTACTAGTGAGGAGCTGGTGAGCTGGGGTCGGCTCATATCAGCACCTAAGACTGCCATTTGGTGCAGTTGGGAAGAGAACTGGGGACCAGATTCCCATCCTGGAGCAGTCTGGCAAGCGTTCTGAGGCCACGACTCCAGGAAGGAATAAGATAAAATGAGAACCTCTATTGTGGGTCCACTCCGTGGATCTGGCCTAGTGGGGTGGGGAGTGCAAGCCACTGTCAGAGTCAACCACCCGCTCTGCAGCGGATTGCTCGGGCCACAAAGGTTCCTGTGGCAGCAGAGAGAGCAGGAGCCCTGGTCCTCAGTTTGGCTACGGTCTAGAATGACCAGCTTCCTCCACGCTCCGCACCCTTCACTGATGTCAACCCCGTGAAACAGAACCAAGACAGCCTGCGCTTTGCTATCTTAGGATATCTACTCGTGCTCTTGGGTTCTAGAGCACTAAAGGATACACAGATGGATACAGCCCTACGGACAAGGAGAAACAGACTTCTGAACTTCCAGTTATAACCAGCAGGGGGAGCCTCGAACCACAGAGCCTGGAAGCCTACAGAAGATTGGATCCTGTAAGAGGAACCCTTGCACGCAATACCCACTGACACACTGTAACTACTTTTGATACATAGCCATTGCTATGGGGAACGATAATATTTACACAATAATCTCATATTATGAAAAGGAAAAGTTACTCCCTATTAGTGGAAGAACTAGTGAAAAATAGAACTTTCCCTCCACCGTAAGGGACTGTGAAGATTGAGACTAGGAAACTCCTAAAGTAGCCTCCCTTGCTCTTTCTCACCTCTCCTGCCCTCTTATTCCTTAAGTTTCAGTTCCTACTATAGCTATAACCATAGCAACCAGCTGGTGGGAGATTCTGGAAACTCCTACACGGTCTTTTAGATTCAGGTAAAACTTCACCTTAGCCACGAGGCCACCTCTACACCCTCCCCAGCCTCAGAGGAGGCCGTCTCACTGTGACTGCACTGAAATCACACGCACATCATACGAGGCCTCTTGTCTTCATAGTCTCAGATCTCCATTGACGGGGCTAAGCAGATGGCTCAGCAAGTAAAAGCACCAGCTATTAAACTTAATGACCTGAGTTCGATTCCCAGGACCCACATGGTGGAAGGAGAGATTTGACTCTGGCAAGAAATTGTCCTCTGGCTGACACTAGTGTGTTGTATCATGTGCATACATACATGCATGCACACATGTACATAAATACATGTAATAAACTTTTTTAAAAAACCTATTTTCTTGACTTACATTTGGTGCATGCACACTGATGTGGGATCACACGGACACTGATCAGAATTTTTCCCACTCAGGAGTGTCAGACTTGCAACCCTGGTGCATGCACACTGATGTGGGGCCACATGGACATTGACCAGTGCTTTTCCCACTCAGGAGTGCCGGACACTGAAGAAAGATGGGAAGGAGACTGCCCTGCATTGGAGTGGAAGGGCTGGGGGCAGACTATACAAGGGACTGAGCTGAGTCAGAGAGGTCTAGGATTATAGAGGCAACACCATCAGGAAGGAGATGGAATTCATGCTCTCAGGCAGGAGAGCTGTGCCTGGCACACAGGAAAGCCAAGGGAGAGAAGCAAGGGAGAGAAAGGAGGAAGATGGGAACTCTCCAGGAAGGACAGGAGATGGAATAAAGGGTAGGAGATGGACCTCGAAACTGGGCAGGACCAAAGGTTCAAGACAAACTTGTGTGCTGTGAAATAATCTTTTTGTACACTGTGAAGATGTGTCATTTGGATTGGCTCAATAAAAAGCTCAATAAAAAGTCACTAGCCAGGCAGGATTTCCAGGCACAGGGGACACTGGGACGAAGAAGGGGACGTCAACAGCCAGATGCAGGGGAAACACGACTGTAGGAGATGAGATAACAAGCCATGAGCCACATGGCAGTACGTAAATGAACAGCATTGGGTTCATTTAAGTGATAAGAGCTAGTTAGAAATAAGCCTAAGCTATTGGCTGAACTTTTGAATTTACAATAAGTCTCCATGTCATGATTTGGGAGCTGGCTGACAAGACCAAGAAAGACTTGTTACATTTGTGAGAGAGGGCAGGAGTCCTGTTTTATTGTTAAATGGTATCTGTTACAGGGTCCTAGACCTTAGTGGGCCCATGGACCTTAGCCAACAGACTCCATGATGAAAGTGACGTTCAGGTTGTAAAACTCAGTACATACACAGCACCACCTGCCAAAACTAAAACAAAGACCTAATCCATCAGAGTCCATATAGTTCTGGGAAAGCCTCAACATATATTAACCTTGCTTTTTAGCTTCTTTAGTTCCACTTCTGGTTAACTGTTCTTGTTAACTGAAATATGTCAACCTAGAACATGGTTTTGTGCTTAAAAGCTCATCCTGAGAAAGGCTGGGGGTTACACTGAGATCCTGAACACCCAGTGTAGTTGTTAGTCAGCTAATAAAGACGTTCTGTTGGTTTAAAGCCATGTCCTTGAAGTCTTCTCTGTTGGATACCCCACAACAGTATCGCCTGTGTCTTCTTGCAGAACTCCACAGCAAAGCCAAGGAATGGTGGTTGTCTTTTGCACTGTATCAGGGAGGTTAGAGGAAAATGGAGCTGGTATAGATAGCTTGAAATCACACTTTCAGCCTTTGAACTGCATGGTTACAGACATCAATCCACTTTAAAGCAATATAGAGTGATACCCAAAGCCTACATGGGCTCAGATCCCAGCTCTTCCTCTAATAGTGTTATGAGTTGTTTTGTTTGTTTGTTTGTAGCCTTGACTGGCCTGGAACTTGCTATGTAGATCAGGCTAACCTTAAACTCAGAGAGATCAGCCTGCCTCTGCCTCTGAATCCTGGGATTAAATGCCACCACACCACATCCGATAAAGAATCAAAGGATTAATAAGAAAATTGAAGATAATGTATGTGAAGTAATCCTGACAAAAGAAGCTCCTAATTCTTTCTTTGCTCTTTCTTTGATGCTAGCCAGAGATGTATTATTTACATGCTTTCTTCCTAGTCCATATAAACACCACAACACCTTACCATGTTTTTATTTTATTTACTTGTTTGTTTATTTTTGGATTTGTTTGTTTGCTTGTTTTTCGAGACAGGGTTTCTCTGTAGCTTTGGAGCCTGTCCTGGAACTAGCTCTTTGTAGACCAGGCTGGCCTCGAACTTACAGAGATCCGCCTGCCTCTGCCTCCCGAGTGCTGGGATTAAAGGCATGCGCCACCATCACCCAGCTTACTTTGGTTTTTTGAGATAGGGTTTCTCTGTGTAGCCCTGGCTGTCCTGTAACTCACTCAGTAGAGCAGGCTGGCCTTGAACTCAGAGATCTGCCTGCCTCTACTTCTCTAGTGTTGTGATTAAAGGTGTGCACCACCACTGTCCAGCTTTGTCGTGTTTTTAAAATGGGGAGGGGTGGAAAGTGTTTGGATGACTGCATCATTCCAACTGAATGTAACGTTCCTTTTCAGAGTCAGTCGATCACATGGTTCCTTGCTAGCTTTTGAGCTGCATTCTCCCCACTCGCATCTGCTACCTGGGTGGTACAGTCTGTGCTGTTATTTTCCCTCCTGCTTCACCTTTGAGTGAAGTCATCAAAGGAGGCAGTCATCACTACAGCAGGGGTATTTGTTGAGCCGAGTCATTCCACCAGTAATTTATCCTTCTCTATACTCTTTGTTCCTCAACGGGAAATTGGGCTTTCTCTCAGTACAGAGATGATACCGATGCTCTCCACCTTCAGCGGGCCTTGTGAGCTTTCTTGAGATACCGATAGGTGGTGGAAGTTATCCGCGAACTGCTTCCCTTGGGAGCTCAGCCTTCTTAGTAGGAGACGTGATTGGAAGGCTGAAGCAGAGGGCTAGAAATCTGGACAGTTTCAGTTCTAACCTTAGCCATAAAACTAGCCTAAATCAAAGGCTCCAGGGGCAGACATGTGGTCTGAAATTTGAAATATGAAACCTCGAGAATGGCATCCTTCCTTTGGAGGAGGACCAGCTTACCTGGGGATGAGAGTATGCTATGCCATTCTCTGTTCATCTCAGCTTATTCAAATACTTCACAGAACAGGGACTGTAACAAACAGGTGAGAGCTGTGTGAAAAACGAATCCAAGTCTGCACAAGGCACTCTTTCCGCACAGACCAGGGCTGTCCTATCAGGCTCAGCAGCTGCACTTAGGCCCCTCCCTTCCCCAGATGCAGCACTGGGCCGGCTCTGCACAGCCCAAGGGGCCGCAGGAGCTGCAACAATTCTGTAGGAAGTATGCTGAATATTGTATTATCAGGAGCCTGCATGACATCTAAACAGAAGCAGGACGCTGCCCTGGGGCAGGACACACACACAGAGACAAACATGCACAAGGGCAGTAACTACTACCACTGGCACAGAAGCAGTTAGGATCCACTCCCAATGTGTCAGTTAAGGGCCAAAGGTATCAACAAAAAAAAATCAGCTTCCTGGAAAGTGTGTCAACTTCTTTATCATAAAGATGAGATGCAAGCATGCCGAGAAACAAGGTATAGCAACGTTTTTGAACCAATGTTCAAGACACACCAAAAGTAAGATCAGAACTCTGCAGCCAGCTGAGCACTGAGATTCTGAGGATACCCCACTCTTTGGGGGTGCAAATATCACCATTGAATTCACCTGCACAATGGAATGGTCAGCATATCCCAATGAGTTCAAGTCTGCACACGTATTATTGCCAAATGAACGTGAGTTCTAGCTGGATTTTGCCACTCAGTATACACGTTACCTTAGGTACATCACTTAATCTCTTTGAACCTCAGGCTGTTTATAAACTAGGAACAGCAGTATTATAAGGCAGGTAGTTTGCAAACAAGGTGGAATTATAATCCTAAACACCAGATATCTGGGGAAAGGCAACCTCAGCTAAAGAGTTTTAAGGTCTTTGCTGTATTTATGAGAAAATAGTGCTGCTTGTTAACACTGAATTTTGCTAAGATACCTACCTACACCCTTCTGAAGTAGCCAAAACTAAATGTTTTCTCTATAAGAGTTACTGTGGTCATGGTATCTCGTCACAGCAGTAGATACCCTAAGACACAGGCCCTAAATATGGGTGGCACCATTTCATGCTCTGGGGTCCCATATTGAAAAGCAAAAACAAACTGGGTACCCACATTTGTTTCTCTCTGCATCCTGATAGTAGAGACAATGTCCAACTCCTGCTACCATCCCTGGGCCATGACAAGCTTTTTCCCTTCTTTAATTTGTAACAAAACAAACTTTCCCATCCTTAAGATGCCTTTGTTGGTCTTTGTCACAGCATCAAGAAATGTCAGCTAATGGAGAAATTAATGAGGAGGTAGAATCGTTGCTATGAGAAACCTGGCCATGCCGTTCCGAGGCCTTGCAGCTGGTTGAAGGAGGGGTATGAAAGAGTTTGGAGCTTTGGATTAAAAGTTTTAGGAAGGTAGAGTCAAAGCTGAAAGGTCCATTGTAGGGGAGTTGGAAACCTGGAAGGCCAAGAGAAATGCAAATACTGGAGGCCTGGCTCTTGAGGCTTCACAGGCAAACAAGGAGTCAGTCAAGAACTGGGCAAGAGGCCATTTGTGGGGTATTGTCCACACATGTGTGGCCCTGGAACCTGGAAGTGTCAGCCATGTTGTGTGGATGAATCATTACAGACCCACGATAATCTTGAGTCAGATTTGAAAGGGCTTATAAGGCTTATACTTCCAGATAGCAACTACAGAGGATGCTGCTTACTGGCTTCTCCCCGGCTCATCTGTAGCTACCTTTCTTATACAGCCCAGGTCTACCCGCCTAGGAAATGTACTCACACCAATGGGCAATTAAGAAAAAGCTTCACAGACATGGCCACAGGCCAGGCTTGCTGTAATTTATTTTAAAAATGCCACAAAGAGAAGTCACGCCATGCAACAAGGCTGTTTATAAACATAGGAGGTTTATTGGAATAGGAGAGAAGGCGCAGAGAAGAGGGTAGAGGGGGGCAGAGACCAGTCCCTGGGGACAAGAGTAGTGGAAGAGAAAGAGAGGAAGGGAGAGAAAGAGGGAGAGAGACGAGGTGGGAGGTGGGCAGGCCCACCTTTTAAAAGGAAACATAGCAAATGTGCACAGGGGGTGCCCTGAGTGTCTGCAGCTGAGCACGCACCCTGTCAGGACCCCAAGGGCAGGCCAGTGCAGATGCCTGAATACTAACAAAGCTGATCGAGATTATTCTTCCGTCGCGGTTCCCTCTTCCCAGGTGACTCTATTTGGGTCCTTTGTCAACTAAAGCTAACTCTGACACTGTTCCAAGGCTCCTCCAGCCTCGATCTCCAAATTTTTCCACATTCCTCATGCAAGCTTTGTAGTGATATTTCATTTGTATTTTAATAAATAAAGCTTGCTTGAAGACAAGACCACAAAACAGCCACACTAATCAGCCATACAGGCCAGGCAGGGGTTGCACACACCTTTAACACCAGCAGCCACACCAGTTAGCCATAGAGGCTGGGCAATGGTGGAGCACGCTTTTAATCCGGCACTGGAGACAAATATAAGGCGGGATGAGACAGGAACTCACTCTCTTTCAGTCTGAAGATTTCATAGAGGCAAGAGCTCTCTAGTGGCTCAGTTGCTTTTCTGATCTTCAGGTTGAACTCTAATATATGTCCTTGGGATTTTATTATTCATGTTAAATATGGTGCCCAACGTTTGGAGTATGAATTCTTGAAAAGTCATTTGCTTTTTTTGGGGGGGAGGGGTATTCCCACCGGAGCTGCACACGGAGCTCCAGCCCCATCAGCAAGGCTTTCTTTTCTTTCTTCTCCAAGTCTCTGGGCGAATTTGTGATTTTCCTGTTGTAGCCTCTCTGAAACAGTCTCCTGCTGCCACACAAATAAAGAAACACCTGGACTACAAATGCCACAGGACTCACCAGCCCTAGACTGGCTGGTTCTGCCTCTAGGCAGCCCCTGCCACACCACATGTACTCCCCCTCCCAATCCCTTGTGCATTTTTTCAGACAACGCTCTCTCTCTCTCTCTCTCTCTCTCTCTCTCTCTCTCTCTCTCTCTCTCTCTCTCTCTCTCCACCATGGGCTGTGGGGTCTCCCTGACTCCCTGAACCCCCTCCTCAGGCTGCTGCCAAACTAGGTAGCTACCTTGAAATCCAGCCAGGCTCTTATTGTTCTATGCAGCAGCAGTAAGACTCACATCTTCATCAACATCTTCAGTAGATTTGGTAAGGCAATTGGGAATTCTTAAAGGGAAGAATTAGTTAAAATAGAGAGTTTTTTCCAAAGCCACAGAGAAACCCTGTCTCGACAAATCAAAAAAAAAAATGGGAAAAACATTGCAATGGAAGGATTTGGGTCTCTGTTTGATAATATGCTAGACAGCTTAAAAATTAAATGAATACATGAGAGAAAAATCTATTGAGATATTATTTATGTAATGTCTAATGTAAACATTATCATCTTTATCATTTTTGTTGTATCTCTAAAAAAGTTGGCTAGTCTGAGTGCTAAGATATAGGCCTTAGAAAAACTTAATAAAACAGATCACAAAAATATTCAAATCTAGACAGAGGAATTTTTATGGAGCACCAATTTAGTGTTGCATTATAAGAATAAAGAACAGCCTGAGGTGGTCTTCTTCTTCTTCTTCTTCTTCTTCTTCTTCTTCTTCTTCTTCTTCTTCTTCTTCTTCTTCTTCTTCTTCTTCTTCTTCTTCTCCTTCTTCTTCTTCTTCTTCTTCTTTTGTTATTGTTGTTTAGTTTTTTAAGACAGGGTTTCTCTGTAGCTTTGGAGCCTGTCCTGAAAATAACCCTTGTAGACAAGGCTGTCCTCGAACTCACAGAGTTCCATCTGCTTTTGCCTCCCGAGTGCTGGGATTAAAGGTGTGCACCACCACTGCCCAGTCAGCCTAACATTTTCAAGCAAACAACCTTAATATACCCAGTAATCATACAGGAATTGCCAAATGACAGAGTAAGAGCTGAATAGACTGCTGCCTGTGCCAATGTTAGATCTAAGGAGATTCAAGGAAGCAATAGTCTCATATGGCATACATTCATCTTTTGTGAAGCAAATGTTAAACTTGGGTCAGTTTGTATTAGAATTATTCCTAATGACTGGATAGAGTTGGTTAAGCTGTTTTAGAGCCTGGTGCATAACTACAACTGAGTAGCTTGTTCAGAGAAGAGGCTAAGATTACTGAAAAATGGAGTAAAGCTAGTGGCATGGAAATCTCCCAAGATCAAATTCTTGGAGAAGGAGATTATGCTACCATAGAAAGGCAGGCTGTATATGATGACCACACCCTGGATTTATGCCAAGCAGCAGCTTTGAATTCTTGGGACAGAATTGGAGAAATAGGAAAGAAAATTGAATCATTTACTAAAGTTATACAGGGCCCAAAGGAAGCTTTTCTAGATTTCTGACAAAGATTGACTTCAGCAATAAATAGAATCATATCAAATTCAGAATCTAAACAAATAATAATTGAATCTCTATCTTTTGAAAATGCCAATTCTTTATACAGAAGAATAATTAGGCCACTAAATTCAAGGTCAGAACCTATGGAGATATGGATTTGAGATACAATTAATATTAAATCTCATGACCATGATGATGTATGGATAGGAGAGGTAATTTCCAGAGGTTTGAGGAAAAATCAAAATTGTGGCAAACAAGGATACTATAAAAGGGATTGTAGACATGGCATTCCAAAAAACAATAGTTTTTCTAAGAATAATCCATTTAGAATGCCTCTCCCTTCTGGATTATGCAGAAGGTGTAGCAAAGGAAGGCATTGAACTAATGAATGCAGGAAAATGAGGAATATTTAAGGTAAGCATTTGCCATTGGGAAACTCTGTTAGGGGCCTTTCACAGGCCCCTATGCCATACTCGGTTCAGTCATTTCCTGTCGTCATAGAGGAAACTCCCTCCCAGAGCAATTAAAGAACCTAATGCCTATTGTAAGAAACCATACTGCTGTGGATAACGGAACAGCTATAGAAGAGGGAACCAAAACTTCAGGAGAAACCATAAAGTGAGTATTTTGGGAAACTTCTATAAATAAACAAAGACCAAAATTAAAACTACGAATAAATGATGTTGCCATTGAAGGTCTGTGAGACACAGGAGCAGATATAACAATAATTTCATCAGAATCTTGGCAACCAAATTGGCTTATTCAGGATGTAAATGTTTCGATTTCAGGGATCAGAACTTTATCTCAGGTAAAGCAGAGCATAAGATGGGTTGAGTGTATAGGACTAGAAGGAAGGAGAGGAACATTAAAACTATATGTGGCTAACATAGCAATGAATTTAGGGGGACGTGATCTGTTACAGCAATGGAATACTCAGATTAACATTCCCCTAATTTTAGAAACAGACCATAAATTAACATATGTTTCTGGTAAAAATATTACAAGATATTATAAAGAACAATAACTGATCATTCAGGTTGTACAAGAACAGGGCACAACATCTCTTGATATTTCAAAGGCACCAGCAGCCATGCCTTTACAATGGTTGACAAACAAACCTGTATGGTTGTGTATTGGTCTTTAACAATAGAGAAATTGCAGGCCTTAGAACAGCAGGTACAGGAACAACTAGATGCTCAGCATATTGAAGTATCAACCAGTCCTTGGAATTCACCTGTATTTATTGTTTAAAATAAATCTGGAAACTAGAGAGTGGTGACAGATCTAAGAGCTGTTAATAAGGTGATTTAGCCAATGGGCTCCCTATAGTCTGGTATTCCTCTGCCTTCTCTATTGCCTAAAGGATGGCCTCTTATAGTTATTGATTTAAAAGATTGTTCCTTTACTACACATTTACAAGAAAAAGACAGAGAAAATTAACCTTCACAGTGCCTACTTATAATAATTCTCAGCCAGCTAAGAGATATCAATGGAAGAATCTCCCAAAGAGAATATTAAATAGACCCATCCTGTGTCAGTATTTTATAAGTCAGTCATTGGAAATGATACATAGTAATTTCCTTAATCTATAGTTTACCAGCACATGGATGACATTTGGCTATTTGATTCAAATGTAGATACTTTAGAAAGAATATTTGAAGAAGTTAAAAAAAATTACCTTGGTGGAGATTACAAAATGCTCCTGAAAAAAATACAAAGAGGAAATCCTATTAATTAGTTTATGAAAATTAGTCTACAAAAAATTTAGTCTACAAAAATTCACACCTCAAAAGGTGCAAATTAGGAGAGATCAATTGCAGATTCTTAATAACTTCTGAAGATTGCTAAGAGACATTTCCAATCTATGGTCCACTATTGGGAGAGGTTCTTATGATCTGATTAATTTAAACAAAACCTTAGATGACATCAAGGACTTAAATAGACTCAGAGAATTATCAGCTGATGCTGAGAGAGAATTGGCTTTGGTTTAAGAGAAATTACAGAAGGCACATGTGGATCAAGTAGATCTGAATCTTAACTGCATTCTGGTCATGCTGCCCTCCAAACGTTCCCCTAAAGGAATTTTAATGCAGAGGGAAGATATTTTTTAATTTCATCAGTAGTAAAAGGCATTATAATCTCTGCTGGATCTATTCCTGCTAGTTGATGAAGTCACAATTTTCCTTTTAGAATTAACTCAGAGACATTTTCCACATAAGTTTTTAATTTTTTACTTAGTTTATGTGGTAAAAAGATCCATTCTAAGATAATATCATCCCTCTGCATTAAAATTCTAGCAGGGGAAATTCTGGAGGGCAATATGACTAGATTGCACTTAAGATTTGGATACACCCAATCCATATGTGCCTTCTGTAATATCTCTTCAACCAAACTTAATTCTTTCTCAGCTTCAGCTTTTAATTCCCTGAGACTGTTTAAGCTTTTGCCACCATCTAAGGTTTTGTTTAAATGAACTATTAGATCAGGTGTTATCCCAACAGCAGGTTGTATATTGGAAATGTCTCCTAGCAATCTTTGAAACTCATTAAGAGTCTGCTATTGGTCTCTCCTAATTTGAGCTTTTTGTGTTCTAATTTTCTATAAAGCTATTTTATAACCTAGGAAATTGATGGAATCTCCTTATTGTATTTTTTTCAAGAGCAATGTATAATCCCCATTTAGCAAAACTTTCTTTACTTCTTCAAGCATTCTTTCTAAAATAGCTATGTTTTAATCAGATAGCAAAATGTCATTAATGTAATGATAAATTATAGACTTAAGAAATTGCTTACTTATTATTTCCAATGGCTGACTTACATAGTATTAGCACAGAATGGGGATATTGAGCATTCCCTGTGGAAAGATAGTCCATTGGTATTTTCTAGTAGGCTGAGAATTATAAGTAGGCACTATGAAGGCAAGTTTTTCTCTGTTCTTTTCTTGTAAGAGTATAGTGAAGAAACAATCTTTTAAATCAATAACTATAAGAGGCTATCCTTTAGGCAATAGGGAAGGCAAAGGAATTTCAGATTGTAGACCCATAAGTTGAATTACCTTGTTGACAACTCTTAGATCTGTCACCATTCTCCATTTTCCAGATTTCTTTTTAACAACAAATATAGAAGAATTCCAAGGGCTCACTGATTCTTCAATAGACTGAGCATCTAGTTGCCCCTGTACCAGCTGTTCTAAAGTCTGCAGTTTATCTTCTGTTAAAGGCCATTGTTTAACCCATATTGGTTCTTCAGTTAACTATTTAAAGGTTGGGCCATTGGTAACTCTGAAGGTTTGCTAGTTGTTTTGTGTTCTTGTACAGCCTGAATGGCTGGTTACCCTTTTTTTTTAAGAGTACCTTGTAATATCCTTTGCAGAAATATGAGTTTCTGGGACTACAGGAATGTTAATCTGGGTATTCCATTTCCACAGCAGGTCATGATCCCATAAATTCATTGTGATATTAGCCATATATGCCCTAATTAGTCACCTATTACAATCGAACTTGTAGTCACATTAGTATGTTTTCAGGGACAAATAGAGATATATTTTAATTAGACAGACTTCGAACACTTCAGAGATAAATAGAATATGGCATTTAAGATATTTTGATAACATCAATTCTTTTTCTTTTTTTAAATTGACGATGAGACAGGCCTACTCCTGGGAACAACAATCTACTTCAGGAGATGTGAGAGCGGCAGTGAGCTTTGAGCAGCAGAGACTACAGCAGGAGGTAAAGCTGGGAAAGACAGTGGGAAAGCCAAGGCTAAGGCAGTGTCCCACTCACTGAGAGCTTGGCTATAGTTTCCTGTGGGCCAGATCCATAGACTCTAGAAGACTCGCACTACAAGCCATGTATGGGTGGGAGCCACTGCTGCTGTGTACAGTGCCACGATTCTGGAGAGCCTCACAGCTGAGATGCTGGAGTTGGCAGGTAATGATTTCAAGGATCACAAAGTAAAGCGCATCCATGTCACCTGCAGCTTGCAATGCTAGGTGATGAGGAGCTGGGTTCACTCATCAAGGTTACCATAGCTGGGGCAGGGTGATCCCACACGTCTACCAATCTTTGATTGGAAAGAAGGGACAGCATAAAACTGCTTAGGAAGTGATTTAACCACCGGCTCCCCTTACTGTCTGTAACTCGACAGTGGACACCTGTGGGATCGTGTGGAAACTTTAAGAACAATTCAGTGGAAAAGCATAGACAATTGCTGTAGACAAGATAAAAGAAACATTTGTGTGTTTTTAGACTCGCGAAGTTTGATAAGTCCCTTTCCCTGTGGTCATGGTCATGTGTTGATTGGCTAGGTTTCTCCCTTGTGTTTTATATAAAAATAGAATTGATAAAACTTTTTTTACAAAATTAAAAAAAATCTACTTCAGAGAAGATGATGGGCATTGAAGAAACTCCACATGAATTTTGCTTTCTTTGTGGCAAAAGCAAACCACTAGCCTAGAAAATGCCCTTGCTTCAGCTGCTGACAGTATGCTGTCCTAATGGGACAAGCAGGACACAAAAGAAAGTGACTGCCAAAGCATGCCCATACAAGGTTGGACAGTTCTTCAAGAACCCTGCTTCATAGAAAAGTCTGTCAGATATTCTAGACCTGTAGGCCAAAGATAGATGCTCCAAGATTGCAGAGGAACCTTGGATGACTGCCCAGAAAGCCAGATGTTTCTGTCATTCTCACATTTTTTAGAAGTTGCTTACTTGTACCTCCTGTTTACTCTGTTAATAATATTTCCTTCTTGGGTCTCTGAGGGAGTTGAAGACTAGATAGTTATAGTTTTTCTTGTGTATCAGACGCTGAAAGCACACTATGATAGAAAGTCATGATAGAATAGCTATGGAGTGTTTTCTCTGGATTTGTCAAATGAAAATGGACTAGACAATGTTGATATATTTATTACTTGCATATACTATGTATAGTTATTGTACTTAGTGTATATAGCTTTCTTATATTAGTTATAACTTTTTTTTATTTTAGACAAAAGGGGGAATATGGTGGTATATTATTTATGTATTAATAAATAAATCTTGCCTGAAGGTCTGTGCAAAGCAGCCACACAAGTCAGTGATACAGGTCAAGCAGTGGTGGTACACGCCTTTAATCCCAGCAGCCACACTAGTTAACCATAGAGGCGAGCAGTGGTGGTACATGCCTTTAATCCCAGCACTAGAGAGGAATATAAGGTGGGATAAGACAGGAACTTGTTCTCTTTCAGTTTGAAGATTTCAAGAGGTAAGAGCTCTCTAGTAGTTTGGCTGCTTTGCTTTTCTGATATTCAGGTTGAACCCCAAAAATATCTGTCTCTAGGTTTTTTAACTTTAACATAGCAAGATTACATACAACAAAACAGTAATCAAGCAAGAATTATAGTTACAATATTTGTATCTACTTTATATTTTTTCATAACTAAGGAAAACTGTAACTATCTATTCTTCAACTCCATCAAAGACTCCAGAAGGATATAATATTACCTAAGTTAACAGAAAGTACATTGTAAGCAACTTGCAAAACTCTAAATTTGACAGAGACATCTCATTGCCTGGGCAGTCACCCAAAGTTCTTTCGTAGAATTAGGGTGCCCATCTTCAGCCTACAGGCCCATAGTATCTAGCAGATTTTTCCATGAAGCAGGAAATTTCAAAGATAGTTTCACTTATATTAACAGTTTGTCAGTCACTTTTTTCTGTGTCTTGCAGAATGTCTGACAGACGCTTTCATGAGACAGGAATCACGAACGAATGTCTCACCTCTAGGCAAGTTCAACAGTCATTTTTCTTTGGGGCCCGCATGTCCAGTTCATACATCATAACATCAAACAGTCCAGGTAAGAGCAGTTTCTTGCTCAAATGGCTAACCAACTACATAAGGAGCCTCTTCAAAGCCCATCATCCTCTTGAAGTAGATTGGTGCTTCTAGGAGCAGATGCGTCTCAATGTCATGAAAAGTCCTAAGTTTTTAAAACATTTTAAATACCATATTCTGTCAGTCTTTGAAAGGTTTGAGGAATACCTATCTAACTGAACTATATCTCTATATATCCAGAAAACCTAACTAACATGACTATAAACTTGACTATTATAAATGGTTATCTATTAACCTATATTTCTTGATTATACATTACATTTTAAATGAGATGCACAAACACAATACCTTAATCAAGAGCAGAAATATACATATAACAAAATTGACCTTAAATTTGTATCACTAAACCAAGATCCATACCAATGCAAAGTATTCAATTCTATAGCACTACCTAGTCAAGTTTGTCACAGATCTTATTCTCAACAGCCTTAATCCTGCCTGTTGAGAATAAGACCACTACCACAATTTTTGAGCCAAATTTTAATCAAACTTTAATTAATACTGGCCAGAATGATAGACCTTCGGCCAGGTTCATTCCAGGGTTCCCAGAAAATAGTGATGTGTCCCATCTCACAGAGGCATAAAAAGGCAAGTCTACTGCATTCCCTACCAGGTCCAACCAGGGGCTAGCATATATCCTGATGTCCTGCTTCCCTGTTCCCTCCCACCTGCACATGATCAAGCCCATCCAGGGCAGCTGGGTCAAACAAACTTGTTTAGGGGAGCAAAAACATGTGGCTTACATAAACAAAACATAGTAGCTTACATAAACAAAAGCCTCCAGCATTTCAGGAAGTACCTATCTTTGGGCAGGGGCTTACAGGTTAGAGACATTTTTGTTTTATGGATGATTTAGGCACAGTTATCTAAAACATAACTTTGACTCTTGCACTCCTTGTTAGCATGTTTCTATATTAGTTACTTTTTTTTATTGCTGTAGCCAAATACCAGACAAGAAGTGGCTTGAGGGAGGAATGGTTTCTTTTGTCTCACATTTAGAAAGGGACACAGTCTATGATGGCAGGAAAGACATAGCAAGGGGAGTATGAAACAGTTGTCTCCACAATCAGGAAACAGAAAGATGTTTTTAATAAGAAAATAATGCCTTTGCTGCCCTCGATAAACACAAAAGGATGTTTTTCAAAGGTTCTGGCAGTTAATATCCACAGGCAGAGATGGGATGCCAAGCCAAAGCTTTCCTTGCTGTAGGTTCTACAAGGCAAAAGTAAAGTAGAGAGATTGCTGGCTGTAGCTAATACAGCATGTTGAGAAAGGGATCCATGGGACTGGAGAAAGGGCTCAGTGGTGAAGAGCATATATTGTCCTTGTAGAGGATCTGAGTTTGATCCCCAGCACATCAGGCAGCTCACAACTGCCTGAAACTCCAGTTTCAGAGAGCTGACATTTCTTTCACACCTATATTCACATAATTAATACATTTAAAGAGAGGAAAGAGGGAGCCAGGAAAAGGGGAAGTGTACCAGGAAAATGAAAAAGAGGCAAAGAGGAAATGGTGTAAGCAAGTTCTGGACGTGACTATGGAGGCCCACAGAGGTTTTGACTTGAACTGGATGGTCAGTTCCATGTACAGGTGCCAGAGTAGAAACAACAGAGGTATAAGAATATCGGTGGGGCTGGAGAGATGGCTCAATGGTTAAGAGCATTGGCTATTCTTCCAGAGGACCTGGGTTCAATTCCCAGCACCCACATGGCAGCTCACAACTGTCTGTAACTCTAGTTCCAGGTGATCTGATACCTTCACACCAGTGAACATAAGATAAAGTTAAATAGTTTTTTAAAAAAAGAATGTCTGTGAAATGTGTTACTTGTAAATTTTGCAGTGTTCATTTTTGCTGTTTGGGTAATTTTATAGATGGTTCTTTTTAAAGATTTGTTTTATTTTTAATTATGTGCATATGCAGGGTACACATATGAGTGCAGGGACCCACAGAATCCAGACAGGGTTTAAGATACCCTGGACCTGGAGATACAAGGGCTTGTGGGCTGCCCCAAGTGGTTTCTGGGGAGCAGCCAGTTCCCTTAACCGCTGAGCATCATCTCTCCAGTCCCGCACTGATGAGTCTTGCTCTTGAGTCTCCCACGGGTGACTTTGCACTAAGATGCAAACATGGTTGTGTGCACTGTCACTCCATGGTCCTTCAGAACCAGCACTATAGGGTCAAACACTGCAGAGATGGAGCCCGGCCCCATGACAACAGTGTGTGTGCTTGGACAAGGTCTTTAACTTCTCTGCACCCTCATTTTCTTATCTGTACAATAAGGGTAAAAATAGAAGAGCCTCTTCCACAGGGACATTAAGGAGACAATTAGCAGCGTGGTACCTAACACATGAAATGATTAACGAGAGTTGATTGTTTTCCGTGGAAAATAGTTACATCATGAGTTACAAATGGACCCGTGAATACTGCTAACCAGATGGCAAGAAGAGAAGCTATTTCACCAAAGGTAGACTATTTGTCTTGTTTCTGAGAAATTTCAAGGGATGATAATTCTAATTACTTAATTAGCCAGAAGCAATTTGTCCTCTCAGGTTCAGTCAGTCCCTTTGCAGAGAGGCGCTACAGCATGGGCTCCACGGATAGCAGGGTTCCGGCTGGCTGGTGTTAGCCACAACAGATTCTCCTAGCACGTTGTTGAACCAGTTTGATCAGGACACATAGTTTCAAGAATCTTTTCTGTTTCCAACCTACCAAGTCTGTAAGCTGAGAAGTTCGTTGTAACACTTACAAAGTGTAAGAGCTAAAGTTACATTTGAGGTTTTAGTTGCTGTGGCTAAGAGATCCATAAAACAAAAATGTCTCTGACTGGCAAGTCTCTAGCCAAGGACAGATAGTCCCTAAAATACCGGAGTCTGTGGCTTATGTTTCACTCTCCTAAACGAGTTTGTTTTACCCATCTGCACCAGATGTGTTTGATCACAGGGAGGTGGGAGGTTCACAGGCAGGAAATACATCCAGATGTACTCTTGTCCCTGATTGGATGTAGGCTGAACTACATCAGGATGTATGCTTGCTCCTGATTGGACTGGATGGGAAATGTTTAAGCTGCAGCAAACGGACTCAGGGCCATTTATCTGGGAACCAGAGATGACACTGGACAGCGCCCATCCACCTGGCCAGTATTTAGTGAAAGCTTGCTTCAGACTTGACTATAAACTGTGCTAGTGGTCTCTTTCCCAACTGGTGGCATAAACAAAAGAAACGAATCAAGGGAAACTTGCTTCCCTTTTAGCAACTGCCATGTCATCTAGGCCGAGGAAAACCCAGAGACCACCTGACTGAGAGCGCCACCACTGCACTAGCACCAGGAGCTGGGAGGCCTGGATAATGGGTTACTCCCCACAAGCTCAGCTTTGACAGCACCCTCCAGTAAAGCTGATATGAGGCACTGATTGTCACTTAAACAGGAGCTGGTGCTTCTGCTCAGCTGTCGACCTGGATAAATCGTGGGCGCTGGTCAGTGAGCAGACATGGTAAATGCTTCCAAAAACAAGATTGGAGCAGCCCCAATCAGCGATGTGGTGCTAACTACCGAGTTCTGGGGAAGGGAAAGCTCTCTAAGCAGCCTGCCATCCTGAAGGCCAAAAGCTTCAGCAGAAGGGCTATGGAGATGAAGGACTTTGAGGGTGCCTGTGTCCTGGTGGCTTGAAAAACCATTTAGGGAGGAGCATTAAATGCTAACATTGTTTGAAAATGATGATGATGATGATGGTGGTAAACAAAAATTCTTTTTTTTTCTCTTAGTTATGAATATGTCTGGCCTTAGCTTGGCTTGTTTCTTGTCAGTTTTTCTTTTTTTATACATAAGGTTTTTTAAATTTTTTTTTTATTGATTTTATCAAGCTCTACATTTTTCTCTGCTCCCCTTCCTGCCCCTCCCCTCCCCACTTCAACCTTCCCCCCAAGATCCCCATGCTCCCAATTTACTCAAGAGATCTTGTCTTTTTCTACTTCCCATGTAGATTAGATCTATGTATGTCTCTTTTAGTGTCCTCACTGTAATGTAAGTTCTCTGGGATTGTGGTTTGTAGGCTGGCTTTCTTTGCCTTATGTTTAAAACCCACTAATGAGTGAGTCCATGTGATAATTGTCTTTCTGAGTCTGTCTGGGTTACCTCACTCAAAATAATGTTTTCTAGCTCCATCCATTTTCCTGCAAAATTCAAGTTGTCGTTATTTTTTTCTGCTGTGTAGTACTCCATTGTGTAAATGTACCACATTTTCCTTATCCATTCTTTGGTTGAGGGCAGATAATGGTGATGGTTGCATGTGTAATAGTGGAGTTGATGTCAGTGATGGAAGATGTATGATATGTATAGGGGAGGGGAAAAAGAGAGAGACTATGTAGTGCTGATGCCCAATATCAACCAACCACAGTCAATGAATCATGCTGCAGTCCCATTGAGTTATATCAGAAAGGAGTAATCTCTTGTGAATTAACAGGTATATAACACACACGCACACACAGACACACACAAAGAACTCCAAGTCACACACTTAGGATGCAGTGAAGTAACCATTTAACTCATCCGTGTTCACCACCTCTAAGAAGCAATTGAGTGCAGTTTGATGAAAGGAAGATGATGGCTTCAGCAGGGCCCTTCTGCTGCTGGTGGTACAGAAGATGGGTTCTCTAGCCTAGTACAGGACCTCCATTCCTTAGGGGAACAATACACTTACCAACTGTCACTTCCTTTCCCTCGAAAGAAAGTCAGGCCCTGGCGACTTTTGATTGCCTATGTTCCAGTAGAAATCAGTGTGTTCAATAGAAGACTTCTAGCATGTAAGAACTCTGGGTCTGTATGTATGTCAAGGAGTTTCCAAACCAGCGCCACAAGGACTGGAACCTCACAGCTATTTGACTTTAAGGTCTAGCAGAGAAAGAAGAATTTCTGTAGTGGAAAAGCCATATGCCTATCTCGGTACAGTCACAGGATGCTAAATGAGAGAGCCAGAGTTTGGGAAACACATTGGTAGGCTGTAACATGAAGGGTCTGCTCGTTGGGGTTTCTGCCCTGCCCAGTTCCCCACAGCTGGCAAGCCCCAAAGAAAATCACAAAGAGTCTACATTAGGTTATAAACTGATTGGCTCATTAGCTCAGTCTTCTTATTAGCTCTTGTAGCTTATATTAACCCATTGTTCTTATCTATGTTAGCTACATGGCTTGGTACCTTTCACAGCAGGGCAGGTCACATGTTGCTTCTTCCGTGATCTGGACAGGACTGGGGAAAGAGCTTCCTTCTTCCCAGAATACTCCTGTTTTCATCACCCTGCTTCTACTTCCTATCTGGTTGACCCACCTATATTTCCTGCCTGGCCAATCAGCGTTTATTTAAAACATGATTGACAAAATACAGACAATTCTCCCGCATCAGTAGGTAACTTCACTGTTGTGCAAATATTGTGGAGTATACTTAAGTAACTAAGGCGACTATAATGTCACTAAATAATATAGCCTTACAGGACCATCATTGTACACATGGCCCATTGTGGACTGAGAAGTCTCTACATGGTGTATAACTACATATGTCATAGTTATTACTGAGGCATTATTACTGTTCTCAACTTTGGCAAACTTTGTGTTTTACATTTGAACCCCACAGCAAGTGTATGAGGGCAGGTCAAGGAGTTTCCAAACCAGCCACACAAGGACTGGAATCTCACGTTTGTTTGACCTTTAAGGTCTAGCAGAGAAAGGAGACTTTCTATAGGGGTAAGGTCATCTACCTAGCTCAGTGTAGTCACGTGTTGCTTAACGAAGGAGCCTGAGTTTGAGATCTACATTTTACAGATGATAATCTGAGGCTTGGGACTACCAAGGCCATTTCCCAAAGTCATGTGATCAACAGCAGCAGAGCCAGGATAAGAACTGAGCGTGGCATGGCTCCAAACCTCGAGCCAGCTGGGCAACCTCTCTGTTCCACTCCAGTGGAACACTGAGTTTGGTCGGTCTTTGCTCCACATTTCAGATCGGCTGCCTCTGGGTTGGTTTTATTTTTAAACAGACTTGATCCCCATAGCAGCTGTGAGTGAGTCGACAGCTTTGGGTTTGCAGATACTTAGCATGCATGACTCCCAGAAGAGGAGTTGATATAATAATTGTTCTCTGTGCAGAGGTTCCCTGAAAAAATGACTGCCAATCATTCTTCCCTTTGGGCAGACCACTCCTCTCATAAAGAGGGAGTGTTTATACCTCTCCTCTTGAATCTGAGATGATTTTGTGGTTTTGTTTTTTACTGAGACTCGTTCTAGGATTTCAGAGCGCAGTTTTATGGGATACCAGAAACCTCTGTTTTGCTGCCTTGGAACCCAGCCATCATACTGTAAAGATGTCTGGGCTGTCCACACAGGAGGCCTGCAGGATGTCACATGGAACGAGGTACTTCAGGTGATGGCCATCATCGAAGTCACAAACATTCCAGCTCCATGCCAGTCTTGATTTTTTTTTCTCACAAAAGTCTTTTATGGTGATAAAGATTTATGCTCCAAACATTCACTGAGTTTTTCTGCAGACATGCAACTATCCATTACATTGTAAGCTCTTAGTAGACTGGACTATCTCTTTTTAAAATGTTCAAAGTATTTTTGTTGTTGTTTTTGTTTTGCTTTTTGAGACAGGGTTCTCTGTGTAACAAACAGCCTGCCTGTCCTGGAATTCAAGTTGTAGACCAGGCTGGCCTGGGACTCACAGAGATTCTCCTGCCTCTGCCTGCTGAATGCTGGGAGTAAAGTTGTGCACCACCCCACCCAGCTCAAAGTCTCTCTTAAATGAATGAATTGTGACATAGCCTGACAACATCAGATAACAGCAAAATTGATTTCTGAAAAGACCAAAGGTAATGGAGTGTGAAGAAAACTTAAAGTGATATATGAGATTTAGTTACTATTACTTTACCTTGTGCTTCGTTTTTATTTTCTGTTTTGTTTTAGAGACAGGGTCTGACCTAGAGCTAGCTATGTAGCCCAGAGTGGGCTTGAATTCGCAATTATTCTGTCTCAGCCTCCCCCGTAAATGCACTGGTTTCCAGCTGGGTATGGTGACACTCGCAATCCCAGCACACAGGAAACTGAAGAGGTAGGACTGAAAGTTCAGGCTGCCTGAGCCACCTGAGAAGTTCAAGGTCAGCCTGGGCAATGTGGCCAGACCCTGTCTGGAACAAACTAGTAAGTAAAGCAGTTCACTTGCTTATTTCTCCATTTACTAACTGTCCAAACCCATTTCCAAGCAAATTTACAGTTGTTTAAAAAAAAAAAAAAACAACAAAACTTTTTTAATAGGGACTGAAGAGGTGGTTCAGTACTTCAGAGCACTTCCTGTTCTTCCAGAAGACCACCTAGTATGGCAGTTCACAGTCATCTGTAACTCCAGTTTTAAATGATCCAATGGCCATAGGTGTATCAACATTCATATAGGTGAAATACCCATACACATAAAAACTTTTAAAAATCATTAAATATAAAGCATAAAATATAAATAAGAAATTAGGGCAAAGCAAGTATCCAAATAATGTATCAATCTGTAACCTGATTGCAACATTCCTTCTCATCTTAATTTTGCAAAGCCAAGATCCAGTGCGTTGTTCTTATTTCAACAGTGACTGTCTCTAAGCATCATTGTCATTTAGCATAAATAGTTCATCACTAATGCCAAGAAGCAATAAAATATGTTTAACTGGACAACTGTAGTTTTCTCATTAATAGATGTGCCCAAGTTTTAATTAATTCCACTTGGTAGGTAGCACTCTGAAATGGGGGTGGGGAACAAAGAAAAAAAATCCCACTGCCTCCCTACCTGGGTTTCCTTGGTCTGTTCATGCTGGAATCTGCTCATTGTATAAATAGTGATCAAATGGGAAACTGGTAGGTGGAGGCCTAGAGGCATCCAGTAGGTACAGAGCCACTTTCAGAGCTCTGGCCCTGTCACTTGCTAGACAGAAGAATCTGAGAAGGTCACCTCTCAGACTCATGTACATCAGCAGTAAAACAGGTCCAACAATGGTACACACAGCACAGGACCATTGTAGGGACTGAGACTGCTGTGTTACACACAGCACATCTTCATCAACATCACCTATGACCATCACTGCAGTAGAGAGGGCCCTAGGGAAGGGGCTTTGGATCTCAGGCAGCTGTCACTTCATTGTAAGTTGGAATAAGGGGCTGCTAATTAAGATGCGTTGGTAGCAAGTGGGATGGAGGTGATACTCTTAGTTTGAAAATTATTAATGTGCTTTTATTTCTAGCCTGCTGGAACACATCATTTTCACCCTAGTCTTCGCGAGGTGTCCTTCTGCCTCAAGAGATGAAACGTGTTGCAGAGGAACGCAAAGAGGAAATTCAGCTTCCGTGCTCAAAAATAGGGCCTTCCTGCACCTCTCAAGTTTTTCAAGTGAGTCAGCAAGAGATTTACGTGTCTTAGGTAGCTGTACAACCAGTGGTCGAGGTCCAGGCTAGTCCCCTGCACAGTGCCATTCAAAAAGAAGGAAGGAAAGACTGTCTTAAGCTCCAGAGAGAGCATGGAAGAAAAGATAAAGAAGTAAGTCAAACACTGGGTCCCAGTTTTCTGTCCTGGCTGGTGTCTTGTACCCATAGCCTTTGTGTTTCCTGGGGAGGGACACTGGGGTCTTGTGTAAAGGAGCTAGCATCCCATTGGTTAGCTGAAGTCAAGTGTGGGCAGTTGGGAAGTGCAAACATGAGATGCTCTCAGATACCCAGGAGGCTGCAACCAAACTCTGCTGTGATGAAGTCATCCACTCTGCTGTGCTAACTGGTAGGTCAAGGGTGGGGGTGGACGTGGCTGGGGGCCAGACAGGATGGAGGCTCAGAGGTTTGCAGCCGGGAGTGAGAGGAAGCCTAGGCAGCAGAGGGAAGAACTCACCACATCATTACCAGCCTCAGCAGGATGTTGAAAGCAGCCTGGTCCATGTGACCACAGACCCTGCAGTCTGCCTAGGCTTCCACTCCATGCCTGTGAAATTAAGATAGAAAGAAGAAAGTTGCAAATTCCCCCCTCCCATCATGAAATTAAATAATTCCACAGGTGACACCTTGGAATAAGTCCAGGTGACACCTTGTTCTCACGATATTAACACAACCTAATTGAATGTCTGGAGATTTCAAGTCACAGATAAATCTAGTATCACAAGATTTGCATTATATGACCTCAACGATAATGAATTTTAGAAATACTACCTGAACAAAATATTGTTATACTTAAGTAAAAGATTAAGTAGTATTAATACACTTCCATTTTATGAATTTCAACATCATCTTTTTAAATTATATCTTGCCAGGTGGTGGTGGTACACATCTTTAATCCCAGCACTCAGGAGGCAGAGGCAAGCAGACCTCTGAGCTAGAGGCCAGCCTGGTCTACAGAGCAAGTTCCAGGACAGCCAAGGATACACAGGATACACAGAGGAACCCTGTTTCAAAAAAGCAAAATAAATAAATAGATAAATATAAAAATTATATTTAATATTACTCAGCAATAAAAATAACTAAGTTTTAATACATATGACATTATGGATGAATCTCTGTTAACCCAAGTGAAAGAAGCCCAAACACAAAATTAACAGTACAGTCTTCCCACCACCTTCCCAGGCAACCACTGGTCATCTCCAACGATAGACAGAACGTTTAACACAAATGAAATGCTTTTAGGGGCTCTATTATGTTTTCATTTTTAATGGATTTTAGGAGCTCAATACAGAAGCATAATATGACTCTTTTGATTCAAATTTGTAATTGTTCTTTTAGTCATCTTCTTTGGAAAGGGAAACTCCTAGAAAGCGAGCGCTTTGGAAGAGAAAGCTTGGGAAATGCGTGTCAGCACAACCAAAACAAAGGTCTCTTATTCTAGGGACATCCATGTGTCTGAAAAGGTTAGCAGAAGACCAGCTTTCTTTATGGAACAACATGAATATACTCAATGATTCAAAATTCAAAATGCTTCCATTTTTCAGAGAATTAAGCTCACGTAGAGCAAGATGAAGGTCATATGTCACTGGAATTTGCCTGTCGAGAATCTAAAGATGGGCAACAGAGATGACTCAGCAATTAGGAGAACATACTGCTCTTGTGGAACCAGAGTTCAGTTCCCAGGACCCACATCAGGTAGTTCACAAACACTTAGAGCTCCAACTCTGGGGTATCTGACACACTCACACTCGTGTGCACACACAATCACGTTCTGTTTGGTCAGTGTTCTATTGCTGAGAAAAGACATCATGACTGTGGAAACTCTTGTAAAAGAAAACATTTAATTGGGGCTGGCTTGCAGTTTCAGAGGTAGGTTGTAGCCTTTATCTTCATGGCAGGATGATATGGGATTCCCCTCTGTATACTGTGAATACCATTGGTTAATAAAGAAGCTATATTGAGCCTGTGAGAGGGCAGAATAGAGCCAGATGGGGAAAACTAAACTGAACGCTGGGAGGAAGAAGGCGGAGCTAGACACCATGTAGCCAAGATGCAGTCTGTCAGCTGGAACCTTGCCGGTAGGCCACAAGCCTTGTGGTAAAATATAAAATAATAAAAATGGGTTAATTTAAGATATAAGACTGAACTAGAAATATGCATAAGCTATTGGTCAAACAGTATTGCAATTGATACAGATTTCTACATGATTATTTCGGTTCTGGGCAGCCGGGAATGAACAAGCGCCTTCCACAACAGCAGGGAGCTTAGTGGCACTCAGGCAGACATGGTACCGAAAAAGTAGCTGAGAGTCCTACATTGGGACCGGCAGGCAGTAGGTAGAGTCAGCCACTGGGACTGGCTTGGGCTTTTGAAATCTGCAAGGCCACCCTTAGTCCATATATCTTCCAAGAGGCCACACTTCCTAATTCCTCCCAAGTAGTACCACTCCCTGACAACTAAGCATTCAAACGTATGAACCTAAGGGGGCCATTCCTATTCGAATTACCACAACACATCTACATAATTAAGATCAATCTTTAAACTTGTTTTTACATTCTGAAATTGACTTCTCTTCTTTTCTAGGTAGTGAAGTTTTTACAGCAGAGTTTCATGGCACATGGTGACTTAGCATTTGTAAGCATGGATCTGCAATTGTAGATGTTTCTGAGAGGCACTGAAGGATCCCTTCACTGTGGAGTAGTTGAACTTAAACCTTAGGATTAGTGACTGTCCATGTCTCATCTTCCTGTCGTCACATGAGCAGCTATGGGAAACGAGACCAGACCATCCGCTGCTGCTGATAAGAAGGAAAAATGAAAAGGTTTATTTTGGATGGCGGATGGGAACTCTAGATGGGGGCGGGTGTTTTTGCATGTGTATGAGTGTTTTGCTTGCACGTGTGTCGCTGTACCACCTGTATGCTTAGTACCAATGCAGGTCAGCAGGGAGTGTTAGATGTCCCAGAACTGTGGCTATGGACCCTTGTGAACCACCATGTGCTTGTCATTGAACCTAAGTCCTCTGCAAGAACAAGGGCTCCCACTGCCGAGCCATCTCTCCAGCCCATGTAGTGGACATTACTTTACCAATAGCTGCAAGTTTTGCCTTGGGGGAAGCACCTCTCTTTCAGTTTGGCCATTTGATTTGGATGGGGCAGGTTCAGCTGTAATTCTAGGATAGTCTGGTCTGCATGAACAATGGTTTTCCCAAAATAGGCCTGTGATCATGTCCAAGACATCCATCCAGGTTCGAAAAGATTTGGGGATGTCTGAGCAGAGGAAGTTTCCTTCCCAACAGTGGGAGTACCACAAGGCACCCTCTTCCGTTGAACATTGCTCATAAAGATAAGAGGTCTGACCTGGAAAACAGCCACTTCTTTTTTACTTAGAGTGGCATCTGGAGTTGGCAGGAACACTCTGTATAAGCAATAAAACCAGCACAAAAGGTCTCAGATGGAGAGAGCTTACCCAGCATGCTTAGCACCCTGGATTTGCTCTCCATCACCAGAGACAAATTAACAGTAAGCTGAAACCAGTATAGCTGAAGGCAAAGAAAAGACGTGGAGAGAAACAAGTTCTTACCTGAAATCATTTGAGTCATTGGACAGAAGCACACTTTAAGCCAGATTCCACCGTAATTCGAAATAAATAAGCCAGTGACACTTCTTTGTTGTTTAAATGGGTCTGTTTGTTTGTTAGGGGGTTTGGGTTTTTTGTTTGTTTGGTTGGTTGGTTGGTTGGCTGACTGACTGGCTGGTTGGTAGGTTAGTTTTTTGAGACAAGGTTTCTCTGTGTAACACTGGCTACCCTGTAGACCAGGCTGCCTGCCTCTGTTTAATCCCAGCTGTCGAAAATAAAACCTCTACCACAGTTTAAAGCCAAATTTGAAATACTGGCCAGGTGGATGGACTCTCTGGCCAGGTCCATCTCTGGGTTTCCAGAAAATGGCCCTGAGCCACAGTTTGCAAGGGCTTAAAGTATTTCCCATCAGGTCCAGTCAGGCATAAGAATACATCCTGACATATTTCCTGCCCGTGAACCTCTGACCCACATGAGCTCAGCCACATCCCATGCAGATGGGTCAAGCTGACTTGTTTAGGGGAGTGAAAACATGTGACTTATTATCTACCATAAACAATAGTCCCCAGCCTTTCAGGAACTGTCTGTCCTTGGGCAAGGGGCTTGCAGATCAAAGGCATTTTTGTTTCATGGCTCTCTTAACCACAGTAATTAAAACTTAAAATGTAACTTTGGCTCTCACACCAGTATACCAGGCTTAAATGGGTCTAAAAAAATCACATTTATTTGCTGATTTTGTTTGGGAGGGCGGCATGCAGGGTGTACTGCCCATGTGCATGTGAGAGACCAGTGTGCTTTAGCTGGCAGGGCTTCCTTCTCTCACGTGTGATTCCCTGGGCTTGAACTCAGGCCGGCAGATTTGACAGCAAGCACTTTTACCCCCTGAGATATTTCACCAGCCAAAATAGATTTCTGTAAAATATCAAAATATAAGGAACTCTAACTACTCAATGGTCATTTTATAAGGGCTGTGGACAGCCTTAAAGATGATCCAGGAGGGGACAGAGAGATGGTGCTCACCAGTTGAGAACACTCTTTTGTTTGTTTCTCAAGACAGGGTTTGTCTAAGTATCCCTGGCTCTCCTGCATTGTAGACCAGGATGGCCTTGAACTCAGAAATCTGCCTGTCTCTGAGGAACTGGAAGTAAAGGTGTGGGCTGTCATACCCAGCTGCACTTACCACTCTTAGAGGGGTCCCCAGTTGAGTTCCCAGCACCTACAACAGATAAGTTCAGTTGCCTATAATTCCAGCTCAACGAGATCCAACACCCACTTCTGGCCTCTATGAGCATCCATAGACATGTGGTATATACAGATACAGAGACATGTAAATAAAAATAAATATTGAGAAAAAAGATGATCCAAGATAAAAATGACAAATTTTAGGTTATAGAAATTGTATCACAATCTTTAAAACAAGAACTAACATCTGATAGAGGGAAAAAATGTTCAACTTAGTATGTGTGGACTCTCTGAGTGTCTGTTGCAGGCCCTGAAAAGGTCAAAGGCATTTGAGACCTGTCTTTACCCACTGAAGACCTTTTCCCCAGCTGTGTACAGGCAACCCACCTCGGTTCCCAACCCTGGCTCAGTGGCTTTCATTCTTAGGCTCTCGAAAGAGAGGGAGAAAGCTGGAGGGAATGGAAGAGAGACGGAGAGAGGAAGGAGAGTGGAGAATGAGAAAGGAGGAGAGGGAGAGAGGGAGACAGGAAGTTCTCACTCAATGCATTACTTACTCTGCCAGATACTGTGTGTTGGGCTGGAGTCTCCAGCTTACCCTAGGATGATCAGGAAAGCCTGTCTCTCCAAATCCCACCCACTCAGAGAATGGCCAGCAAAGGCTACAAAAAGCCTAGTCCCGAATTCTTGGTAGCTATGGCAGCTCCTTCCCTGAAGTTGCCAGCAGTCCAAGTCCCTGCCTAAGTCATTCAGTTTTTGGCCATACTTGGGCACAAACCCAGTTTGTCATGAACAGGTCATCGCCCCTTGCTTACCTGCTATTTAATCTCCCTGCTTTAGTTCAGGCAGTGACTTATCTGGCCTGGATCTCTGGGACTGGAAAACCCACCCGGGAGTTGCTTTACTCAAATAAACTTCTGCTTTTTCAGTTCGGCTTGTCCTGGCTTACTGAGTTGGCAGAGAAACCTATTATCAGGGTACAGAAAATGCATTACTGGGCAGAGTAAGTTCTGTTATCATCTGATTTTCTTTTATTAACTTTTTTTCTGTCATCCTTGTTTTATGAATGGAAATGCTGAGGGTGGAGAGAGTGAGCTGGCAAATGTGGGCTAGAACTTGAGGTGCCTAGTGGCTGTGTTCAGGGTTAAAAGCTCCCCTGGCAACATTGGTTATCAGTGAAGGAAGCCAGAGGAGTTCAAAGCCTCTAAGGCATAAATAAGTTCTCACTACAATTCCTCCTGCTAAGCAACAAAACCAGAAAAATAAGCAGCGGTTAGTAGCGCATTCGCTTCTATGTCAACTGTCTGAGAGACCCCAGGACCTTTTATTTCTGATTAGACTTTTCCTAACAAGAGGCTAGAGAGATGGCTGAGTAGTTAAGAGCACTTGTTGCTCTTGCAGAGAACCTGAGTTCGGTTCCTAGCACCTACATGGTGACTCATGTAACTCCAGTTCCGGGACCTCTAACATTCCCTTCTGTCCTCCTTGAGTAGCAGGCAAGCATACGGTACACCTACATACATGCAACTCACACACATAGAACAAAATTAATTAGTTAGGAATTTCGAGGCAAGCTCTACTCTGGGGAAGAAAGGGAATGGCCAGTCTTACAGTTGCTGTGTCACTGTATAGTTAAATTATGGGGGTCAGCAGTGGACAAAGAAAATGAGATGGAAACGGGAGCTAAAAAGGGATTTGAAGGATCCTGGATGACCTAAATGCTGTGACTCTTAAGAAAGATGGCGTCTTAGACAAGTGCCTGGGGAAAAGGGGAGGTCTGAGATGTGTGAAGGGCTCTGATGACGTGGACAAGATATACTCCAAATCCTAAAATGGAGTAGTTATACAAAGATATAATGTTAATACAAATGTAGGAGACTGGAATCCAGATCTCCAAGTCTGCCAGGAACACATTATCAAAATCAGCAGACTGGTGCTCATTGTCAAACCCTAAAAACAAAGCACAAAGAGAAACTGATGAAATTGTAGCTAAACATAAGCCCAGGGCAGCATGATCCACACCACACCTAATACCCAAGTGTTCCCTTGGCATCGGATACCACACAAGCCTCCTTTGTACCGTCTCATTTAACCATCCTCTGAGCTAAGCACAGGCAATAAACGTAAGCTCGGAAAGGCAGTTAATTCACTGAGATCTCCCTTGTCTAACTAGAGGCGTCTGATTCTTGCTGTAGCTTCCCCAGAGAGATAATTAAGATGAGCCCCTAAGACTGAGAATAGAACCTTGGCTGGTTGGACCAGAAATAGAAACCTTAGACTGTGCACTGATTTTAAGTTATCAGAGTCAGTCAGACTCTTAAGGTCCTGTTACTGCAAGAGCTGAATTAATTGTCTGAGCAGACGCAGCCTCCACCATCTGGTTGAAACGCATTGTGGAGCAGTTCAGTAACTAGTTATCATAAACAACAGCAGCTTTGAAACATTCTCTAGCTCTTGCCTCATCTATAAACAAATTGACTCACTAGACAGATGTTCGCTGATAGCACAGTGTGTGTTGAGAACTGTGTAAGGGTAAATGGGCCACCGGCCTTCAAAGATCTTCTTGCCTTTAGGAGAAAGCAAAATGGTACTTGAACAACTCTGCCTTTAAAACTTATGAAAATAACAGTGGAGGTGAGCCGTAATGGCTGAGTAGAAACTCTTCCAGAAGAGTTTAGGAAGAAAAGATTCCAGGCAGAGGAATTGGCATCTGTGAGGTTGTAAAGATCGTGAATCTGTTCACAGAATAGCACCGTACTTTCTGAAGTTACAGTGTGGAGGGCATTGAGGCTTTGGATGAGAGGAAAGCAATGAGCAGGAAGTACAATCCTAGGGTCATGGAGACGTCAGAAGACGTTAAAACACAATATGGGACTAGGGACTTGGCTCAGTTGGCCTTGAACGCATGACACTCTGGGTTCAGTTTCCAGCAGGAACTGGAAGTTTACAACTGCCTGTAACTCCAGCAGCAGGGCATCCAATGCCCTCTTCTGGTATCCTTGGCACCAGGTACACATATGGTGCACATATACATGCAGGCCCAACACATATATACAAGTAAAATTGATGAATACATTTTTAAAGAAAAACCTCGGAGCCGGAGAGACGGCTCAGGGGGTAGAGCGCCCGACCGCTCCGCCCGAGGACCTGAGTTCGATTACCGGCCCAGCGCACGTAGTTCCATAGACCATCTGTCAGCGCCCCCACCCCCACCGGCCTGCAGAACGACCCACACACAGACTTCCACCGTCCACCGTAGATCTGCGTAGAGTAGTAGGTAAAAAACAAAAAACAAAATAACAAAATAAAAGACCAAAAAAAAAAAAAAAAAGAAAGAAAGAAAAACCTCGGAATGGACCTACCTGAGTCCACGTTGAGTATGATCACTTGCTGTGTGGTTTCGGGAAACTCACTTGACAGATCACAGCCTGAACTTCCCCATCCAACAGGTGGACTTTGTGGAACTGCGGTGATCGTTCGTTGAGGCAATATACTTAGGTTCTTTATCTTAATGCACATGAATACTGCCAACCTGCTGATCACAGAAGCTGCAAGGATGACAGCTACCACATTAGTCACACTTTAAAATAAGGGGCCAGAGGGAGGGCTTAGCTGTTACAAGCACTTGTTGCACTGGTGGTAGCACAGGCCTTTAATGGTCAAAGGCAGATGAACTCTGTGAGTTCAAGGCCAGCCTGGTCTACAGAGAGCGTTCCAGGACAGTCAGGGCGGCTAACACAGAGAAACTGTGTCTCCAAAAAAAAAACAAAACAAACAAAAGAGAACACTTGTCGCTCTCCCAGAAGATCGAGATTTGGTTCCTAGCACCCAGCATTGTGGCTTGCAACTCTCCGCAGCTCCAGTTTCAGGGGAATTATCTCTCTCTTCTGACCTTCATAGGCAGCTGGCACATTTGCGGTGCACGTACACTCGGGCAGGCAAAGCACGCAGACACATAAAATAAATTCAATGAGTGCTTTAAAAATTTATTCTAGGAATAACAAATGGCTTTAATGTCGTTTTCACCTGGTATTATATGTTAATTTTTAATAGTGTTTAGGAAAGATATTGGTAAGAACTGTTACAGAGATCTATATCTCTGGAACTTTGGAATTTACTGTTCTTTTCTCTGCCTTTTAGAAATTTTTTTATTACATTTAAAGTATGTGTGTGAATGTATTGTGAGTATGTATATGTTCTTTGTGTGCGTGCAGGCCAGTATATGCACTAGGTACACGTCATGGCGTACGTGTGGAGGTCAGAGGCTAATCTGTGGGAGTTAGTTCTCTCTTTGTACCATACGGATCCCAGGAATTTAACTCGGGCCATCAGGCCTGGTGGTAAGCTCCTTTTCACAAGGAGACATCCTGCCAGTCCCCCTTTGCCCCTGCTGTGTGCCGATCTTGACACTTCTGTCATCGCCTCTGGTTCTGCAGAGGTGATCCTCATAGACTGAGCTCTTCACGAGCAAGATTAGCAAGTCGTTCTTCCTTTCCCCAGCAGACTTTTAAAATTAATATGGAGTAATAATCACTCATGTATTTGTCAAAATGTGGTTTTCTTATTTTTAAACATCAGATTTCCTTATTAGTGCATATCTTGCCACCTTTGCAAACTTTTTACAAAGGTTTAGAGCTAGAAGGAACCAAATGATCTTGTTTTACAGAAGAGGATCCTGAGACCAGAGTGCTTGCCAGTCTAGGCTTACACAACCAAACTCAGGAGAGACCTACAACTAGAATTTAATTTCTATTTGAGTACTAATCACTCATGACTTATTTTTGTAAGCAGGATCCCCTTGTATAGCCTGGTTTGGCCTCAAACACTTGATTCTCTGGCCTCAACCTCCCGAGTGCTAGGCTAGCAGGCCTGTGTCACCCTGCTGGACTATTTATCACACAGACAATAGCGGGCTCTGCAAATCTGCGAATTAAACACCCACATTTGCTTTCAAAGACCTGATAACAAATTCAAAAAAGGAAAACTCCAATGACTACAAAGCAATGAGGTGAGTGTAGGGCGCATGACAGGGAGATTGGAGCATTGCTGACATACCACTCCTGCACAGGGCCACAAGATGGTGCCAATGTTGAAGGACTCCTGCCATTGGCCAGCAACCACTTCCCCACCTTCCTTTCCCCAGATATTTCTATGGTTCAGAAATTAGTCAGAAACAAATCTGGTATCTTAAGAAAATGACCAAGCAATCCAAAGTGTCCCAGCAAGACAAGAAGTTTTACTTCTGGAGAAGGGGTGTGTGGTCAGGCCAGATCAAAAAGGCTGACACACCCAGCCCAGGTCCCACCAGGTTAAATTCCTGATGTAAACGGTCCTGGGCCACATATTCTCAAGCGATTGGTTAGTTTAAAACCACCCAGTTGATGGGAAGATCGTAATTTTTGTACAGAGAGTGCCGCCTGAGCACCTGTTTTGATGTCAAGAAGCGCTAATCCTGGAGAAATTTGAATTTCTGTCAATTGCCTTTTTTATATTTTTGAAAGTGTCATTTCCCACAGGCACGAGTGTCCAGAGCTCTGCTTCAGGTCTTGGAGATAGTTTCTTATGATTAGATGTTCCCAAAGCACAACTGATTTGTCGATGTCTCTGACTATTTCAAATATCACCCTTGAGAATACACAGGGAGAATGAGGATTAGAAGCATGCAGCAGTCCAGAGAACAATTCAGGACAAAGAATTGGAAACAATTCCAAGGACGGGGAAATTGCATAATTATAAAAGTATAATACAAAGACAGTCGTGTAAGATGTTATTGGGGTAAACTGAGAAAAGGATGCCTAAAACTTTTCTGTACTTTTTTTCTTGTTTTTTGTTGTTGTTGTTTTGTTTTGTTGTTTTGTTTTTTTGTTGAGACAGGATTTCTCTGTCTACCAGCTCTGGTTGTCCTTGAACTCTCTGTAAACCAGGCTAGCCTCAAGCACAGAGATCCACCTGCCTCTGCCTCCCAAGTGCTGGGATTAAGGGTGTGTGCACCACTCCACTATGCCTGGTGTGAAGAGTTGCTAGGTGTATGGGGTGTGTGTGTGTGTGTGTGTGTGTGTGTGTGTGTGTGTGTGTTTAGATTAGTTTCTTTTAGTTTTTGAGATACAGTTATGCTATATAACAACAGCAACAAAAAAGCTCAGACAGGCTTTAAACTTGCACTACCATCCTGGGGGTATTAATAATTAGTATATTATTGGTTATGATATTCCGTTCATTAAAGGACAAGAACTCTGTAATACTCAATGGCAATGGTGATGTCCATCTGTAATCCCAAAACTCAGATGGAGAGAATCAGGTGAATCAGGAGTTGCAGGCCACTCTCCCATCTCTCAGGAGCTACAGTTAATGGTCATGGGGGAGAGGGTCAGATTCCTGAGTAGTGTGGCCACTTGTAAGCTGCCCTTGCTCAGGAAAGTGCCTCCCACCCACTCATGCAGATAGCCCTAGTTAAACGCAGTGGAACAGACACGTACATACACACACACACAACACACACACTCAAAAGGAAGGAAGGAAGGGATGGAAGTAGAAGAGAAGTTTGTTGGGAAAAAAAGGGGGTTGGTGAGGGTAAAGGCAGGAGGGAAGATAAAGGAGAATATGATCGAACTGTATATACATACATGAAATTGTTAATTAAAAGCTAAGTAAATGCAAGTTCAAGGCCAGCCTCCACTACATAGTTAGTTTGAGCCAGTCAGGGCTAGACAAAACCCTGTATCAAAAAATGAATAAATAATAAAAAATATGGTTATCACACACCTTTAATCCCAGTACTCAGGAGGCAAAGGCAAGCGGATCTCTGTGAGTTAGAGGCTAGTCGAGTCTATAGAGTAAGTTCCAGGATACAGAAAAACCCTATCTTGAGAAAAATAAAAACAGACAATTTATTTGGAAAAATGTCACAGGTCATCTTTCTGAATAGTCATATTTTTTCCTTTTTTTCTTCCAAAGTTCCCAGGACCTCAGTCCCCACCCTCTGTGGGGCTGCTGCATGTTGATAACCCCCACTCCCCTATTCCCCTACTCCCTACACACCCACACACATCACATCCCCCCCCCCATCCCTCTCTCCACTCACCCTCACCTTCATATCCCTGGGAAGTCCTGTGAGTTCACTCTTCCCTCTTCTGTCCCTGAAGCCACTGGTAAGAGTTACTTGGTCAGGAGAGGTCTAATAGTCACCACTTGTTCAACATGGAAATGTTTACTCCAAGTAAGGATCCTCACCCTTCAATTCTCCTGAAAAGAGTTAAAGACAGACAGACAGACAGACAGACAGACAGACACACACACACACACACACACACACACACACACACACACACTCAGTAGAAAGATCAGAACTTCAAACTTCCAGAAGATTCTGCTCACCTGCAATCTAACCTAAGCACTAAACACCACAAATCCACTTCTCCTCCTTCTTCAAGGTCACTCGGGCTGGCTAAAGGCAGATCTGTATCTTTAAGCAAACCACAAACATTTCAATTTGAAGCAACATTAGCTCTCAGATTTGAACAGTGAGCACTGTAGCTCATGCTCAACGGGTTTATGAGACCTTCTCTAGCAAACAAACAACACAGGTCAATGTGAAAGTAAATCTTCTTCCTCTGTCTGTCTCTCTCTCTCTCTGTGCCCCCTACTCCACCTTGTGGGGTGCTCACACAGGAGAGCATGTGTGCAGGTGTATCTGCCTTTGAGGAACTAAGATTAGACAGATTCCCTGCTAGAAAGATAGCAAGCGGACCATGGATTAAGTAGGAAATCGAGGTAGTGAGCTTCCAAGATGACTGGCTTCTTCCGCAGCCTCCTAACCTGAGACAAAATCCTGGCATCTTAAAACAAAAGCCTGAAAGAAAAAAAGCAAAAACAAACAAAACAAAAAAGCCAAGGGCCTGAGAAGGGGTTTTGTTGTTGTTGCTGCTGCTTTCTTCCTCTGGTAGGACCCCTCCTGATGGACCAGCCTGAGGAGTTCGAGGCTGATCAAGACATGCTTATGACAGTTGTGGGCTAGTCAGCTACCACTCTATATATAGGAAGACCCTTCAGAAACTCAAAAGAAACCCCAGCTCACAGGGATTGAGTCTAGCCTCAGCTTCCCCTCTGCTTCCCACAGTTGCTTTTCAATACATTTGGTCTGTGTGTGTGTGTGTGTGTGTATGAGAGAGAGAAAATGTGTATGTGAGAGAGTGTGTATGTGTGTGAGAGAGATAGTGACGTGTATGAAAGAGAGTGTGTGTATGTGTGTGTTTGTGAGTGTGTGTGTGTATGTGTATGCTCACTTCTAAGAGAGAGAAAATGTGTATATGAGAGAGTGTGTATATGTGTGTGAGAGAGAGTGATGTGTATGTTAGAGTGTGTGTGTGTAGGTGTGAGTATAAGTGTGTGGTGTGTGTGTGTGTGTGTGTGCTCACCTCTAGTAAAAGCCTTTCTTTGCTAATTCTGTATACTGGGCTTGAGAATTTCCCCACTGCTGTCGGCCATGCTTGATTTTTCTTACCTTTTAGTTTTTTAACTAGCAGAGAAAATGAACCTGATCAACAGCCCTATTGGCAGCACCAGAGGCCAGAGGAACATTCAGAGGCCAGCAGAGGACACTGGACACCCTGCTCTGCCGCTCTCCATTCTGAAGAGGCAGGACCTCTCACTGACCCCGGAACTACCTGGCCAGCAAGCCCCAGGATGGTTTCATCTCTGCCTGCTTCCTTTTGCTAATCCCACCAGGCAAGAATAAGCCCACTACAACAGTTTGTGAGCCACATTATTTGAGTTTTATTAAATACTATCCAGGACAATGGACATTGGCGAGGTCCATACCCAGGATACCCTGAGAATGGCTGAAAATTACATTAATCACGTGCTTATAAAGGCAAAACCAAACCCATCAGGCTGTATACTTCCTGCCTTGATGCAATTGGTGACAAGTACACATCCTCACCTACTTCCTGACTATGTACGTCCCACCTTTGTGTGATCAAGCACTTCCTGTGCAGTTGGGGCAACCAAACTTGTCTACATGTGCATTCACTCAGGTAGGTATACACAAATACACATAAAATAAATGAATTGTTTTTAGTTAATAATTTTTAAGTCTGACAAAGTTAATTCTCCTGAATAATTATTTAGTTAAAGACTCCTTAATTTTTTATTTTATTGTATGCATGTGGGTATTTGCTACATGCCATGTTCATATGTTGCCTGTGGTGGCCAGAAGATGGCACCAGATCCCCTGGAACTGCTGTTACAAGTGTTAGGAGCTAAACCCAGGTCTCTTCAAGAACAGCAAATGTGCCAAGCATTGGTGGCGCAGGCCTTTAATCTCAGCACTTGGGAGGCAGAGGCAGGCAGAACCCTGTGAGTCCGAGGCCAGCCTGGTTTACAAGAGCAAGTTCCAGGACAGCCAGGGCTGTTACTCAGAGAAACCCTGCAGAAGAAGAAGGAGGAGGAGGAGGAGGAGAAGGAGAAGGAGAAGGAGAAGAAGTCCTCTTAAACACAGAAGCATCTCTGTAGGCCATATATCTATATAGATAGATAGATAGACAGATAGATGATGGATAGATACATACATACATATCTATACAGACAGATACACAGATAGATAGTCTCACTGTGTAGCCCTGGGTGGCCTGGAATTCTCTCTATAGACCACACTCACCTAGAACTCACAGAGGTCCCCCTGCCTCTGCCTTCTGAGGGCTGGAATTACAGGCATGCACTACCATGCTTCCTGGCCCTTAAATTAATGCAGCTAAACTACTGAACATTACAGATTAGTTGACCCTTCCTTTGATATGCTCTGAGCACTTATATGAGCTTATAGGTGGAAATCCCAAAAGAACATCTTACCGTAAGTTGTTAGTCCAAGAAATAACCAGAACTTAAAATGGGAAGTCAGGTTTGTCCTGAATGCACATCACCTTCTCAACGTCATCACCATAAAACTGGAAGCACAAAGTCAAATGATTTTAAGTCAGGGACTATCTGAAGTAATTAAATCAATTCTGATATTATAAATCTGATTGACATATTGGTGCCCTGTTCCTCCCAAGTATTTCAAATAATTTACTGGACAGACGATGCATGCTTGCAAAATCATTTTATGCACTTAAATGATTTTTATAAGTGTTATAAATCAAATACATTAACGTAATAAGTTGACTTCTTGGGGTATAAAACTTTAAAAAATATCTGACATTCTTGAGTTCAAAATTACCAACCTAATCTAAAATAAATTACGTATTTCAGATAAAATAAGATAGCTTATAAGAGTCTCTGTATGCTAACTTTTAAAGTGGTATTTGTAGGGGTGTTCTCTAGGTCCCAGCTTTTTCTTTCTTTTATTTTCTTCCTTACTCTTTTGTTGTTGTTTTGTTTTGTTTTGAGACAGGGTTTCTCTGTGTAGCTTTGGAGCCTGTCTTGGAACTCGCTCTATAGACCAGGCTGGCCTTGAACTCACAGAGCCTGCCTCTGCCTCCTGAGTGCTGGGATCTAACGGAAGCACCACCACGTGCCCCCCCCCCTTCTTTAAGACAAGGGCTTACTATGTAGTCCCAGCTAGACAGTCCATGCTGCACTCACTGCCTCTGCCTCTGCCTGTTGACTGCTGAGATTAAAAATATGTATTACTGTGTCCAGTCTATCTTTTATTTTGAATTTCTAAAATACGTGTGTGTGCGTGTATGTGTAGGCACATGTGTGCTACCACAGTGTCATGGAGGTCAGAGGACAACTTGAGGGATTTGGTTCTCTCCTTCTACCATGTTAGTTCCAGGAACCAAACTCAGGTCATCAGGTTTGACAGCGGATGGCTTTATCCACTGAGCCATCTCTCTGGCTCTGGTCCCAGTTTTTTAAACTATTGGACTCAGTTCCAGATGGGTAAACTGAAAGTCAGAGTCATGAAGTTGTGTAACAATTAAAATGTTTCTGAGCTCTAGGAGTCTGTGGTGCACGCCTTTAATCCCAGCACTCGAAAGGCAGAGGCAGGCGGATCTCTGTGAGTTCAAAGCCAGCCTGGTCTACAGAGAGAGTTCCAGGACAGTCAGTGCTGTTACACAGAGAAACCCTGTCTTGAAAAGCCAAGAAAAAAAAAAAGGTTTCTTGTAAAATGTACAATGACCAAAAATAGATTCATAATCATTCATGGGGTTGGGGAACTGGATGGCTCAGTGACCAAGGGCCCAACAACGCGAGCTTGGCCCCCAGAACCCAAGGACGACTCCGCAAACTGTCCAGTGTCCCCCACACTGTGCCACAGCACATGTGCACATACACAATAATAATAAACAAGAAATTTTATTGTTTTTAATATTTATTCATTATTATGTATACAATATTCTGTCTGTGTGTATGCCTGCAGGCCAGAAGAGGGCACCAAACCCCATTACAGATGGTTGTGAGCCACCATGTGGTTGCTGGGAATTGAACTCAGGACCTTTGGAAGAGCAAGCAATGCTCTTAACCTCTGAGCCATCCCTTCAGCCCCTAAACAAGAGTTTTAGAAACCCCAACGCGGAATGAGCCTGCGGTGTTTGTGACAGCATCTCCCGTGCTGTGCCCCACAGCTTCACTTCAGCCCTGGTTCTGAGCACACGGCGTCCACTGTCGGCACTGCGGATGCCATCGTGAGGTCCTGCACCATGATGGCTGCCTGAAGCACCTTAACTCAGATTTGAGGCTGCTGCAATATCTTTATTATGCATACAAGTTCTCTTTTAGAAACAAAGTGACTTAATTAAGGAAAACAAGGTTTAAAATGTTTTTAATTAAATTTGTTTATTTTACTTTATGCATGAATGTGTTGGTTGCTTATATATCTATGTATCACTTGCGTGCTGTGTATCACATGTGTTCCAGGTGTCTGTGGAGATCAGAGAAGGCATTGGATCCTCTGGAACTGGAGTTATGGATGGTTGTGAACCCCCATGTGAGTGCTGGGAACTGAATCTAAGCTAGAACAAGTACTCTTTTTATTTATTTATTCATTTATTTATTAAAAATTTCCCACTTTGAAAAAAAATCCCACCTCCTCCCCACCTCCCTTTTCTCTCCTCCATCTCACCTCCCCCTCCCTCTCTAGTCCTAAGAGCAGTCAGGATTCCCTGCCCCGTGGGAAGCTCAAGGTCCTCCCCCCTCCATCCAGGTCTATAAAGGTGAGCATCTAAACAAACCAGGCTCCCATAAAGTCAGTCCATGCAGTAGAATCAAAACCCAGTGCCATTGTCCTTGGCTTCTCAGTCAGCCTTCATTGCCAGCCACATTCAGAGGGTCCAGTTTGATCACATGCTCCATCACTCCCAGTCCAGCTGGCCTTGGTGAGCTCCCATTAGATCAGTTCCACCGTCTCAGTGGGTGGATGCACCCCTCGCGGTCCTGACTTTTCTGTAGAGCAAGTACTCTTAGCTGCCGAGCCATCTCTTCAGCCCCCAAATAAAGATTTTTAATATTTTCCTAACATCATTCCTCAACATGTAAGTATCAAGATAGTACATCCTTGGATTGTATTATGTTAGAGTTGTTTACTTTAAATACTTTGTGAGCTTCTGAGCGACACATTCCTGTCACTCTCTAGAATGTTTTTATGAAAAGTGTTGGCCTCAGAACTGACCGTTATAAAGTGGCAATATGGGCCGGGCAGTGGTGGCACACACGTTTACTCCCAGCACTCAGAAGGCAGAGGCAGGTGGATCCCTGAGTTAGAAACCAACTTGATCTGCAGAGCCAGTTCCAGGGCAGCCAGGGCTACACAGAGAAACCCTGTCTTGAAAAAAAGCAAACAAAAGTAAATAAATAAATAAACAATTAACAATAAAAATTAAAAAGTAGCAATATGGATCAATTCTAAAAAACAACGAAGAAAATTTACTCCTTTGAAGTATCAAATATTAATTTAATATTTAATCATTATGTAAAATAAGCAAGCACATTATTCTCATTATGCAAATTTTATCTTTAATAAATTATATGTATAACAAACTACTGCTTTTGTTGTTGTTCCTGTGATACTGTGGAGTTGAACCTGGAACCTCATACCTCTGAACTATAACCCCAGGTCACAGAACTGTTTTTTTTTTTTTTTTGGTTTTGGTTTTGCTTTATTTTTTGGGACAGGGTTTCTCTGTGTAACCTTGGCTGTCCTGGAACTTACTCTGTAGACCAGGCTGGCCTCAAACTCAGAGAGGAACAAAGGCATATGTCATCACTGTTCAGTTGAAAATATTTTTAAATATACTTCTTTTTTGTTTATTATGAGTACATGTTTGGTTTGTGTCCAATGGTATGTTGGAGAAGGCAGTCTGTATTGTGTGTGTAAGCTAGCTAGAACTAGCTTACTAGTTAACTGGTAAATTTTCAGGCTCTTTGGTAGTTGTTAAAAGTCATTATCTAACATTAAATTATGAAAGTTTATCAATAAACTACATTTAAAAACAAGTTAATAAATAATCAAAACTAGTCAGGCCTAGTGACACAGACCTGTACTCCCAGCTACCTGGAGGTGCTGAGGCAAAAGGATCAAAGTTTCAAGGGCAGCCTGGATAGTTTAGTGAGCCCTTTTTTCAAAATCAAAAGGGCTAGGGTCATAGTTCACTGGTAGAGAATTTGTCTGACAGGCTTAAAGCCCTAGTTCCATCCTCAGAACCATGAAAATAATAAACAGAGGCCGGAGAGATGGCTCAGCAGTTAAGAGAGCTCGCTACTGTTCCAGAGGATCTGGGTTTGATTCCCGACATCCACGTAACAGTTCACACTGCCTTTGGTAATTCCAGAGTCAAGGGATCTGAACCCCTCGTCTGGAGTGCACAGGCACCAGGTACTGGGAACACAGGCAAACAGGCATGCACATAAAAAATATTAAATAATAACACTCCATGTTGCAGAAAGGTTCTGGCTCTTTTCCGTGGCACCTCCTAGGCCACTGACTGTGTCAAGATGAAGCAGAATATCTCCTTCCCAGCCACTGGGTGATAGAAACTCACTGGAGTAGATGATGAACACTAGGTTCATACTTCCTATGAGCAATGCATGACCTCAGAAGTGTTACTGGTGCGCTGGTGAAGAGTGGCAGGGTTGTGTGGTTCGAATCTACAGTGGGAACAACAAAAACGTTTTTCCATGAAGCAAGGCATCTTGACCCACAGCAGAAGGTACCTGTGGCTGAGGAAGGGGCATTCTCGTTATTGACCAAGGGGTACTGGAGAGAGGAAGTGCAAGTCTGTTCAGAGATACATTGTAGTTGCCAATCTGAGTGTTCTCAACTTGGTTATGGGGGGGGGGCGGAGAAAGCTATTCCCTGAGTGACAGATACTCTTGTGCTTCAGCGGTGGGGCCAACAGAGGTAGCAGAATCCAAAAGTTTTCCAATCTCTCTAAAGGAGGTGGTGCCCTTAACTGGGTATGGTGGCGTATGCCTTTAATCATAGCACTGCTCAGGAGACAGAGACAGACAGATCTCTGAGTTCAAGACCAGCCTGTCTAGCCTGGTCTACAGAATGAGTTCCAGGATAGCCAAAGTTACACAGAGAAACCTTGTCTTGAAAAAAAAAAGTCCACCAATATGTTGTTGTTGGAAAGTCCTTAAACAAAAAAAGAAAAAAGCCCAGGCCCAAAGCACCCAAGATTCAAGATCTTCTCATTCCCCACATTCTACAACGCAAACACCAATTGTTGCCCTGAGACAATACACTAAGGAAAATGAAGAGAATCCTGCAGAATATGTTAAACTTTTGGGCAAGAGAATGAAGGAAGCTAAAGAAAAGTGTCAGGAATAGGTTGTCAAGAAATAAGGTTGTGGGGCTGAGAGATGGCTCAGAGGTTAAGAGCACTGACTGCTCTTCCAGAGGTCCTGAGTTCAATTCCCTGCAATCACATGGTGGCTCACAGCCATCTGTAATGAGATCTGGTATCCTCTTCTGTACTGCAGAATACATGCAGGAAGAACCCCCTGTACACATAATAAATAAAAATAAAAAAAAAAAGAACTGGGGGTTTTGGTGCCTTCCCTTTGCTGGAGACTCTTTTAGTGGGTGGGGTTTGGAAAGACAGGAACGGGTCTTCTCAGGTCTTTCACGAGCTAGCGGGAGGTTCCAACTGAACAGACATCACAAACATGAAAACACCTTTCCCCCTGAGAGCTGGTGTGAAACATTCACCAGCACAAGTGCCATACCACTGCCTCGGTATCTCCCTGGTCTGGGAAAGGCAAAACAGGCAAGCTTTGTAAAGCTAAATAAAACCTGTCATGGTAGACGTTAGCAAGACAAAGTGCCCATGATCAGAGACAGAAACAAACAAACAAAAAGCCTGAAACCCTAGCTTGCTTCCACATCATACAAAGGCAAAGGAAATTGAAGGTTCTAGATCTGTGAGATGGGGCCAATTCTACCTCCTTGAATGCAGGCTTCAAAAACTGGGAAGCCTCAAGAGATGGTTCAGTTGCTAAGAGCTGTTCAGAGTACTTGGTGCTCTTGCAGAGGCTGCGAGTTCAGGTCCCAGCACCCAACTCCAGCATCTTCCAAACACCTGTAACTCTAACTCCAGGGCTCTGATGTGTGTGTATGTGCACATACATGTGTGTGGTATGTGTCTGTGTTATGGTGTGTGCACATACACATACACATGTGCACAGAGAAAGAGAAATAAGAATAAATAAATCTTTAAAAACATTAATGTTTTTTAAATGACTGGGCCAATGAGATGGTTCAGCAGGCAAAGGTGCTTTGCCACCAAGTCCGAGAACTTGAATTTGATACCCAAAACTCATGCACAGGAAGAAGGAGAGAAACTACAAAGATATCCTTCAATCTCCACACATTCACCAAGGGATGTGTATCAGTGCATACACATCATGCAAACACACACACACACACAATAACAATAAATAATTTAAAATGGCATTGTCAACAATATTGAGGAACTATGACAGAGAGAATTCAGGGCAAACTTGGCTTAACGAAGGCTGGGGATTGACCATCAACCCTAACTGGAGTAGCCTGCCAGAGGTTCAGTGCTTAAAAACCCAGCACCAGCGCAACAGCGTGGTGCAGAAAGCACCCTCACAGAATCCGGGTTGCTGCAGAGTGAACAGAAACAGTCGGGAGTGGGTGTCAAGACCTGCAGGCCTGGGTCTCTCCTGTGACTTCCAACCTCAAAGCTGTAGAAGCCACGCTGGACTGAAGCCAGAAGAGAGCTTTGGACTCTAAGTTTCTAGGGGAGGAGGGAATTGTTTGTTTGCTTTTGGTTTTCTTCCTTTGTTTTGGGTTGGCTTTTGGTTGTTTGACAGAGTTTCTCTGGGAAGCAGTCCTGGCTGTCCTGGAGCTCACTCTGTAGACCAGGCTGGCCTCGAGCTCACAGAGATCTGCCTGCCTTTGCCTCCCGAATGATGGGATTAAAGTTGTGCGCCACCATGCCCAGCATTTGGGGAAGGTTCTTACTAATCAAGTCTGGGAACCTGGGTGTGATGCCTCGAACCCACCTCAAGGTGGATGGAGAAAAGCAACTGCACAAGATTGGTTTCTGGCTGTTAGTACTCAGGCATCTGTACTGGCCTGCCCTTGGGGTCCCGACAGGATGTGTCCTCAGCTGTAGCCACCACAGGCACCTTCTGTGCACATTCACTAGGTTCCCTTTTAAAAGGGCCCTGTCCACCCCCCCCAACCCCACCCCCCCTCCCTCTCTCCTCTTCTTTTCTGCTACTTCTGTCCCCAGAGGCGGGTCTCCTTCCCCTTCCCCCTTTTTGCATCCTTTCCCTTAATAAAAACCCCTCCACGTGAACTCTGTTGCATGGCGTCTTTCTCTGGCACGCCACCTTTCTAAAATTATGACATTGACCTACATGTGCATACTGGGGCATATCATCCCTCACACCATATACACGCAGAGTAATAGTAAATTTTTAGTAAAGAGATAGGTTACCTAAGACTGGGGAATCTGGCTGGATGTGCAGTTCTGCAGAGACACAGTCATTCACTATTTCTGTTTCTAAGTTTCACGCACAGCGTGTCGGAAAAAGTAAAGTCTCTGAATGGCTGTGCACAGCAAGTGTGTAAAATGATGTGTATTGGGGGAAAGGCAATGGTGAGTCTGATGTGCCCCTAGTTATTTATTGAGAGAATGGATACAAGATCCCCTAAGTCCTGCTATGAAGAGTCTCTTAGAGAATGTTCAATGCTGCCAAACTGTACCTAACTTCCCCTAATTTCCAGCTAACTGTAGTATGCCCCAGGGCACAGGGCACTCTACTTACAGATTTTCTAAGGCCTGTCCAGACGGGTATGCAATGTTCTTGTTGGTCCTTGGCTCTGTAAGTGCTTGCCCTGCACCAATCCGCAGCCAGGACACACACCGGTATTTATGGATGGCCCAACTTCTTTCCCACAACCAATTAAAGGGGAGGGCCTGCTGTAAACTCAGGCTCATCTCAAGATGCACAGAAGAGGGGGTAGTTTTACTCTTCATGAGGACTAATAGGTTGAATGTGTGTCGATTTGGGGCCATTAGTCTCCTCTGAAGACCCCATAGAGTACTTTATAGTCCTCTAGGGCACTGGTACTCGTGAAGAAGTCTGCAGTCTCCTTTGTCTGGGCTCTGATCTACAAGGCCACTCACTTTCCTGCTGTAGTTCCCAAGGTCTGTCCAGACCGTATGACTACATTACCTTTCTCTCACACTAGTGTTTCTGTCTGAAGGTCAGATGTGTGGCTTGCTCCCCCACTAGCAGCAAGTGATAGCCGGGGGTGACTGCTGTAAGTCCCCCTGAGAACTTCACATGGAAGGGAGAAGAAAACACGGGAGACACGACACCACTCGAGCGTCAACAAAGTCAAGGTTTAGAGCTTTCATGTCTTGGTTAAGACCCTTAAAACTAAGCTGAGTGTGGCTGTATATGCCTCTAATCCCAGGACCTGGAAAACAAAGGCTTAAGGATCTCTGTGAGTTCTGGGCCAGTCACGGATACATGGTAAGACACTGATTCAAAAAGAAAAAAATAATCATTTAAGTTCAAGCCAAGAATCAATGAATCCACTCTCGTGAGTGATCCAAATTTCAGCTCTGTGACCCCCTTCCCCAATGTTTTCAAGGAAAACTCTGCAAATGACTGGAATCCCTGCTAGTTGATTGGGAAAGCTGGCAGAGACAGAATTGTGACTTCATTTGTATTCCAGCCTATTGAAGTCTGAGACCTAAGATCAACAGCAGTTCTATGTCACTGCCGTCCCGATGACATTGTCTGTATGCCTGGCATCCTTGGTTGTTTTAGCTCCGCGGCTGCTTGTCCCGGGAGCCGGTGCCTGATTACATCACAGCTGAGCCTCCACCATCCAAGCCCGAATGACCCAGTTTTGCAGGCCTCTAATTCCATGAGATGAACAGCCTCCAAAACCATGAGGTAGAAACACCCT